>NW_027513865.1:0-600000 GCF_048772815.1 Callospermophilus lateralis
GTAAGTATGGCCAAAGGCCAGGAGAACTCTGAAGAGGGGCCTTTTCTGAGAAAGCAGGTAGTGGCTCTCTGCTGGGTCCTGACAACTTCAGAGAGTTGGCCAAAAAGACCAGATCTGAGACAGGAGAGGCCATTTTTGGGCCCACCAGTCAGAGGACACTCCCAATAGTCACATACCTACTTGGGGGAAGGAGGTGCCTTTGTGGGTGTGGGTGTGAGTTTGTGGTTTTCTCTCATGTTCTAAGAATAGGTAGGAAAGGCAGTTTGTTTGGTTTGGAATTGACTGTGTCTATTAAGTCTTTTGACAATGAGAGTGTTTCTATGTCTGTGTATCCCACTGTGTCTGTGGTTGTAGACATTAGAAAAGAGAATGCATCAAAGTATGTGTCATATCAAGTAGAAAGCTTATCAGCATTCATCCTGCCCAATTTATGCATAGACTGTGGCTTGCCTTATAAATGTGCAATACCTACTATCTTCCTAAGTTTCTGTTTTCTGGCTGATTTCTGGCCACTCTCCAAAATAGGCTCATGGTTTTGTGTCCTCCTTATGTACCACCTCCAAGCTCTGTGACATGGCTATGTACTGGATAGCTGAAGGGTATGGCATCATCTCAGATAACTCAGATATCAGTGTGACCAGGAGAGTCTCAGTGGAGAAACCCTGCTTTGGGTCTTTTGCTTACTTATTTGTCTGTTGTCCTGAATGTCAGGAAGGTCTTTGCCTCAGGCCACCCCTTTGTGAAGCTTGAACAATAAAGTTTTCAAATGGAAATGAATGGGCATCACCTTGGGCTCTTTTCTTGATTTATTTGGAATGGGATGTGTCTGAATCAGCCTCCTGGCTCTGTGTGAGGCTGTGGCTGAGATTCTCAGCACCTGATTGGTCTAAAGAAAGATCCCATGAGCATCCAAAACCAAAATGGCCAAAATAGCAGTCATTGTGGATGAAGTCTCTTGCCTTCCTCTGTAATGTTCCTGCCTCCATCAAGTGAAAGTAGGGATCCTTTGGGTCAAATTAGTTCTTCAAAGCCCTGCAGAGTCTAGCACATAAGAGGTTGGGTTTTCTCATGACTCCAGTTCACATAAAGAATCTAAATCCCACAGCCACTAGGCCACAAAATGGAGAAGTGGAGCAGTATTAACGGCAGGCCTATTTGATCACTCTTGGATCACAGGAAGGGAGTCCGGCCTTTAGGCATATGAGGGGTAAGGGAGCATCTTTTGGACACTGTCTTGGGCTGTGCCCCTCATGGAAACCTCCAGCCAGAGGGTATGATGAGTGTCTATATGGAAGAAGATGAGGGCCATGTGGGAGTGTTTTGGTTTTTATTGTGGTCACTTGTGTGGCGGTTGGAAGAGATGAATTGGTCCACCTGGGATTGAACTCTGGTGTGATTCCCCTTAGAGACTGATTTCTGAAACTGACCTAAGAGAAGTATTGCAATGAATTTTGTTGGGATTTTAGGAGGCCACGCATGAGGGTAGCCCTTGGAAAATGAGTCTCGGACCTGGGTTGCTTTCCACAGAGCACTGGGAATCTCAGCCTTGATATCACATGATTTTATTCTGAAAGACTTGGCAGCCATAGTTGCGAGTCAAAACAAACATGGACTTCACATTGTAGACCTCAATGGGCCAGGCTTCATGTGAACTTTTCGCCACTCTTTGGGTCTTTGCGAAGCCTTGCCTGTGAGAGTTCTCAAGGGATTTTATTGAAATCAGCTTCCTCAACATTTAATGGTTCCTGAAAGAATTGAAACCCACAGTGCCTTCAACTTCATCCATGAAAAATGGTTACATAAATACAATGAAATGTTTGAAATTCCCATGAGTTGGTGGCACTGGAGATCCTTTGAAAGTCCTGTTTCTGAACATGAGTATACCAGAAGTTGCCTTCATTGACTGGGTTTCATGAAAATGGTATATAAAAGAGATGCCTGTAAGTTGGAGCCTGCTGAGTAGTGGACCTAGAGAAGGTGTGGGCAGGTGTGTGATAAAAAAATCTGTGGTGGGGCCATGTGGATCTGCCATTCGCTTCCAAATGGATTATGACTGATATGGTGCAGACAACAGACCCTTCAATGTCAAGGCATCTTTTAATATGGAGAGGTTTTAGGGCAATGTTCAAAATCAGGTTGCTACGCTCAAGGAGGGAAGCTTCTGGGATAAAAGCCAGGTTGGTGCATATTCCTGCAGATACTGACCCACCACACGTGACAGAACTCTCTCCAGCACTGTGTCCCAGTTGAACTCCTTGTTTCATGAAGCAAATACCAAACTCCCAGTGCAGCAGCAAGAAACACCACATAAAGTGGAGGATGACCAAGTGGCTTCACATTGCACACAAGGAGACACTTAGCCCCCAGTGGCCACAGTTTACCTACAAAGGGAGAATTCAGCAATGTTGCCTCATGTTCATTGGAAAATAAGTACGCATGTCCTCCAGGTCACATAGATACAGACCCAGCTTTGATGGTCTCACTACAAAGGAAGCTAAAGCTCCTGACAACAACATATATTTCATGTGCCCAACCTCAGAAGGAGTTTCTTAAGAAGTTTTTAGGCCAGCACAGCTCCATGTTTGTGGAGGGTTTACATGTCCCTTCCTTTTGGAAACTCCTCTACAACCTACAAAGTTGTGAAAATTGATCAGTTTCCATTGCAGATATGTATTCACAGATTGTTCTAACTCCTCTTCTCTAATTGTGTCATACTTGGGGCGGAGGTAATGTCAAGGCATTGTTCTAGATTAGATTGGGAAGACTTTGGTGTAGCACATATTTGCATACACATTGGTTTCATTTTTCAAATTTCCATTTGAAATACTGAATACCTGATACTAACCCATAACATACTAGACTCTCAATACTAATCCTAATATGATGGAGAAAATAACCCAAACAGAATAGATATACAAGCAGTTAAGTTTAGGCCTGGTGTATATTTAGACTTGCCTTTTGCATTATATAGGGCTGTAGTTATAAATGTAGTCAATATTTAATTGAAATAATTCTTCATGTGTTTTTAAAAGTAACAAATATGTGAATTCCTGTCTGCTTTCTCTTTAGCCTATTCATCACATGTATTTTTATATGCACTTATAGAATCCTACCTCGTATCACACGTACATTTTTGTGAGGTGGCTGACTTGGCAGACACAAATTGTGAGAAGAGATCACTCCACCTAAACGCTGTTGGAAATAAAAATTCCACCTATAGGGGAGCTTCCGAGTTGAACAACATTATACATAAACTCATGATTAGTAAAATAAATATTTTTGCATCTGTGGGTGATATATATTTAATGATGAATTTCGATTGATATTTATAGCTAATTTTTAATGTCTGTTTGTGTTTTATTTGTGTGTGTGTGTGTGTGTACATATATATATATATATATATATATATATATATATATATTCTCCAGATTTTTAAAATATGAAATATATGTGTCTTATATACACTCTAAATTCATTCATGTTCATGTATGTGGATTTATAATCAACTTTCCACAAGATTATTCTCAGAAATATTCATCCACCTGAAATACTTATTTGTTTCCTAGTACTGAAAACTAAGTTCAGTGAATGGTGCATACAAAGCCTAATAATTCTACAGGAAATGACACACTCAAACATCAATGTAAGTAGATTCCTATGGGACATGATATGTAATTTGACGTTCATTTGTATTCAACAGTGGTACATTATTATTTCTTCAGTTTTGCACATCATAGGATATATATTTCATCCACAAGTTCACAAATTTATAGGCATTTGTTTCAACTTTAATCATTTCCTGCTTCAGAACACATGTAATGTCAGGGTTTCTTGACTGGTCTTTTCATGAGACTTCTTTACAAACACATTTTTTTCGATTTCCATAATCACTTTTGAAGGAAAACTCACACACTCTTCATGATAAACCAAAACACTAATATTACCATTAGATGAATAACTTGTTGGAATGAATGATTGCATATCCATATAAGATTTCTTGTAAATTTTGAGATATCAGTTCAACCCATTATTTAAAGTTGGAATAAGTTATATTATTTATTCACAGTATGGTCTATTCATGCTTTATCTCTATATTCATAGACATAGGCTACACCTCTTGGTACCCAAAATACTAATTTTACGTCTTCAATATATTGCTCCCAGAAATGGTGTGAGAAATACTTATGTCACCGGAGATATATATATATATATATATATATATATATATATATATATATATATATATATATATATATACATTTTATCACAGTAATATTCTGGACAAAACATGTAATTGTCACACTTATGATTGTACCAAAGCCTAAATGGAAAGTGAACATGGATTACTAAAAACATCCATGTCCAGGTTGCCTAATGCTCTCAAATGTCAATCTTATTGGTGACTACATATTTGTTTCTTCCTAAGATTATATATTCAACCTCAACCCTGTTGAAAATGTCTAATACTCTCACTCACTTTATAGTTTGCCTGATTTCATAATGTCTCTACTGATATCTTCTTTTCTACATATTTTCCCCAGTTCATCATAGTGACTGACTCTTCATATGTGCTGACATATACATTCACTCTCTAACAGAAACCATATTGCTAAAGAACTTTTCGTCCAAAACATATTCTCACTCTTCTTCCTAAACCTACTGAGTATCTTCCTAATCCTACCGACTATCCCTTTTTGATTGGATGTTCTCTTCTACATTCAATTATCCAAGGTACAAGGTCCTATGCCATTGTATATCGAATTATCTGAGACATCTGTGCACAACATAATTAAAAGCTAAGTATCCTAATCAAGGGCCCAATGTACTTCTGGGTTTTAAATCATACCTATATTTCTGTTTTCATACTTATATTTCACCTCTATATTCTTGTAAATATCACAGGTTCCCAATACCATTATTCATCACTCAGAATGATTCCTAATCCAAATCAAACATGTTATTAACCCTAAACATACACTGTTTCCTCAATCTTATTTTACAGAAGAGCACGGACAGAGTTGTTCTTACAATACAAGAAAGTAGGGGACCTTCCACCTGCTGAGAAACTCAAAGGTCCATGCAAAAATGATACCTGGAGAAGTTGTAGGCAGGAATGAACGACCTGAGAGATCAAAAGTCATCTTCCATGGCAAACAATCTGGTCAGGATGAAGGGATGTGTCTGAATCAGCCACTCTCTTCTTATTTTGGAGAAGATGGACCAAACCAGGACTGTGTGGAGAGCTGTTCCCGGGTGCCTATGGTTGATATACCATTCTACTTGTGAAAGTGTCAGAGGAAGTTGTGGCAGCCTCCATCTCATGGGACCCTTGGAAGCAACTGTTAGGACAAAGGGGTTGCCAGGGCAGTGACCTAATTCACTTCCAAAGAAAGTGACATACCTTATTTCCTTGGTGATGGAACTCTCTTAACTTGGTATACAAGAAGCCAAGCACCCAGAGGCAGTCCCAATCGCAGTCCCAGTGGGCTCACCTGTTTGGATTTACCAAGGACAGAGTCAGTCTTTCTTGGTACCTACTGATATGAGGATGACCAAATGCCAGGAGAGCTCTGCAGAGGGACCTTTCCTGAGAAAGCAGGTAGTGGCTAACCACTTTTTCCTGACAACTTTACAGAGTTGGCCAATGAAACCAGATCTGAGAGAGTACAGGCCATTTCGGGGGAACATAGTATGGTCCACCTGTCAGAGGACACTCCAGATAGTCACAGACCTACTTGGGGGAAGGAGGTGCCTTTGTGAGTGTGGGTTTGTGGTTTTGTCTCATATTCTGAGATTAGGTAGGAAAGGTGGTTTGTTTGGTTTGGAGTGAACTGTTTCTAGTAAGTCATTTGACTAGGTGAGTGTTTCTATGTCTGTGCATTCCACTGTGTGCGTGGTTGTAGACATGAGAAAAGACAATGCAACAATGGATGTGTTTTGTCTAGTAGAAAACTTCCCAGCATTCATCCTGCCAAATTTATGAATGAACTGCAGCTTGCCTTATGGATGGGCAACACCTACTACCTTTGTAAAGTCTCAGTGGAGATACCCTGCTTTGGGCCTTTTGCTTACCTATTGTTCTGTTGCCCTGAATGTCAGGAAGGTCTTTGCCTCAGGGCACCTTTTTGTGAAGCCTGAAAAAACAGTTGTCAAATGGAAATGATTGGGCTTCACATGTGGCTCTTTGCTTAATTGCTTTGGAAAATGTTGTGTCTGATTGAGGCTCTCGGCCCTGTGTGAGGCTGTGGCTTAGATTCACAGCACCTGATGGATCTAAAGAAAGATCCCATGTGTGCATCCAAAATGACAAAAAGTTCAGTCATTATGAATGAATTCTATTGCCTTCCTCTCTTAGGTTCCTGTAATCCATGAAGTGAGAATAGAGATCCTTTGGGTCAAATTAGTTTTTCAAATCTCTCCAGAGGTGCTTGTCTTTTCTCATGACTCCAATTCACATAAAGAATCTAAACCCCACAGTCAGAAGGCCTCAAATTGGAGAAGCAGCACAGTTAAGGCCAGGCCTATTTAATCACTCCTGGTTCACAGGAAGGGTGTCAAGGCCACCCTGATATTAGCCAAATGAGGGGCAAGCAAGCGTATTTTGGACACTGTCTTGGAATGTGCCCCTCATGGAAAGCTCCAGCCAGAGGTAATGAAGAGAGTATATGTGGAAGAACATGGGGACCATGAGGGAGTGTTTTGGTCTTAATTGTGATCATTTGTTTGGCGGTGTGAAGAAATGACTTGGTCAACCTGGGCTTGAACTCTGGTGTGATTCCCCTTATGGACTGCGTTCTAAAACTGAACTCAGAAAAGTATTGCAATGAATTGTGTTGGGATTTTAGGAGGCCACACATGAGAATCACCCTTGGAAACTGAGATCTAGGCCCAGGGTGGCTTGCCACAGAGTACTGGAAATCTCAGCCAGGATATCACATGATTTTATTCTGAAAGACTTGGCAGCCATAGTTTAGAGTCAAAACACACATGGACTTCACATTGGAGACCTCAATGGGCCTGGCTTCATGTGACCTTTTGGCCACTCTTTGGGAAGCCTTGCCTGTGAAAGTTCTCCAGAGCTTTCTTTGAAATGAATTTCCTCAACTTTTAATGGTTCCTGAATGAATTGAAACCCACAGTGCCTCAAACTTCATCCTTGAAAAATGGCTAGATGAATACCATTAAATTTTTGAAATTCCCATGACCAGGTGGCACTGGAGAACCTTTGGATTTCCTGTTGCTGATCATGAGTGTACCAGACCATGCCTTGATTGACTGGGATTCATGAAGATGGTGTAGCACAGAGATACCAGTAAGTTGGAGACTGCTGAGTGGTGGTTTCAGAGCTGTGGTGTGCAGGTCTGTGAAAAAATATCTGTGGTGGGGCTATGTGGATGTCCCTTGGACTTCCAAATGGCTTATGGCTGACATGTTGCAGCCAGCACACCCTTATTTGTAAAGGCATCTTCTTATAGGGAGAGGTTTCAGGGCAATGTTCAGAATAAGGCTGCTATGGTCAAGGAGAAAGCTATGTTGGATAGAAGCCTGTTTGGTGCATTCTCCTACAGACCTTGACACACCACATGTGACAGAACTCCCTTGAGCACTGTGTCGCAGTTGAACTCCTTGTATTTCATGAAGCAAATACAAAAATTCCAGTGCAGGAGCAAGAAACACGATGGAAAGTGGAGGATGACCAAATGGCTTCACAGTCCACACGGGGAGACACTTAGCAACCTGTGGCCACAGTTTACCTAAAAAGAGAGAATTCGGCACTGCTGCCTCATGTTCATTGAACAATAAGAAACCAAGTCCTCCAGGTCACATAGATGCAGGGCCAGCTTTGATCTTCTCACTACAAAGGAACATAAAGCTCCTGACAACAACATATATTTCTAGTGTCCAACCTCAAAGGCAATTTCTTAAGAAGTATTTAGTCCGGCAGAGCTCCATGTTTGTGGAGGGTTTACCCTGTCCCTTAGTTTTGGAAATTCCTCTACCACCTCCAAGGTTGTGAACTCTTGATCATTTTCCATTGCAGATATGTATTCACATGTTTTCTAACTCTTCTCCTCTAATTGTGTCTTACTTGGGGCAAAGGTAATGTCATGGCATTATTCTGGATGAGAGTGGGAAGATTTTAGTGTAGAATATATTTGCATACACATTGGATTCATTTTCCTATTTTTTATTCGAAATACTGAATTCCTGACACTAACCCATACCCTTTGCTTAATTGCTTTGGAAAGGGTTTTGTCTGTAGTGACTCTGACTACTAATCCTAATATGATGGAGAAAAATAACCCAAACAGAATAGAAATACAAGCAGTTCAGAAGAGGCATGGCATATATTTGGACTTGCCTTTTGCATGATAAAGTGTAGGTGTTATAAATATAGTCAATTTTGAATTGAAATAGTTCTCCATGAGTTTTTCAAGTTATCAAATATCTGAATTCCTGTCTCCCTCTCTCTGTAGCCTATTCAGCACATGTATTTTTGTATGCACATATAGAATCCTACCTAGTATGACAAGTACATTTTTGTGAGGTGGCTGACTTGGCAGATACAAATTGTGAGAAGAGATCACTCCTCCCAAATGCTGTTGGAACTGAAAATTCAATGTATGGGTGAGCTTCCTCGTTAAACAACATTATTCATAAATCTATCTTCAGTAAAATGAATATTTTGTATCTGTGTATGATGAATATTTCATGGTGATTTTCGATTGGCAGATATATTGCTATTTTTAATGTCTCAGTATGTGTGTGTTTATATCTATATCTATATCTATATATATCTATATCTATATATAGATATAGATATATATAGATATAGATATAGCTATATATATATATATATATATATATATATATATAGATAGATAGATAGATAGATAGATATATTCTCCAGATTTTTCAAAATATGAAATGTGTCTTATTATACACTCCCTAAATTCATTCATATTCATGTATGTGGATTTATAATCAACTTTTCACAAGATTATTCTCAGAAATATTCATCCACCTGAAATACATCTTTGTTTCCTAGTACTGAAAACTCACTTCAGTGAATGGTGCATACAAATTCTAATATTTCTACAGTTACTGACCCAGATTAACATCAATTCAAGTAGATTCCTATGGGACATAATGTGTATTTTAACGTTCATTTTTGTTCAACACTTGTACATTACTATTTATTTTCAATTAATGCACATCATAGGATATATATTCCATCCACAAGTTAGCAAATATATAGGCATTTGTTTCACTTTCAATCACTTCCTGCTTCAGAACACTTGTATACCTCCAGGTATCTTGTCTGGTCTTTTCATGAGACTTCTTTCGAAATACATTATTTTCAATTTCCATAATCACTTTTGAAGCAAAACTCACACACTTTTCATGATAATCCATAACCGTAATATTACCATTAGATGTATAACGGGTAGGATTAAATGAATTATATCAATATAAGATTTCCTGTATATTTTCAGATATCAATTCAATTAATTATTTAAAGTTGGAACCAGTTATATTATTTATTCACAGTATGGTCAATTCATGTAATATCTCTATATTCATAGACACATGATACACCTATTTCTACCCCCAATACAAATTCATACATCTTCAATATATTGCTCCCAGAAATGGTGGAAGAAATACTCATGTCACCTGATCTATATATACATTTTATTACAGTAATATTCTGGACACACAAAGCAAAGTTCACACTTATGATTGTACCAATGTAAAGGTCGGGTGAGCATCGGAGGAAGAGACCATGAAGAGACGGTCTCATGCAACAGCAAAGGGTTTATTGGGGGTCCACCACGCTGGAGCTCAGAGCTCACTTTAACAGAGAAGAGAGCCCTGAGAACAGCTTAAGCAGAGCTTATGTACTTTACTTGGTGATGGAAGGGAGGGAATTTTATTGATGGGTTAGGTCTAGTGAGTGGTTTGAGTGTCAACGGGAGAGGGAGTACATTCAGTATTTTGGCAGTTGGTGACAGCACATTCTAGGAACAAGATTAGCAAACAGTTCTCAAGATTTCAACAGTGTTTTGTTAAGCATACACAAAAACAGGAAGTGACAAGTACCTATTTTATTAACCTTTCATTCCCCACGTCTTATTCTGGACTTTTAATAATAAAAGTTATCATTGGTGGGCCTCACATTTAATGTCTGCTAGTGAGGTATATTGATGTCTGATTACCATAAGTTTAACTTATCAAATTTGAGCTTGTAGAAAGAAACTACACGGTTGATCAAACAGGGTCCTACAATTAGCAATAATATGAGGATTTTTAATGGACTGGCCAGGGCTGATAAAAGCATAGTTAACCAGAGGGACTGTGTGAACAAAGTCTCAAACCACCCTTTTTGTGCCTCTCTCTCTTGTTCATGCTCTTCAAGGCGTCTTCTTAATTTACTCATAGTTTTTTTTACAACTCCAGTATGGTCGGCATAAAAACAACATTCTTCCCTCAATGCAGAAAAAAGCCCCTTCTCTCATGAAGAGGAGGTCCAACCCTCGACTGTTCTGTAAAACAAATTCAGAAAGAGAAGATAAATATTCCAATAAAGCTGTGATGGAGGTTTTTAATATCTTTAAGTTTTGTTCTATTGCTGCTTCTCATTGGGTCATTTGTTGTGTCCCATATACTAGGGCAGTGGTTCCTGTGCCCACCCCTGCAGCAACTCCTTTTCCTAATAGGATGGCTAATGGGAGGGATACAGGTTTCCAGCGGAACCGGGTTGTATGCCCCTCTATTTGATTTTTAAATGAACCTGCATCATGATGGAGAACTCTGGGTAACATCTGCAACATTACATAATTAATCACATCTGTTGACCATTTTACGAAAACATAAACAATGTTTAAGTATATAGAATTATGCTGCTGTAGGGACAGACAAGGCAAGGCACCTAAGATAGCACCGAAGACAGGGGAACAGACTTATTTGGTTGCAACCGGATTTTGAGAGCACTGATTCTGTTGTAATCAATTAATCACTTGCACCCCAAGTTTAGGTAGTTTCAGAATTTTGTACCCAAAATGTAAGGGAAGGGGCTAAGAAGTTCACAGTCCACAGAAGTTCTCAAAATAAGTTTTCGTTTCTGTTTTTTTGTACTCTGTTGTGGGCAAGTTAACATTTTAAGGACACCTGGAGGGGGAGAGCTTTTTTCTTCTCTTTTTTTTTCTCCCTGCCAGCGGTTACAATGGAGCCCAGTTGGTAACTTCTTTATCTTAGAAATGTAGCCATCTCTGTGAAGCCCCAGCTGAAGGCCAGAGGCCTTGTTCACATGTTTTGTGAAAAACTAGTAAGGGGGTGTCTAGCTTAGGATTGATGATTTTTCCAGCCAGTGGCCAAGTAGAACAGGGCAACATGAAAAGGGGAAGTTTATATACATTGAACTCTTTTATAGGGACTCTTTGGCTGAAAGTCCTAAAGTCAGCCATGGTGAAGACTTCTGGAGAAGGTCAGTTAAGACATTTCCGTGGGCCTGGAACAGAACGGGAAGACGGGGAAGGCGGGTCTGAGAGCAGCTCCTTGGGTCTGTGAATGAGGGAGGAGAGATTTAAAAGAATAATGGGAAAGGAGTTTGGAATTTTCCACACAACAAAAAGTTGAGCAGTAGAACAGGTAGTGCAGAGGGGAAGACGGGATTGAGTATCCCAAAAGGCCTGTGAGGGACTTTTAATTCTTAGTAACCTGTTTTCAGTGAAGACAAAGGAACTTTAAAGGCCATTTTCATTACATCTTGGGTAGGGTCTGAGGACTCTCCATAGCTGGTTTGAGCTTTGGGTTAGCTGGTAAGAGGACCTTGTGTTACCCGGTGCAGGCACTGACAGGAGAAGAGAGGAGTGAGTGGGTGGATGGGTACCTCAGTACCTGCTACCTCAGCAAGGGGGCAATGGTCTGAGAACCGGCGGAGGTTTCGGTTTTTGATCTAGTAATTGGAGTGAAGAAATCAGGTTGCTGAAGTGGGAGTGACAGCAGAGACTCTGGAGAAGAAAGCTGAGGGTGAGGATCAATTAGAGAAGCATAGTTCAGGATGTGAGCAAAGGAGGGAAAAGGCCTCCACATAGGGGAATTTCCTTCCACCCTTTTGAGCACTTGCAGAAGTTTAAAAGGTCATGCAGAATTTGAGCATATAGAGACCCCTCTGGGGGCCATCGGTTTTGGTTGTCTAATTGGTAATATGGCCAATGCTGTGTACTGAATTTGATGAGGAGTTTGGGTTCCACCAGGCAGCCCCTGTATGCTCACATCTCCATGACTTACAGAAGAAGTTGGCTTTTCCCCCACACAGCCGTGGGTTTTTGTGGCTTTGATAGTCCGCTGGGCAAACATAGTAATCTAGGATGGCCAACCTGAATCTGGCTCATGTGTACCTACATCCATAATGTTTTTTTCCATTTTCTATGCTACGTAAGGGATTCAATGGAATTTTATTGGGATCCTCTTCATCAGGGATATCCCTATGAGAAAGACGTATATCCAGCTGACAAATATCTGGGTAAGTAGATGGCCACCAGGTCCCTAAGGGGGCTGTATGCAAGATAGACCACACTTCTTGTACAGTAGGATTTGTGATCAGCCATCCCTGCTGAACAGTCTGATGAGGTTAAGGACTACTATTGGCCAAGGGGAGAGTCTATAGACTTATCCATATGGCGAATACACAATTTGAAAGGGTTACCAGTCTTTTCCAGTTTCCAGCCAGAGTCTGGACAGGGCGCAGGCTTGAGATGAGAGGCATGGATCCAGGAACTGATTCCGTCTACCTTTACCCCTGTAGATTTTATAAGTAGCACCTGGTATGGTCATTTCCAGTGGGGTTCCAGGAATGACACCTGATGTTGTCTTATGTAGACGAAGTCTCTTACTTGATATCAATATGGTGTCCCCTCGTTCCCTGGTTGGTAGGCAGTGGCCAGCTGTTTTTACAGAAATTGCTGAGGTCTTTCAAGAGCTTTTAAGTCTGTAAGGAAGGGGGTGTAGAAGGGATCATTAGGTCTTACAGTTGGGGTTATGTCCCTTACTGGAGGAGGGAACATAGAGAATTTCAAAGCGGGTGAGTTTATACAAAGAAACAGAGGGAATATGAGTATTTCTTGTATGAAACAGTGCATAAGGCAGGAGCATAGTCCAATGTTTTATGCCGAACTCTAAGCTTAATTTCGTTAAGGTCTTTTTAATGGTTCTAATTATTTTTTTAACTGTCCTGATCTCTGAGGTCTATAAGTACAATGTAACTTCCAATTAATCCCCAGCGTCATCGCTAACCCCTGACTTACCAGGGCCACGAATGCCGGTCCATTATCAGAGCCTTTGGCAGTCCGTATCTTGGAAAAATATCTTTCAGGATGTCCTTGACCACCATTTGTCCAGGTTTATTTTTTGTTGTTGTTGTTGCTTTTTTTTTTGGTGGGGAAGGCTTCAATCCATCCTGAAAATGTATCTACAAAGACTTGTAGATATTTAAGTCAATACCTTGCTGGTTTAATTTCAGTAAAGTCCACTTCCAAGAATTGTCCTGGTCTGGTTCCTTGTAGGTGCTTTCCTGCAGGAAAATTGGAAGGGTAAGCATTAACCATGACAGACCTGACAGGCTTTTGTTACCCGTTCAGTTATTTCCTTTCGCTTTGAGTTGGTAAGTGGAAAACTCTGTTCTTGATCCTTCAGGAATGCCTGCAGTTTCTTTGAACCAAGGTGAGTGAGTTGATGTACATTTTGAACGTAGTTTAGGGCTTTCTGAAAATGCAGGCTGGGCTCAGTGAAGTTGAAGATTTCAGTGTCAGTGTCCTTAGAAGTTATCAAAAGTTTGCTGGTGCTCAAGAGTCCATTGGAATTGTTCATCTCCCTTTAACAGCAGGTATAAAGGAACAGCTAAGGACACAAACACAGGTATCCATAACCTGCAAAAGCCAGCAGTCCCAAGAAACTCTCTGAGTTGTCTGCTTTTACACGGGGGTGGTATCTGCTCAATGGATTGTTTTCTGGGCTCAGTGAGCCATTGTTTACCGCCCCTAAGGGAATAGCCCAGGAAGATTAGTTCTGGATGGCAAATTTGGGCCTTTTTGCAGAAGCTCAATACCCGAGTTGAGCAAGCTCGAATAATAGTGCTTGGGTCCCAGACTCACAGTTTTCCTTGGTGTTGGCTTCCAGTAGCAGATCATCCACATATTGAAGCAGGGTGACTTCAGGGTGCATAGTTCTGAAGTTGTTGAGATCGCTGTGGAGGGCTTCATCAAAGAGAGTGGGGGAGTTTTTGAACCCCTGTGGGAGTCTAGTCCAAGTTAGTTGAACAGAAGTTCCGGTTCCTGGGTCTACCCACTCGAAAAAAAATAGCAACTGACTATCTTTATGCAGAGGCAAGAAAAAGAAAGCATCTTTTAAGTCCAGAACAGTATACCATTTCCGCTCAGGGTTCAGAGTGCTAAGCAGATTGTACAGATTATGTACTGTGGGGTGAATGTCCTGCACTCTGTTGTGGATCTCTCTTAGGTCTTGAATGGAGCGATAGTCCCCAGTTCCTGGATTTTTTTAATGGTAGCAGCGGAGTGTTCCAGTTGGAATGACAGGGCCTTAGGACCCCTAAGGCAAGATATTTCTGAATATGGCGCCTTATCCCATCTTTAGCTGTTTTGCTCAGAGAATATTTTTTTACATTGATTGGGGGGGCTGAAGTTTTTAACTCTACAGTTATTGGAGGTTGTTTCAAGGCTAGGCCTTACCCAGCAGTTTTTTCCCAGGCATCTGCATAATCTGTTATCCATTTCTGGGTTAGTATGCCTTTTTGATCACTCTTGGGGGGTGTGACGAGTTGATGTTCATCTTCTACTGACATATTTAAAGCCATGACTATAGGAGGTTTTACTGAAGGATTTAGAAATTTCACTTGGGGGCCTTCAGGGTTAAAAGTTATTCTGGCCTGGATCTTGTTGAGCAGATCTCTGCCCATCAATGGGGCCCAGCATTCTAGGATTACTAGGAAGGAGTGATGGATTTTTCCTTTCCTCAGGTCCATGGTCCTCTTAGTTGTCTAAGCCCCATATTTATTGCCATTAGCCCCTTGAACTAGAGTCCTTTTATTTGATAGATGGCCCAATGGGTCCTTAAGGGCTGAGTATACTGCCCCTGTATCCACTTCAAAGTTTACTCCCCGCCGGCGAGTTCTTTGAGTTCTTTTGGCCGGGCCAGCTTCCTCCAGGAAAGGAAGGGCTGTGTGTGCCACGGGTTAGTCATCAGGAGGGCGCTGGGCTGGTCTAGATTCCTCCAATGGCTGAGAGGCTGAGTCAGCATCACGGGAATCACTTAGAAGGTGTTAGGGGTTGGGGGGCGAGGGCAGGGCATAAGGAGGGGGAGGAGAGTCCAGTAGAGTCTTGAGACTCAGGAAGAAAAGAGGGTGGAGGAGGAGGAACAGAGGGTTTGAGAGATAGAATCATGGGGGAAGCAGTAGGAGCAGGACCAGGGACAATGAAAGGCTTCACCCAAGGAGGAGGAGATTTGCAGATGTCTTGCCAAGTTAAGATATATGGCTGTTGATCTGGATGTCTATGTGGCCCCAGCTGAAAGACAATATCTCTGAGTTTTCAAATTAGTTGGAAGTCGAAAGATCCTTTGGGGGGCCATCCGACTCCAATGGTGGGTCATTCCGTGGCACAGAGAGTCGTCCAGGTCCGGCGTTTTACTGAAAAAGGAAGATTCTTAGCCCTTAAGCAGACTTTGGTCCAGTGATCAAGGGTCAGGGACAAAGGCGTTGAAGTGCTCTGTCCCATATGAAAGATACACAAACAGTGAAAGCAATGACACAAGACACAGACAAGACAATAAAGACAGGCAATGGACGTCCAATACTGAGACCAGGACTGAGTAGCCGGCAAAACCTGATGGGCTGGCAATACCGAATCCGAAACAAAATATCACTGAGTCGAGGAGACTATTGTTACTCGATTTCCCGAGTCCTCTGGGGCGTCCCCCAGGGACATGGCCTGTGGCTCTGTGACATGTGTGTCAGCCACCATCGGAGAGAGCTCACACTCATCACCGATAGCCATTTTGCCCATCCCTAACCTGAAACCTGAAACCAGAAAGAGGCGCCTTACTTACCCTGAGAGGAGCCCATTGGGCGTCTTTCGTCCACCGCTGCTGGATCTCGCTGGGGACCTCAAATGTAGAAGTCGGGCAAGCGTCAGAGGAAAAGACCACCAAGAGACTGTCTCATGCAACAGCAAAGGGTCCAGAATTCTGGGGCTCAGAGCTCACTTGAATAGAGCACAGAGCCCTGAGAACAGCTTAAGGAGACCTTATATACATTCCTTGGAGAGGGCAGGGAGGGAAGTTTATTGATGGGTCAGGGCGAGTGGGCGTTTTGCGTGTAAATGGTGAGGGAGTACATTTTGCAGTTTGGCAGTTGGGGACAGCACATTCTGGGAACAAGATTAGCAAAAAGTTTTCAGGATTTCAACAGTGTTTTGTTAAGCATACAGAAAAACAGGAAGTGACAAGTACCTACTTTATTAACCTTTCACCAAAGCCTAAATGGAAAGTGAGCATGGATTACTAAAAACATTAATGTCCAGGTTGCCTAATGCTCTCAAATGTCAATTCTATTGGTGACTACATATTTGTTTCTTGCTAAGATTATATATTCAACCTCAACCCTGTTGAAAATGCCTAATCCTATGACTCTCTTAATTCTTGCCTGATTTCCTAATGTCTCTATTGATATCTGCTTTCCTACATATTTTCCTCAGTTCATCATTGTGACTCACTCTTCACATGGACTGACATTAATATTCACTCTTTAACTGAAACCCTATTGGTAAAGATCTTTGGTCCAAATCCTATACTCACTCTTCTTTCTAAACCTACTGACTATCTTCCTAATCCTAACGAATATCCTTTTGAGTGGAGCTTCTCTTCGACATTAATTCATCCAAGGTACAATGTCTTATGCCATTGTATATCGATGTATCTGAGACATTTGTTCAGAACATATTTCAACGCTAAGTATCACTATCAAGATCCCAATGCCCTTCTGAGCTTCCAATTTTAGCTAGATTTCTGTTTTCATACTTATATTTCATTTCTATATTCTTATAAATATCATGGATTCCCAATACCATTATTCATCCCGCAAAATGATTCCTAACCCAAATCAAAACTCTTATTAACCCTAACCACACAGTGTTCCCTCAATCTAACTTGACAGAAGAGCAGGGACAGTGTTGGTCTTACGATACAGGAATGTAGGGGATCTTCCACCTACTTAGAACCTCAAAGGTCCATGCAGAAGTGATCCCTGGAGAAAATGTAGGCAGCTATGAAGGACATGAGAGAGCAAAAGTCATCTTCCATGGCAAAAAACCTGGTCAGGATGAAGGGATGTGTCTGAATCAGCCTCTCTCTTCTTAATGTAGAGAAGATGGACCAAACCAGGCCTTTGTGGAGAGCTGTTCCTTGGTGCCTATGATTGATATATTATTTTAACTTGTGAAAATGTCACAGGAAGTAGGGGCAGCCTCCATCTCATGGAACCCTTGGAAGTAACTGTTATGACAAAGTGGTTGCCAAGGAAGTGACTTCATTCAGTTCCTGAAAAAAGTGACCTACCTCATTTCCTTGGTGGTGGAACTCTCTAATCTTGGGATCCATTAAGCCAGGCACCCAGAGCCAATCCCAGTCCCAGTCCAAGTGGGCGCAATTGTTTGGTGTTACTAAGAACAGAGTGAGTCTTTCTTGGTACCTACTGATGTAAGGATGGCCAAATGCCAGGAGATCTCTGAAGAGGGGCCTTTCCTGAGAAAGCGGGTAATGGCTCACCACAGGCTCCTGACAACTTCACAGAGTTGGCCAAGAAGACCAGATCTGAGAATGGATAGTTCATTTCGGGGGAACATAGTATGACCCACCAGTCAGAGGACACTCCGGATAGTTATAGACCAACGTGGATGAAGGAGGTGCCTTTTTGGGTGTGGCTGTGAATTTGTGGTTTTGTCTCATGTTCTGAGAATAAGGTAGAAAAGGCGGTTTGTTTGTTTTGTAGTGGACTTTTTCTAGTAAGTTGTTTGACAAGGCGAGAGTTTCTATGTCTGTGTATCCCACTGTGTCCGTGATTGTAGACATTAGAAAAGAGAATGCATCAATGGATGTGGCCTGTCTAATATAAAGCTCACAGCATTCATCCTTTCCAATTTATGAATGGACTGTGACTTGCCTTATGGATGGGCAACACCTACTATCTTATTACATTCCTGTTTTCTTCCTGAATTCTGGCCACTCTCTAGAATAGGCTCGTGGTTTGTGTCCAAGATATGTACCACCTCCAAGCTCTGTGACATGACCATGTACATGATAACTGAAGGGAATGGAAGGATCTCAGAAAACTCAGTAATGTCTCAGTGGAGAAACCCTGCTTTTGGCCTTTTGCTTACTGAATTCTTGGGAAACGGCCTCTGAGGTTGGGCACTTGAAATATATGTTGTTTTCAGGAGCTTTAGCTTCCTTTCTAGTGAGAGCATCAAAGCTGTGTCTGAATCTATGTGACCTGGAGGACATGGTTTCTTATTTTACAAAAGACATGAAGCAGCAGTGCTGAATTCACTCTTTGTAGGTAAACTGTGGCCACTTAAAGCTAAGTGTCTCCCCGTGTGGACTGTGAAGCCATTTGGTCATCCTCCACTTTTCGTGGTGTTTCTTGCTGCTGCACTGGGAGTTTGGTATTTGCTTCACGAAATACAATGAGTTCAACTGGGACCAAGTGCTGGACGATGTTCTGTCACTTGAGGTGGGTCAGTGTCTGCAGGAGAATGCACCAACCAGGCTTCTTTCCCACATAGCTTTCCCCAATTACCATAGGAACTTGATTCTGAACATGGCCCTGAAACCTCTCCATATAAAAACATACTTTTACATATACGGGTCTCCTGGCTGCACCATGTCACTCACAAGCAATATGGAAGCCAATGGCAGATCCACTTGGTCACAACACAGATGTATTATTACACAACTGCACACCACGTCTCTAGGCCCACTACTCTGTAGGCTCTAACTTAATGGCATCACTGTTCTACACCATTTTCTTGAAACCCAGTCAATCAAAGAACTGTCTGGTACACTCTTGATCAGCAACAGGACATCAAAAGTTTCTCCAGTGCCACCTTGTCATCAAACTTCAAAAATTTCATGGTATTTATCTAGCCATTTTTCAAAGATGAAGTTGGAGGCACTGTGGGTTTCAATTCATTCAGGAACCATTAAATGGTGAGGAAGATCATTTCCATGAAAGATCTGGATAATGATCACAGGCAAGGTTTCCAAACGAGTAGCCAAAAGGTCACATGAAGCCAGGTCCGTAGATGTCTACAATGGGAAGTCCATGTGTGTTTTGACTCTCAACTATGTCTGCCAAGTGTTTCAGTATAAAATCATGTGATATCCTCGCTGAGATTCCCAGTGCTCTCTGGAAAGCCACCCTGGGCATAAATCTCAGTTTCCAAGGGCAACACTCATGCATGGCCTCCTAAAATCCCAATAAAATTCATGGCAATACTTCTCTGAGGTCAGTTTCAGAATGCAGTCTCGATGGGAAATCACACCAGAGCTCAAGCCCAGGTGGATCCCATCATCTCTTCCAACCACCACACAAATGACCACAATTAAAACCAAAACACTCCCACATGACCCTAATCTTCTTCCTTATAGACACTCATCATCACCTCTGGCTGTATGTTTCCATGAGGGGTGCAGTACAAGACAGTGTCCAACATACGCTCCCTTGCCCCTCATTTGCCTAAAGTCTGGGTGGCCTGGACACACTTCCTGTGAAACAGGAGTGATCAAATAGGCCTGCCCTAAATACTGCTCTGCTTCTCCAATTTGTGGCCTACTCACTGTCATGTATAGATTCTGTATGTGATTTGGAGTCAGGAGACAACTCAAGCACCTATCGGCTAGCCTCTGCAGGGCTTTAGAGATCTCATTTGACCTAAAGGATCCCTATTGTCACTTGATGGAAGTCAGGAACCTTACAGAGGAAGGCGAGAGACTTCATCCACAAATACTGCACTTTTTGCCATTTTGGTTTAGGATGAACACATGGAATCTTTCTTTAGATCCATCAGGTGCTGAGAATCTAAGCCACAGCCTCACACAGGGCCAAGCAGCTGATTCAGACCCATCCCTTTCCTAAGCAATTAAGCAAGGAGCCACAGGTGATGTCCATTCATTTCCATTTAAAAACTGGTTTCTTCAGGCTTCACAAAGGGGCGGAGAGAGGCAAAGACCTTCCTAACATTAAGGGCAACAGAAGAATAGGTAAGCAATAGGCCCAAATCAGGGTTTCCCAACTGAGACTTTCCTGGTCACACTGTTATCTGGGTTTTCTGAGATGCTCCCATTCCCTTCAGCTATCCAGTACATGGCTATGTCAGAGAGATTGGAAGTGGTATATAAATTGGAAAAAAAAAAAAACATGAGCCTATTCTGGAGAGTGGCCAGAATTCAGAAAGAAAACTGGAGCTTAGGAAGATAGTAGGTGTTGCCCATTCAAAAGGCAAACCGCAGTCCATTCATTAATTGGGCAGGATGAATACTGGGAAGCTTTCTACTAGACAGGACACATCCATTGATGCATTCTCTTTTCAAATGTCTACAACCACAGACACAGTGGGATACACAGATAGAAACCCTCACCTTGTCAAACGACTTTCTAGAAGCACTCCACTCAAAACCAAACAATCTGCCTTTCCTACCAATTCTCAGAACATGAGAAAAAAACCAAAAACTCACACCCACATGCACAAGCACCTCCTTCCTCCAAGTAGGTCTTTGATTATCCGGAGTTTCCTCTGACTGGTGGGCCATACTGTGTTCCCCCGAAATGCCCTGTACTCTCTCAGATCTGGTTTCCTTGGCCAACTCTGTGAAGTAATCAGGAAAAAGTGGTGAGCCACTACCTGCTTTCTCAGGAAAGGTCCCTCTTCAGAGCTCTCCTGGTATTTGGCCATCCTCACATCAGTAGGTACCAAGAAAGACTTACTCTGTCCTTGGTAAATCCAAACAAGTGAGCCCACTGGGACTGGCATTGGGACTGCCTTTGGGTGCCTGGCTTCTTGGATACCAAGTTCAGAGAGTTCCATCACCAAGGAAATGAGGTATGTCACTTTCTTTGGAAGTAAATGAGGTAACTGCCTTGGTAACCCCTTTGTCCTAACAGTTTCTTCCAAGGATCCAATGAGATGGAGTCTGCCCCTAGTTCCTCTGACACTTTAACAAGTTAGAATTGTTTATCAATCATAGGGACCCAGGAAAAGCTCTCCACACAGGCTTGGATTGGTCCATCTTCTCTACATTAAGAAGAGAGAGGCTGATTCAGACACAACCCTTCATCCTGACCAGGTTTTTCGCCATGGAAGATGACTTTTGCTCTCTCAGTTCCTTCATTCCTTTCTACATGTTTTCCAGGGATAATTTCTGCATGGACTTTTGAGGTTCTCAGCAGGTGGAAGATCACGTACATTCCTGTATTATAAGGCCAACTCTGATCGTGCTCTTCTGTAAAGTTAGATTGAGGAAACAGTGTTTGGTTAGTGTTAATAGCATGTTCTATTTGGGTCAGGAATCATTTTGTGGGATGAAAAATGGTACTTGGAACCTGCGATATTTACAAGAATATATAGGGTAAATATAAGTATGAAAACAGAAATCTAAGTAAGATTTGAAGCCCAGAAGGGCATTGGGCACTTGAGTGGGATATTTATCTTTGAATTACGTTCTGTACAGTTGTCTCTGATAAATCGATATACAATGGCATAGGACCTTGTACCTTGGATGGTTGAATGTAGAAGAGAACCACCCGTCAAATAGGGATAGTCGGTAGGATTAGGATGATAGTCGGTAGGGTTAGGAAGAAGAGTTAGTATATGATTTGAACCACAAGTTCTTTCGCAAGAGGGTCTCGAGTAGAGAGTGAATGTAAATGTCAGCACATGTGAAGAGTCAGTCACAAAGATGAACTGGGGAAAATATGTAGGAAAGTAGATATCAATAGAGACATTAGGAAATCAGGCAAAGTATAAAGTGAGTGATAGGATTAGATACTTTCAATAGGCTTGAGGTTGAGCATATAATCTTAGGAGGAAAAAAATACATAGTCACCAATAGAATTGACATTTGAGAGCATTAGGCAACCTGGACATGGATGATTTTAATAATCCATGATCGCTTTCCATTTAGGATTTTGTACAATCAAAAATGTGACTTTGCATTTTGTGTCCAGAATATTACTGTGATAAAATGTATATGTACATCAGGTAACATGAGTATTTCTTCCACCATTTCTGGGTGCTATTTTTTTAAGATATATAAATTAGTATTGGGAGTACAAGTAGGTGTGCCCTATGTCTATGAATATAGAGATAATGCATGAATAGACCATAGTGTGAATCAATAATATAACTGATTCCAACTTTATATAATGGACTGAATTGATATTTGTAAATATACAGGAAATCTTATATTAATATACAATCATTCATTCCAACCCATTATACATCTAATGGTAATATGAGAATTATGGTTTATAATGAAGAGTGTGGGAGTTTTGCTTCAAATTGTTTATGGAAGTCGAAAATAATGTGTTTGGAAAAAAAGTCTCATGGAAAGACCAGTCAAGAAACCTGGAGGAATACATGTGTTTTGAAGCAGGAAGTGATTTTAAGTGAAACAAATGCCTATAAATTTGCAAACTTGTGGATGAAATATATATCCTATGATCTGCGTAACCTGAGGAAATAGTAATGCACCACTGCTGCATAAAAATGAACGTCAAAATGCACATCATGTCCTGTCCCATAGGAATCTACTTGCATTGATGTTAAAATGGGTCAGTTACTGTAGAAATATTATGATTTCTATGCACCAGTCACTGAAGTTAGTTTTCAGTACTAGGAAGCAAATATGTATTTCAGGTGGATGAATATTTCTGAGAATAATATTGTGAAAAGTTGATTATAAACTCACATACATGAACATGAATGAATTTAGGGAGTGTATAATAAGACATATATATTTCACATTTTGAAAAATCTGGAGAGTTTATATATATATATATATATATATATATATATATATATATATATATATATATTACTGTAATTGGATTTATGTATAATCTTGTTCAACTAGGAAGCTCACACATAGATTGAATTTTCTGTCCCAGCAGTGTTTAGGAGGAGTGATCACTTTTCACAATTCGTATCTGCCAAGTCAGTCACCTCACAAGACTGTACGTGTAATACCAAGTAGGATTCTATGTTGCATATAAAAATACATGTGCTGAATAGGCTACAGAGAAAGGGAGACAGGAATTCACATATTTGTTAACTTTAAAAATACATGGAGAACTATTTCAATTAAATATTGACTAGATTTATAACACCAAACCTTTATCATGCAAAAGGTAAGTCCAACTATATACAATGCCTCCTCTGAACTGCTAGTATTTCTATTCTGTTTGGGTTATTTTTCTCCATCATATTAGGATTAGTAGTCAGAGTCTAGTAGGGTATGTTTTAGTGTCAGGTTTTCAGTATTTCGAATGGAAAATTAGATAATGAATCCAATGTGTATGCAAATGTGTACTACAACAAATTCTTCCCACTCTCATGCAGCACAATGCTTTGATATTACGTTTGCCCCAAGGAAGACACAATTAGAGGAGAAGAGTTAGAAATTCTGAGAGTACATGTTTGGAATGGAAACTGCTTTGGAGTTCACAACCTTGGTGGTGGTAGAGGATATCCAAAAGTAAGGGACAGGTTTGATAGACCCATCCTGATCTTTTATTAAAATTGGGAGCCGTCTTGCAACAAAGCCATGAAAAGTTAATTTTGTCTTTACTATAAATTACTGCAAATTCTGAACCTGCTTGGAATGCCTGCTCGTACCTTGAACTCACCCATGCCTGGATCTCTGAGCAGATAGAAGCCTTCTCTGAAACTTTAGTGACACATCATAAATTTTGGCCTTCCCTGGCCATACAACGTCCCTCTCTGAGGTTCTAATGGTCCTCATAATTTCTGATGGTGGGGCCAGTAGAAAAATATAAACTACCCTTAGCGTGATGCTTGTCAAAGTTCTGTTATCTGTAACCCCCCTTTTGTGTAACTTCCTGGGCTATATATCTGGGCCGTTGGAAAGGTGGGGTTGATGTCTTGTTCCCGCCGTTTTGGGAGGGGGAGGCAGCCTGGCCAGTTGAAATAATAAGCTTGCCTTAATTTGATTTTAATTGGAGTCAGTGGTCTTTTCTTGCATCCTGGTGTAACATTTTGGAGTTCCCCAGCGAGATGACCCTGCACGACCAGATCACAAGACCAAACTGCTGGAAATTCTGAAGCTGGCCTTCCCTTCAGGGCTCTGGGCTGGAGAGGGTGAGCAACTTGATATGTTCCAAGGACTTGGAATGAGCCTTCGGTCCAGGGAGCACTGCAGTGAACCACCACACTAAAACTATTAGCAAGCACCTGGTGGAGGAGGCCTCAATAGGTAAGAGGCGCCTTTATAACATCTGATATCCGGCTAAGGGAGATCTCTTCTGATGACAGAGAGGTGGCCTGGGGAGGCTCACATATACTTCTGTCCAGGACAGTAATGAGAATCGTTCTGTCCTCTGTTCTGTTCTGTAGGGAATTCCTCTGGAAGGGTAGAGAGGTACCGACGGGTAAGCACGCGCTCCTACCCCAAAGCTTTAGCAAGATGTTACATTGCTCCTAGGTTTTTCTGTGTCAACACTGGGTTACTGTATTTTTGTGTTTTGTTCTGTGTTCTATATGCTTATTTTTTGTTTGTTTTTGTGCATTTTGTTGTGTGATTTCTGTGGTAAAACTTAAGGATATTGCACGTTAAAATGGGTACTAAAGCAAGTAAGCCTGACACCCCTTTTACTATGTTTTAAGGTAGTGCGATGAGCTTTACCCCACTTTGTTAAGGAGGATGAGAGAAGCCACTAGCTGGCTCCCTGGAGCAAAACCACTGCAGAGGGCAATGCCTGCAGGGGACCAAAGAACTGGGTATATCCCAGGTTAACAGGTGAAACTCCTTTAATAACCCTTGTCCTTCCAGATCAAGAGAGTCACAACCTTTGGGCATAGTCCCCTGTGTATCTCCATTGTTAGCAAAGCAATAAACCTCCCTTTTTTCTTTTTCTCAAAACCCTGTCCTCATTATTAAATTGGCATTAATTCGCTTCAAGATCAGGAACCCAACTTTGAGTTACAAATTTTGATAACCCCCCCATCAAGGAACATTTTTAGAGGTGACTACTGAAATGTTAGGAGATGGAGCATGCTTGGGGTGGAACCGAACCAGAGGAGCTAATCCTGTAAGTAAATGGAGAGACTGAAGCACTCCCAGCAGCTGCCAAATTCCTGTTGCTTCAGGGAATTCCCTCCTTCCTTCCCTGCACTGTAAGAATTATGTCACCTCTGTCTTGTTAAAAAAGAGAAAAAGAAAAAGGGGACCCTAAATGCAGTAAAGTCACCAGAAAGACTCTTGATTTTCACATTTCAGGTTGCTCCTCTTTGAAAACCTCTGGTCCACTTGTGGAGACATGTATGGTGCCAGTGGTGTAGGAGATTTTTCTCTTATCTGCTCTGTTTTAAAAGATTCTGTCTGTCAGCCAGAGTCTGGAGCTCCTTTCTGTCTCTCTTGTGTCTTTGTTTCTGGCCCTTTAAAATATGTGCAATAATATGTTGATATTATAAATTGTTTCTTGGGAATGATCTTAGCTGAATGTGTGTCTAACTGATGATGTTTCATTGTAACAATCTGGTATCTGAATGGATTTTTGAAGCATTGCACAGTCTTGAAGTTAAAAGTCAGGTTTAGGTAATTGTTTAGTTTATGATTTCAGATAATTCAGGCCAGAGAACTTAAATACTTAGGATGGAAAAGTAGAGAATTCTACTTCCATGTTGGCAAGTAACTTCCAAATCATTCAGGCTTTTTTTTCACAAATTTTGAATTGGGAAACCTGGGAAAATGTCACTGTGTGTACCAGTGCATTAATTTGGACAAGGATAGTAAATCATAGTTTGGTATCTTTTGACAAAACAAGATGTGAAGATATAAAATTTTGTGAATTGTATCTTAAACTTTTATCAGAATTTTCAACATCCTTACCTAAAAATTATGGTTAAAATGCCTTAGGCCTGAGGTGTCTTCTAAGAATAGCAGTTTTTTCCTCCTCCTTATAGACCTAAGCTAGGACTTATGTGGAAATGCAAATGAAAGAAGCCTGCAAGCTCAGTAGGAGACAGATCTGAGGCCTAAGGGAAAAATGAAAATGGTAAATTGTTTGGTATTTACTAATTACTGGCCAGCCATTTTTTCTAAACCTTTATTTTTTTCCTTATTGTCTTTAATTTTTTGAGCTCATGATTTTGAACATACAGACCTAGGTTAATGTTTTTCTGATCAGTTCTATCTTTGACCAACAGTGGAGTTTTTGAAATATTGCACTGGAGTTTTCACCTGCGAAAAGCTACAAGGGCTTTACTATTATGATGCGTGCACACTTTTGTTATGTGTTGTATGTCTCTCTATATATATATGTCCTTATATATATGATACAAAAATTAACATATATAAGGAGCACTCATAAAAAAAGAGCTCATAAAAACAAATTTTAAAAAATGGATCCAAAGATCTTTAATTCATGTGATTTAAATGGTTCAATTTAAATTGGATAAACAGATAACAATAAATGTCTTTAAATGGAAGCTCACAAGTTTTTCTAGGTGTTCAAAAATCTAATAAAATATTAATGTCTACGAAAGGTCCAATATGCCTTGGTTCTAGGACTTTTCCTTCAACAAAAATGTTTTACATTGTTCAATGCAATTGTCTAAAATTTTGATAAATAAGAAAATAAATTTGATATGGGATTACTCATTCATGAGTACCTTTGTTAGATATCTGATTGATTTACTAATGTCTGTATAAGTTTGCACTAAAGTCTGTATAAGTTTGTAAAAATCAGTCATATGTTAAAGACACAACAATTTTTGTAAAAATAAGTTTACCCATAACATTGTGTTTATTAAGTTTTATTTTTTCTAGAGCAAGCAAACATAAAAATTAAACAACTGATTAAATAAGAACTCTAATGTTAGAGCATTGCACTGCTATTTCTTTAAAAGCTGAACTTGCTTAATGTAGAAACAACAATGTAATTGTGATGCTATTAATGTGCTCATATCTTCCAAGTATACAAGTCTATAAGGTAGAAACTTTAAAAGAGCATTATATCAAGCTGGGGTTCTGAGGTTGTATGGTAAAAAATATTTTGGGGATTTATTTACCTGTTATCAATAAGATATGTAAAGTTTTATGTTACTTTTTACATTGGGAAAATGTTTAAATGTATTTTTAAATTAATGAGAGCCTAATCTATGTAAAGGTTAAAAACCTTCAGCCTTTCTTTAATTCATGTTTTAAATGTAATATCATATGTTGTTAGCTAATGTTCATGTGACCTCAAACAATTTATGTAAACTTTGTAAAATGATATTTAAAAAAACAAAGATCACTTTAGAACTAAAACACTTAAGATTTATAAAGAGCCCTACATTACCTGAGATAAGGCTCTGTGTCCCATCTTACTACATGTGAGAATGACTATGAAAGCAGTAGGTCAGATTTTATTTCATTTAAAGTTATGTTCAAAAGTTGTTTTTTTTTTTTCTGTCAAAATTACTAGGATCTCAAACACAGGATATAATGTATAACTCCGCCTAAAAATTCAGGGTAGATATTATGCAAACTAAGTTTTTTACTCTTGTTAATTTTATTTTGTAATTTCCTAATAAGTGATCTAAAGATTCCCTGTTAGTGTTTTACAGAAGTGTTTCTTTAAGAACACAACATATGTTAATTTTAGATAATAAGTAATCACCTACAAGACAGACAGAATAATACAGATCTCAATTAATAAAAAGATAAATAATTATAAAGTTATGGACATTAAAGCCCAGTACTATTAATATAAGGCTGTTAAAATTTATTTGCTGGATGTTTAAGATGAGGATTTAAAATTAAAATTAAATGAAAAGAGCCAAGAAAACAAATATTTGGCTCTTGCCCTCTGAGTCAGTCTGAAACCAGGTAACAGGGGACTTTTCTAAAGAGCTTTGCAAATATGGGTCACATAACCTCCCCATCAGGGAAATTAATGAGACCACTGGAGAAGAGAAAGCCAATCAGTGCATTTGCTACGAATAGGAGAGTCATCAGAGAAGGGAGACATCCTTGATGCTTCCGAGGGAAGCCACATGATCAAGAAAGACCTGGACCCACCTAGCGCAAATGACACTAGCAGAACTAAGAAGCTGCTCTCAAGTTTCCCCAGGAATGACTCCAATAAAATCTCAGCTGAATGTTAACAATAGATAGAAACAAAAGTCAGTTTGACTGCTTCATCTTAAACACTTAGCATAGACAGTTAAAACCAAAATACAGCCATTCCTGGGCATTTTAAATAATAATAATGATGATGATGATGATGATGATGATGATAATAATAATAATAATAATAATAATAATAATAATAATAATAATAATATTTTAAGGAATAAACTTTATGTTAGCCTCCCAAAATAAGTAAAACTGTTGGCAACAAAGAAGGATTCTCAGACAGGAATGCCTGATAACTATAAAAAGAGACTATCAAGAGGAGCTGCCAGAGGCAGAAGTTTTTAGTTTAAGGCCTACAGACATTTCTAACCTAAATAGGTAGACTTGGTGTTTGCTAGTACGATTATCCAGCCCTGAGTAATAGAATAAAAGGTTTCTCTATTAGACACAGTGGTCATACTAGTAAAAGGATTTTGCGAGATCAGATGACATTAAATTATTAAACTGTATCTTATGGGAAGGGACAAATTTAACACTAAAAGTTAAATTTTAAGTTGACAGTACTGATAACTGGGGATATTAAAGAGTGGTGAGTGAACTTCAGTGACATGTTCCAGCTGCTGCAACATTTATTCAGTGCTCATAGTTTTCTTTTCTCTCATAGAATAACCCATCCCCAGAAGACTTTACAACCTGTTCTTCCCCAACGAGACTTCAAAATGAACTGACTTTTAAAAGGCAACTCATTTCCCTTAACTGACTTCTAAAAGGCAACTCAGGTCCCTCACGCCGTGCGCCCTCACGTCACCCTCTCTCAGCTCAGAAGAAGCCAAGATGAGTGACTCCTCTCTTCTTACAACAATGGAGACAAAAATAAATAGACTATCAATATAAGTAATATATACAGTCAGGTAAAATCAGGGAGACTAGTTTTTGGTGAGCTAAATATTTGGAGACTGTTACCTGAAGGATTAAAATTTCCTCAATGCTCTTCCCCTACCCTATCAAAGATTTGAAAGGGACACATAAGAAAAGGGGGGAATGATAGACCCAACCTGATCTTTTATTAAAATTGGGAGCCAACTTGCCACAAAGCCATGAAAATATAATTTTGGCTTTACTATAAATTACTGCAAATTCTGAACCTGCTTGGAATGCCTGTCCGTGCCTTGAACTCACCCCTTCCTGGTTCTCTCACCAGATAGCAGCCCTCTCTGAAACTTTAGTGACACCTCATAAATATTGGCCATCCCTGGCCAGACAATGACCCACTCTGAGGTTCTAATGGTCCTCATAAATTCTGATGTTAGAGCTAGCAAAAAAAATGTAAACTACCATTAGTGTGATGCTTGTCAGAGTTCTCTTATCTGTAACCCCCCTTTTGTGTAACTTTCTAGGCTATAAATCTGGGATATAGAAAAGTTGGGATTGCTGTCTTGTTCCTGCCATTGTGGAGGAAGGGGCAGCCTAGCTGGTAGAAATAATAAGCTTGCATTAATTTGATTTTAATTGGAATCAGTGTTCTTTTTTTACGTCCTGGTCTAACAGGTAAACACTCCACAAACATGGAGCTCTGCTGGCCTAAAGACTTCTTGAGAAACTCCTTCTGTGGTGGGCACTTGAAATGTATGTTGTTGTCAGGAGCTTCAGCTTCCTTTCTAGTGAGACCATCAAAGCCGGGTCTGCATCAATGTGACTGGAGGACATGGTTTCTTATTTTCCAGTGAACATGAGGCAGCAGTGCTGAATTCTCTCTTTGTAGGTAAACTGTGGCCACTGAAGGCTAAGTGTCTCCCCGTGTGGACTGTGAAGCCATTTGGTCATTCTCTTTGTGGTGTTTCTTGGTGCTGCACTGGTAATTTGGTATTTGCTTCATGAAATACAAGGAGTTCAACTGGGACATAGTGCTGGAAGGAGTTCTTTCACGTGTGGTGGGTCAGGGCCTGCAGGAGAATGCACCAACCAGGGTTCTATCCCACATAGCTTGCACCTTTGAAGATAGCAACGTAATTCTGAACATTGACCTGAAACTTATCCATATAATAAGATGCCTTTATATGGAGAGCTTTCAGACATATAAGGCATTCCTGGCTCTACCATGTCAGCCACAAGCCATTTGGAAGTCAATGCCAGATCCACATGGAACCAGCACAGATGTTTTATCACACACCTGCACACCACAGCTCTGGGGCACTACTCAGCAGGCTCCAACATACTGGCATCTCTGTTCTACACCATTTTCATGAAACCAAGTTAATCAAGGCACTGTCTGGTACACTCATGATCATCAACAGGACATTCAAAGATTCTCCAGTGCCACATGGTCATGGGAATTTCAAAAATTTCATGGTATTTTTCTAGCCATTTTTCAAGGATGAAGTTGGAGATAATGTGGGTTTCAATTTATTCAGGAATCATTTAATGATGAGGAAGCTCATTTCAATGAAAGCTCTGGAGAACACTAACAGCAAGTCTTCCCAAAGAGTGGCCAAAAAGTCACATGAAGCCAGGCCCATTGAGGTCTACAATGTGAGGTCCATGTGTGTTTTTACTCTCATTGATGGCTGCCAAGTCTTTCAGAATAAAACCATGTGATATCCTGCCTGAGATTCACAGTGCTCTTTGGAAAGCAACCCTGGGCCAAATCTCAGTTACCAAGGGCAACTCTCATGCGTGGCCTCCTACAATCCCAACAGAATTCATGGCAATTCTTTACTGAAGTCAGTTCCAGAACTCAGTCTCTAAGGGGAACCACACCAGAGTTCAAGCCCAGGTGGACCCTGTCATCTCTTCCAACCGACACACAAATGACCACAATTAAAACCAAAACACTCCCATATGGCCCTCATCTTCTTCCATGTAGACACCCATCATAACCTCTGGTGGGGTGTTTCCATGAGGGGTGCAGCCCAAGACAGTGTCCAAAATAAGCTCCCTTGCCCCTCATTTGACTAAAGTCAGGGTGGCCTGGACACCCTACCTGTGAACCCGGAGTTAACAAATAGGCCTGCCCTTAATACTGCTCTGCTTCTCCAGTTTGAGGCCTACTGACTCTCTGGTATAGATTCTTTATATGAATTGGAGTAATGAGAAAACCCAAGCACTTATGAGCTATCCTCTGCAGGGCTTTGAATAACTCATTTGACACAAAGGATCAATATTCTCACTTGATGGATGTCAGGAAGCTTATAGAGGAAAGGGGAGACTTAATCTACAATGCTCTTTTGGCCATTTTGGTTTTGGAATCACACATGGAATCATTCTTTAGATCCATCATGTTCTGACAATCTAAATCACAGCCTCACACAGGGCCAAGAGGCTGATTCAGACACATCCCTTTCCAAAGCAATTAAGCAAAGAGCCACAGGTGATGCCCACTTAATTTCCATTTGAAAAATGTTTTTTTCAGGCTTCACAAATGGATGGCCTGAGGCAAAGACCATCCTGACATTCATGGCAACAGAACAATTGGTAAGCAAATGGCCAGGCATGGTTTCTCCACTGAGACTTTAATGGTCACACTGATATCTCTGTTTTCTGAGATGCTCCAATTCCCTTCAGCTATCCAGTATAAGGCCATGTCACAGAGCTTGTAGGATGTACATATCTTGGACACAAAACCATGAGCCTATTCTAGAGCGTGGCCAGTATTCAGGAAGAAAACTGGATATTAGGAAGATAGTAGGTGTTTCCCATCCATAAGGCAAGCCAAACACCATTCATAAATTGGGCAGGATGAGTGTTGGGAAGCTTTCTACCAAACAGGACATATCCATTGATGAATTCTCTTTTCTAATGTTTACAACCATGAACACAGTTCGATACACAGACATAGAAACACTCGCTTTGTTAAACAACTTACTAGAAACAGTCCACACCAAACCAAACAAATTGACTTTCCTAAATATTCTCAGAATATGAGACTAAACCAGAAAGTCACACCCACACCCACAAAGGCACCTCTTACCCCAAGTATATCTGTGACTATCCGGAGTGTTCCTCTGACTGGTGGGCCATAGTATGTTTCCAAAGAATGGACTTTCCTGTCTCAGATCTGGACTGCTTGGCCAACTCTGTGAAGTTGTCAGGAGTCTTGGGTGAGCCACTACCTGCTTTCTCAGGAAAGGCCCTTCTTCGGATATATCCCAGCATTTGGCCATCCTCACATCAGTATGTACCAAGAAAGACTGACACTGTCTTTGGTAAATCAAACAAGTGAACCCACTGGGACTGGAGCTGGGACTGGCTCTGTGTGACTGGCTTTCTGGATCCCAAATTCAGAGAGTTCCATCACCAAGGAAATTAGTTTGGTCACTTCCTTCAGAAACTGAATGAGATCACTGCCTTGGCAACCACATTGTCCTAACAGTTGCTTCCAAGGGTCTCATGAGATGGAGGCTGCCCCACGTTCCTGTGACACTTTAACAAATTAGAATGGTCTGTCAACCATATGCACCCGGGAAAATCTCTCTACACCAACCTGGTTTGGTACATCTTCAATACAATAAGAAGCGAGAGGCTGAATCAGACGCATCCCTTCATCCTGACCAGGTTGTTTGCCATAGAAGATGACTTTTGCTCTCTCAGGTCCTTCATAGCTGCCTAAATTTTCTCCAGGGATCATTACTGCATGGACCTTTGAGGTTCTCAGCTGGTGGAAAACACCCTTTATTCCTGTATTGTAAGACCAACTCTGTCCTGCTCTTCTCTATAGTTAGATTGAGGGAACAGTGTATGGTTAGTGTTAATAAGAGGTTCGATTTGGGTTAGGAATCATTCTGCAGGATGTATAATGGTATTGGGAACCTCCGATATCTATAAGAATATATAGGTGTAATATAAGTATGAAAACAGAAAATTACATAAGATTTGAAGCCCATAAGGGCATTGGGCCCTTGATTGGGATACTTAGCTTTGAATTATGTTCTACACAGATGTCTCAGTCTAATCGATATACAATGGGATAGTACCGTGTAACTTGTCAAAGAGAACATCCAGTCAAAAAGGGATAGTCGGTAGGAACAGGAAGGTAGTCGGTCTGTTTAGAAAGAAATGTGAGTAAATGATTTGGACCAAATGTTCTTTTGCAATAGGGTTTCGGGTAAAGAGTGAATGTAAATGTCAGCACATGTGAAGAGTCAGTCACAATGATGAACTGGGTAAAATATATAGGAAAGCAGATATCAGTAGAGACATTAGGAAATCAGGCAAAGTATAAAGTGAGTGATAGGATTAGACATTTTCAACAGTATTGTGGTTGAATATATAATCTTAGGAAGAAACCAATAGGTAGTCACCAATAGGATTGACATTTGAGAGCATTAGGCATCCTCTACATGGATTTTTTTTAGTAATCCATACTCACATTCAATTTAGGCTTTGGAAAAATATAAGTGTGATCTTTGCATTTTTTATCCAGAATATTACTGTGATAAAATGTATGTGTAGATCTGGTGACATTAGTATTTCTTCCACCATTATGGGGAGCAATATTTTGAAAACTTATAAATTAGTATTGGGGATACAAATAGTAGTACCCTGTGTCTATGAATATAGAGATAATGCATGAATAGTCCATACTGTGAATAAAAAGTATAACTGGATCCAACTTTAGAATTGGAATAAATTGATATCTGAAAATATACAGGAAATCTTATATTGATATACAATCATTCATTCGAACCAGTTATACATCTAATGGTAATATTAGGGTTATGGTTTATCATAAAAATTGTGTTAGTTTTGCGTCAAAATGATTATGGTAATAAAAAATAATGCGTTTGGAAGAAGTCTCTTGTTTAGTTCAGTCAAAAAAAAGGAGGAATACATGTGATCTGAAGCAGCAAGTGATTGAAACTGTACCAAATGCCTTTAAATTTTTGAACTGTGGATGAAATGCATTTTCTATGATGTCCATAAACTGAAGAAATAGTAATGTACCAGTGTTGAATAAAATTTAACATCCAAATAAACATCATGCCCCATAGGAATCTACTTGCATTGATGTTAAACTTGGTCAGCTACTGGAGAAATATAAGGATTTGTATGCACCATTCAGTGAAATGAGTTTTCAGTACTAGAAAACAAATATGTACTTGAGGTAGATGAATATTTCTGAAAATACTCTTGTGAAAAGTTGATTATAAAACGACATACATGAAAATGAATGAATTGAGGGAGTGTATTATATGACACATATATTTCATATTTTGAAAAATCTAGAGAGTGTAGATTTTTCACAAAACACACAGAGATATTAAAAAGTAGCAATATATACGCCAATCAAAATTCATCATGAAATAAATTTCATACACAGATCCAAAAATATTTATTTCACTGAACATGGATCTATGTATAATGTTGTTCCACTAGGATGCTCACACATAGTTTGAATTTTCAGTTCCAACAGCGTTTAGGAGGAGTGATCTCTTCTCACAATTTGTATCTGCCAAGTCAGCCACCTCACAAGAATGTACGTGTGGTACAAGGTAGGATTCTATATGTGCATATAAAAATACATGTGCTGAATAGGCAACAGAGAAAGAGAGACAGGTATTCACATATTTGATACCTTTTAAAACACATGGAGAACTATTTCAATTAAAAATTGACCAGATTTATAACACCTATCCTTTATCATGCAATTAGAGGAGAAGAGTTAGAAAATCTGTAATTACATATCTGGAATGTAAAATACTCAGGAGTTCAAAACCTTGGAAGTTGTAGAGGAGTTTTCAAAATAAAGGACAGGATAAACACTCCACATTCATGGAACCCTGCTGACCTAAAGACTTCTTGAGATAATGCCTCTGAAGTTGGGCACTTGAAATATATGTTGTTGTCAGGAGATTTAGCTTCCTTTGTAGTGATACCATCAAAGATGGGTCTGCATTTATCTGACCTGGAGGACATGGTTTCTTATTTTCCATAGAACTGAGGCAGCAGTGCTGAATTCTCTCTTTGTAGGTAAACTGTGGCCATGGGGGCTAAGTGTCTCCCCGTCTTGACTGTGAAGCCAATTGCTCAACCTACAATTTTCTTGGTTTTTTTTTTTTTTTTTTTTTTGCTGCACTGGAATTTTGGTATTTGCTTCATGAAATACAAGGAGTTTAACAGGGAAACAGTGCTGGAGCTAGTTCTGTCACGTTTGGAGGGTCAGGGTCTGCAGGAGAATTCACCAACCAGCCTTCAATCCAACACAGATTGCCCCCTTGTCCATAGCAAACTGATTCTTAACATTGCCCTGTAACCTCTCCATATAACATGATGCCTTTACATATAAGGGTGTGATAGCTGCACCGTGTCAGCCACAAGCCATTTGGAAGTCAATGGCAGATCTACATGGCCCCACCACGGATCTTTTATCATACACCTGCACACCACAGCTCTGGGCTCACTTTTCAGCAGGCTCCAACTTACTGGCATCTCTGTTCTAAACAATTTTCAAGAAACCCAGTCAGTCAAGGCAGGGTATGGTACACTCATGATCAGCAACAAGACATCCAAAGGTTCTCCAGTGCCACCTGCTCAGGGGAATTTCAAAAATTTCATGATATTTACCAAGCCATTTTTTAAAGGATGAAGTAGTAGGCACTGTGGATTTCAATTCATTCAGGAACCATTAAATGTTGAGGAAGCTCATTTCAATGAAATCTCTAAAGGACTCCCACAGGTAAGGCTTCCAAAAGAGTGGCCAAAAGACACATATATTTCATATTTTGAAAAATCTGGAGAGTGTGTGTATATATATATATATATATATATATATATATATATATATATATACACTCTCCAGATTTATATATATACACACACACACACACACACACACACACAACACAAACACATACACACACAGACATTAAAAACTAGCAATGTATATGCCAATCGAAATTTATTGTTAAATATATATCATCCATGTATCCAAAATTATTCATTTTACTGAACATGGATTTATGTATAAAGTTCTTCAACTAGGAAGCTCACCCAGAGGTTGAATTTTCAGTTCCAATAGAGTTTAGGAGGAGTGATCTCTTCTCACAATTTGTATCTGACAAGTCAGCCACCTCAGAAGAATGTACGTGTGATACAAGGTACGATCCTATATGTTCAAATTAAAATACATGTGCTGAATAGGATACAAATAAATTTGGGAGACAGGAATTCACATATTTGATACATTTGAAAACACATGAAGTACTCTTTCAACAAAAAATTGACTAGATTTTTAACTCCGACCCTATATAATCAAAAAGGTAAGTCCAACTGTACACCATGCCTCCTCTGATTTGCTTGTATTTCTATTCTGTTTGAGTTATTTTTCTCCATCATATTAGGATTAGTATTCAGAGTCTAGTGGGGTATGGGTTATTGTCAGGGATTCAGTATTTTGAATGGAAAATTGGAAAATGAATCCAATCTGTATGCAAATATGTGCTACACAAAATTTTTTCCCACTCTCAACCAGAACAATGCCTTGACATTACCTTGGCCCCAAGTAACACCTTTAGAGGAGATGAGTTAGAAAATCTGTGGATACATATCTGTAATTGAATATGCTCTGGAGTTTACAACCTTGGAGGTGGAAGAGAAGTTTCCAAAAGTAAGGGACAGGGTAAACACTCCACAAACATGGATCTCTGCTCGCCTAAAGACTTCTAGAGAAACTCGCTCTGAGGTTGGGCACTTGAAATATATGTTGTTGTCAGGAGCTTCAGCTTCCTTTGTAGTGAGACCATCAAAGCTGGGTCTGCATCTATGTGACCTGGAGGACATGGTTTCTTATTTACCAATGAACATGAGGCAGCAGTGCTGAATTCTCTCTTTGTGGGTCAACTGTGGCCACTGGGGGCTAAGTTTCTCCCTGTGTGGACTGTGAAGCCATTTGGTCATCCTCCAATTTTTGTGATGTTTCTTGCTGCTGCACTGGGAGTTTGGTATTTGCTTCACGAAATACAAGGAGTTCAACTGGGACATAGTGCTGGAGGGAGTTCTGTCACGTGTGGTGGGACACTGTCTGCAGGATAATGCACCAACCAGGCTCCTGTCCAACATAGCCTGCCCACTTGACCATGCAACATGATTCTGAACATTGCCCTGAAACCTATCCATATAACAAGATGCCTTTACATATAAGGGTCTGCTGGCTGCACCATGTCTGTCACAAGCCATTTGGAAGCCAATAGCAGATCCACATGAAATCACCACAGATGTTTTATCTCAACCTGCCCACCACTGCTCTAGGCCCACTACTCAGCAGGCTCCATCTTACTGGCAGCTCTGTTCTACACTGTTTTGGTGAAACCCAGTCAATCAAGGCTCTGTCTGATATACTCACGATCAGCAACAGGATATCCAATGGTTCTCCATTGCCACATGGTCATGGGATTTTCAAAAATATCATGGTATTTATTGAGGCCATTTTTCAAGGATGAAGTTGGACGCACTGAGGGTTTCATTTAATTCATTTAATTCATTAACGGAAGCTCATTTCAGTGAAGCTCTGGAGGACTCTCACAGGCAAGTCGTCCCAAAGAGTGGCCAAATGGTCACATAAATCCAGGCTCATTGAAGTCTACAATGTGAAGTCCATGTGTGTTTTGACTCTCAAATATGGCTGCCAAGTCGTACAAAATAATATCATGTGATATTCTGGCTGAGATTCCCAGTGCTCTGAAGAAAGCCCCCCTGGGCCTAGATCTCAGTTTCCAAGGGCGACTCTCATGTGTGGCCTCCTAATACCCCAACAAAATTCATGGCAATACTTCTCTGAGGTCAGTTCCAGAACTCAGTCTCTATTAGGAATAACACCACAGTTCAAACCCAGGTGGACCAGTCTTCTCTTCCTACCACCACACAAATGACCACAATTAAAACCAAAACACTCCCACATGGCCCTTATCTTCTTATATATTGGCACTCATTAAAACTCTGGCTGGAGGTGTCTATGAGGGGCTTAGCCCAAGACAGTGTCCGAAAAAAGCTCCCATGCCCCTCATTTTCCTAAAGTCAGGGTGGCCTGGACACGCTTCCTGTGAACCAGGAGTGATCAAATAGGCCTGCCATTAATACTGCTCCACTTCTACAATTTGAGGCCTACTCACTGTGCGTTTTAGATTCTTTATGTGAATTGGAGTCATGAGAAAACCCAAGCACCTATGGGCTAACCTCTGCAGGGCTTTGAAGAATTCACCTGACACAAAGGATCCCTATTCTCACATAATGGAAGTCAGGAACCTTACAGAGGAAGGTGAGAGACTCTACCCACAATGACTGCTCTTTTGGCCATGTTGGTTTTGGATGCACACCTGGGATTTTTCTTTAGATCCATCATGTGCTGCAAGTCTAAACCACAGCCTCACACAGGGCCAAGAGGGTGATTCAGACACATCCCTTTCCAAAGTAATTAAGCAAAGAGCCACAGGTGATGCCCATTCATTTCCATTTGAAAACTGTTTTCTTCAGGCTTCACAAAGGGGTGGCCTGAGCCAAAGACATTCCTGACATTCAGGGCAACAGAACAATAGGTAAACAAAAGGCCCAAAGAAGGGTTTCACCACTGAGACATTCTTGGTTACACTGATATCTCAGTTTTCGGAGATGCTCCACATTCCCTTCAGCTCTCAAGTACATGGCCTTGTCACAGAGCTTGGAGGTGGTACATATTCTGGACACAAAACCATGAGCCTATTCTGGAGTGTAAGCAGAATTCAGGAAGAAAACAGAAACTTAGGAAGATAGCAGGTGTTGCCCATCCTTAAGGCAAGCTCCAGTACATTCATTAATTGCACAGGATGAATGCTGGGAAGCTTTCTACTAGATAGGACTCATCCATTGATGCATTCTCTTTTGTAATGTCTACAACAATGGATACAGTGGGATACACAGACATAGAAACATTTGCCTCATCAAATGACTTACTAGAAACAGTTCACTCCAAACAAAACAAACCGCCTTTCCTACCTATTGTCAGAACATGAGACAAAACCACAAACACACACTTATTCTCACAAAGACGCCTCCTTCCCCCAAGTAGGTCTGTGACTATCTGGAGAGTCCTCTGACTGGTGGGCCATACTATGTTTCCCAAAAAACGCTTGTCCTTTCTCAGATCTGGTCTCCTTGGCCAACACGGTGAAATTTTCAGAAGCCAGTGGTGAGCCACTACCTGCTTTCTCAGGGAAGGCCCCTCTTCAGAGCTTTCCTGGCATTTGGCCATCCTAACATCAGTAGTCACCAAGAAAGACTGACTCTGTCCTTGGTAAATCCAAACAAGTGAGACCACTGGGACTGGGACTGGGACTGACTTTGGGTTCCTGGCTTCCTGGATCCCAAACTCAGAGAGTTCCCTCACCAAGGAACTCCAGTCAGGTCACCTGCACACCACTTCTCTAGCCCCACTTCTCAAAATACATGGATAACTATTTCAATTAAAAATTAACTAATTTTATAACACCTACCTTTTATCATGCAAAAAGCAAGTCCAACTATACAACATGCCTCCTCTGAACTCCTTGTATTTCAATTCTGTTTGGTTTATTTTTCTTCATCATATTAGGATCAGTAGGCAGAGTCCAGTGGGTTATGGGTTAGTGTCAGGGATTCAGTATTTTGAAAGGAACATGGGAAAATTAATCCAATGTGTTTGCAAATATGTGCTACACAAAAGACTTCCAACACTCAATCAGAACAATGCCTTGACAATACCTTCGCCACAGTAAGACATAATGAGAGGAGAAGAGTTAGAAAATCTGTGAATACATATCTGGAAAGGAAAATGTTCAGGAGTTCACAACCTTGGAGGTGGTAGAGGAGTTTCAAAAAGTAAGGGACAGGGTAAAAACTCCACAACCATGAAGCTCTGCTGGCCTAAAGACTTCTGGAGAAACTGCCTCTGAGGTTGGGCACTTGAAATATATGTTGTTGTCAGAAGCTTTAGCTTCCTTTGTAGTGAGACCATCAAAGCTGTGTCTGCATCTATGTGACCTGGAGGACATGGATTCTTATATTCCAATGAACATGTGGCACCAGTGCTGAATTCTCTCTTTGTAGGTAAACTGTTGCCACTGGGGGCTAAGTGTCTCCCTGTGTAGACTGTGAAGCCATTTGGTCATCCTCCACTTTTCGTGTTGTTTCTTGCTCCTGCACTGGGAGTTTGGTATTTCCTTCGTGAAATACAAGGGGCTCAACTGAGAAACAGTGCTGGAGGGAGTTCTGTCACCTGTGGTGGGTCAGCGTCTGCAGGAGAATTCAACAACCAGGCTTCTATCCCACATTGCTTGCTCCCTTGACCATAACAACCGGATTCTGAACATTGCCCTGGTATTCTCCATATAACAAGGTGCCTTTACATACAAGGGTCGGCTGGCTGCACCATGTCAGTCACAAGCCATTTGGAAGCCAATGACAGATGCAAATAAAAAAAAAAAAAACAGATGTTTTATCACACACCTTCACACCACTTCTGTAGGCCCACTACTCAGCAGGCTCCAATTTAATGTCATCTCCGTTCTATACCATTTTCATGTAACCCAGTCAATCAAGGCACTGTCTGGTACACTCATGATCAGCAACAGGACATCCAAAGGTTCTCCAGTGCCACCTGGTCATGGCAATTTCAAAAAATTCATGGTATTTATCTAGCCATTTTTCAAGGATGAATTTAGAGGCACTGTGGGTTTCAATTCATTCAGGAACCATTAAATGTTGAGGAAGCTCATTTCAATGAAAGGTCTGGAGAACTCTTGTAAGGGTCAGGTGAAGCATCAGAGAAAGAGACCACCAAGTGACCCACTCATGCAATTTGCAGAAGGGGATTTATTGAACCAGCATGCTGGGGCTCTGTGCCCACTCAAGAAGGTAAAACAGCCCAGAGCCCCGAGCAGGGAATGAGCACTGCTTAAGTACACTTTTGGGAGGTCGGGGATTTTACATATATCACAGTCTCCTTTAACAAATCATTATACACCACGGGAAAATTAAGCAACAACTCCTAAACATGATTAGTTCATTCATTGGCGGGAAAAGGTCAGGCTAGAGTGATAGGTCATTTCTAAACGGGGTACACATTCAAACTGATTGGTTTTAGGGCCTAAAGGACTACATGAACAGTTACACAGAGTCCCAAGTTATTGGAGAACCAGGGAGTCAGTGGGAATATTTACTGTGCAGTTCCAGTATTGTCCTAACAGCTACAGGGTTTTCAGGTTCTGCAGGTAGCATAGAAACCTAACAATACTTAATCCTTTACATTTTAACTCAGACCTTGCAGCTTAGAAACTTTACAACACCCAGTCTTTTACCCTTTAAATTTTATGCTCTAACTTCAATTTCTTCTACCCTTACAGGCCCCACTCCTTTTTTTCTGACTACTTTTAATCTTAAAAGTAATGCATCATGATTATTTAAGGGTTTCACATTTCATGAGTTGTTGTGCGTTCCCTGGAATCATTTTCAGCATGGCCTCCATTTTAGATTTCACTCGGTATTAGACCCCAATTTATCTAACTACACTTACTGCCTAACTTTAAACCTGGCTTCATCCCCCTCCCTCTAATTTGGGAATTCCTTCCTGCTGTAATGAAGGGGGGGCAAAGAGAATCTTTCTGGCTTCTTCAGGCTGAAAAGTGACAGTGTGGGGCAAGCAGTTTGGAGTCCCCCTTTAACAATCGGGTCTATCGAGTGGTCCATGATAAAAGTTCAATTGAGAAGTATTAGGCTGGAGGGCCATTCGAGTGATGGGTGGTCTATAAGAGAAACAAGAATTTATTAATTTACTGGAACCATATTGATGCAGCAATAAATGTCACAGCACAGGAATATGCCAATGAGTATAATGGCCAAGACTGAGACTAACAATGTTTTTTACCAGGAAGTACCAAGAACCAGAAGCTAAGATATTGTTTTCAGACAAAGTTGGTGAGGACATGATTCTATCTGAGCATGTAAATCTTTAAGGATATTTGTCACCTTGCCAGAAATGTCAGGGATGTAAACACAACAACTAACATTTAGGTTTATAGATGTCTTTTCCTTTAAGATATAGTCTAATAACTTAATGTCATCTGATCTTGCAAAATCCTCTTACTAGTATGACCTGTGTGTCTAATAGAGAAACCTTTAATTCTGTTAGGGCTGGATAACCACACTTGCAAACACCAAGCCTACCTGTGTAGGTTAGGAATATCTGTGGTCATTAAACTAAAAACTACTCTGGCAGTTTCTTTTAATAGTTATCAGGCATTCCCGTCTGAAAATCACTTTTGTAGCCTCCAGTTTACTTATTTTTGGAAGTTACATTTAACTATTATTATCATTTAAAATGTCCAGGAACAGCTGTGCTTTGGCTTTATCTGTCTTTGCTAAGTGTTTAAGATGAAGCAAGTCAAACTGACTTTTGTTCTTATCTATTGTCAACAGTCAGCTGAGTTTCCCTGGGAGTCCTCGGGGGAACTTTATAGCAGCTTCTCAGTTCTGCTAGTGCCATTTACCTTAGGATGGTTCCAGGCCTTGCTTGACCATGTGGCTTCCCTCGGAAGCATCAGGGATGTCTCCCCTTTCTGATGACCCTCCTCTTTACAGAAAATGCACTGATTGGCTTTCTGTCCTCCACTGGTCTCATTAATCTCCCTGCTCAGGAGGTTATGTGACCAAGAGTTGCAGAGCCCTCTGGAGAAGTCCCCTATTTCCTGATTCAGACTGACTCATGGGCCGAGAGCCGAATATTGGTTTTCTTGGACCTTTTAATTTAACTAATTTTAAAAACTTGATCTTAAACATCCAGCAAATAAGTTAACAGCCTTAGAGTAAGAGCACTGGGCTTTAATTTCTATCTCTCTATCTTGTAGGTGATAACTCCTTATCTTATGTTGACCCAGGTTGTGTTCTTAAAGCAATACCTCTTTAAAACATTAATAGGCAATCCTTAAACCATCTATAAGCAAACAACAAAACAAAACTAACTAGGGTAAAAACATATTTAGCTTACATAATAGCTACCTTGAATTCTGGCAGGGTTTTACATCGTTATTTTCTATTTGAGATCCTAGTAATCTTGGCAAAAACCTACTTTTGGACACAACTTTAACTGTACCGAAATCTGGCTTACTTCTTTAATCGCCACTTTCACATGTAGTGAGATGGGACAGAGCCTTATCTCAAGTAAGGCAGGGCTCTTAATAAATCTCAAGCACTATAGTTCTGAATCTGATCATTTTACTAAGTTTACATAAATTGTTGTTCAAGTTTACATGAACATTAGCTAACAAAACATAATATCACACCTAAAACATGAATTAAAGAAAGGCTGAAAGCTTTTAACCCATTTGTAGAAAAGTAGCAAAGTACTTTGGTGTTGTAAATTGTATCTCAGTGTGAAAAGTAACATGGAACTGTACATATCTTATTGATAACAAGTCCAATTGTAGAATACAAATGATATGAACATATCTCCAACATGTTTTTTTTTTTTAAGCCCAGAATTACCATACAACGTTAGAACACGAGGTTGATATAATTTTCTTTTGAAGCTTTTACCTTACAGACTTGTATACCTGGAAGATATGAACTCATTAATAGCACCATAATTAACCTTGCAAAAAGCTGTGTGCTTTTATAGAACTAGGGGAGATGGTAGGACTTAGATAAATGGCAGGCAACCCGTTTATTGGTAAGTTCTTCCAGATAGGCGCTATGTTGGAGTTACCAGCACCTGAAGAAAATCAGAGCGAATAAAAACAGAATGAAGATAAAGATTAAAGCAAAGGTCAATTTTTGGCAGAAGTTTCATGCTGAGAAACTGACAAAAAAGAGACCAAGGGCCATGAGGGGGCGTAGAAGGACGTTAAGACTCATGAATCTAGGATGGAAGATTAAGAGGTTCTCCGAACTTGTTGTCTCCCACTGTCTGATGTCCATTGCATTCCATCATGCCTGGTAGTGAGCTTCAGCCCTGAGTGAACTGTTCTCTTGAAGATGCTGGGTGTTCATCGGTCATCAGAGTCTTGTAGTGCCTAAGCAGAAGCTGGTTGAAAGTCTAATTAGAAACTTTCTGCATTTGGTTTTGGAAGAACTTCATTATGCAGAGTAGGAGAGCACAAGAAAAGTACTGAAAAATAACAGCTGTTGTTTAACCAAAGTTGTATAATTTTTATTTTTTTTAAGATTACTTGCTCAAAAGCTTACACACATAACCAACTTACACAGACCTTTTTTATCACTTACTTAACCCCTTTTAATTACTTAATCACATAGACTCTCTTATCCAGAACACATTTTCCCTCTATTAAATCCATATCTAGAACCTTTTAGTTTCTCTTTTTCATCTGTTAACCTCCTATTGTTCACACTTTAAAACAATATCTGTAAATTTCTGAATTTAAGCAGATTGCCCAAGTTAATGCACTGGATTACCTAGTGAAATTTTCTCAGACTACCCTGTTCAAAATTGAAATTTTCTAATTTTTTATGCTAAATATTGATGTTTTCTATCATGAACTATCTGAAATCAAACTATACAATTGCTTAAACCCAACTTTTAACTGAAAGATAGTACAATGCTTTAGAAACCCATTCAAAAACCAAATTGTTACAATAAAAAAATCATCTTTTAGATACACATTTATCCAAGATCATCCCCAAGAAACAATCTGTAATATCAACACATTACTGCATTTATTGTCCCCTTAGTTAAGAAAATAGAGGTGGGGTAATCCCTAAAGTGCAGGTAAGGAAGGAGGAAACTCCCCAAAGCAAAATAGCTTTGGCAGCTGCTGGGAGCCCCTTAGTTCCACCTTTTACTTATAGGGTTAGTTCCTCTGGCTTGGTCTGACCCCAGGCACTAGGCATTTCTCACATCTCCTAACTTTTCAGTAGTCAGGTCCCCAAAAATTCACCTTCTGCTTGCAGTTCTTTTGAGTTTGAGAAAAGTTTAAGTGAGATATCAAACTTTTTAGACCCCAGGCATTTCCCTCTGCAGTGAGCGTGGTCAAGCCAACTACAGGAAGAAAATAAAACACTGCTTCCTTAATCTCGCTTAACAAAGGGGAATAAAGTTTATCAAAATTCTTTAAAACACAGCTAAGAGAGGTGTAAAAGGTGAGAACAGAAAAGCTGGCGGTTGTATTGACTTTTGGTCCCTCACAGGAGAAGCATTAGGTTAAAATTTAGCTAAAGTTACTTCCACACATCTAAGGCCCTTTGGAATTTGGGACTCTGCATCGGTCCAAAGTAAAACAATGCCATCACACTTAACAGAGACACAGACAAAAAGACACACAAATTTCATCATGTAGCTCCCATTCGTTTACAACCCCAAGATCTACAATTTTGTGACTCAGGGAGAATGGAGGGAAAAAGGGGAGGAAGAGAAGTATTGAGTGATAGGATCTTGGGGAAAGGGGTTGAAGTAGAGGCAGGGACCAGGAAAGACTTCACCCATATGGGAGGAAATTTACAGAGGTCCAGCCAGGTTAAAATATATGGCTGCTGGTCTGGATGGCCACGCAGCCCTGGCTGAAAGACAATATCTCTGACTTTGCAGATTAGAGGGAGGTGGAAGGGCCCTCCTGGGGACCATCAACTCCAAAGGTGGGCCATTCTGAAGTGCAGAGTGTCTGTCAGGTCCAGCATTTCATTGAAAAAGAAAGATTCTGGGCCATTGAGCAGACATCCGCCCAATGATCAAGGGTCAGGGACAGAGGTGTGGAATGGCTTTGTCCCATACTGGGAGTTACTCAAACAAAGACAGGGACAGGACAATATAAACATGACACTAACACGGACACACAGGAAACGTTTAACACAAGTTCAGAAACAAAGATTAAAGGCAGAGAGTGAACTCAACCTGAGAAGAAAAGTAGCCGGCAAGACCTGACGGGTTGGCAGAAGAATCCCTTCTCACCAAATGAGGGTCCATCCGCCGCTCCCCGCGTCCCTTGCAAGGACGTGTCCTGTGGCTTAAAAGACACGTCTGCCCACCACACTCTCTGCTGGCAGCCACTCTGCAAACCCAAACCTAGAAACCGAACCCGAACCTAAAAGCTCTGAGAGCTCACTCTCTGTACCGAGCCAAAAACCAAACGTAACCAAAAATTCTGAGAGCTCACGCTCTCCACCGAGCCAAAAAAACAAAAAGCTCTAAGCGATCACAAGGAAAAAACAAGAAGGAGAAGAAGAAGAAGAGGAGTAGGAAGAAGAAGAGGAAGAGGCGACTTACTTACCCACTAAAGGAGTTCGTTGGAGCCTCTTTGTCCGGCCATGAGCACTTCCCGGCCAACGCACCAAATGTAAGGGTCAGGCGAAGCGTCAGAGAAAGAGACCACCAAGTGACCACTCATGCAATTGGCACAAGGGGTTTTATTGAACCAGCATGCTGGGGCTCTGTGCCCACTCAAGAAGGTAAAACAGCCCAGAGCCCCGAGCAGGGAATGAGCACTGCTTAAGTACACTTTTGGGAGGGTGGGGATATTACATACATCAGAGTCTCCTTTAACAAATTATTATACACCACGAGAAAATTAAGCAACAACTCCTAAACATGATTAGTTCATTCATTGGCAGGAATAGGTCAGGCTGGAGGGATAGGTCATTTGTAAATGGAGTACACATTCAAAATGATTGGTTTTAGGACCTAAAGGACTACATGAACAGTTACACAGAGTCCCGAGTTATTGGACAACCAGGGAGTCAGTGGGAATATTTACTGGGCAGTTCCAGTATTGTTATAAGAGCTACAGGGATTTAAGGTTCTTCAGATAGCATAGAAACCTAACAATACCTAATCCTTTACATTTTAACTCAGACCTTGCAGCTTAGAAACTTTACAACACCCGGTCTTTTTACCCTTTAACTTTTACGCTTTAACTTCAGTTTCTTTTACCCTTACACTCTCACAGGCAAGGCTTCCCAAAGAGTGGCCAAAATGTCACTTGAAGCCAGGCCCATTGAGGTCTACAATGTGAGGTCCATGTATCTTTTGACTCTTAACTATGGCTGAATAAAATAAAATCATGTGATACCCTGGCTGAGATTCCCAGTGCTCTGTGGAAAGCCACCCTGGGACTAGATCTCAGTTTTCAAGTGTGACTCTCATATGTGGCCTCTTAAATTCCAATCCATTTCTTTGCAATACTTCTCTGAGATCAGTTCCACAACTCAGTCACTAAGGGAAATCACACTTGTGTTCAAACCCAGGTGAACCCAGTCTTCTCTTCCAACTTCCACACAAATGACCACAATTAAAACCAAAACACTCCGACATGGCCCTCATCTTCTTCCATATAGACACTCATCATAACCTCTGGCTGTAGGTTACCATGAGGGGCGCAGCCCAAGACAGTGTCCAAAGTAAAGAAAGAGACCAACCCTCATTTGCCTAAAATCATAGTGGCCTGGACACCCTTCCTGTGAATCAGGAGTGATAAAATAGGCCTGCCGTTAATACTGCTTTGCTTCTCCAATTTGAGGCGTACTGACTGTCAGGTATAGATTCTTTATGTGATTTGGAGTCATGAGAAAACCCAAGCTCCTCTGCAGTGGTTTGAAAAACTCATTTGACACAAAGGATCCCTATACTAACTTGATGGAGGTCAGGAACCTAAAAGAGGAAGACACGAGGCTTCATTCACAATGACTGATCGTTTTCACATTTTGGTTGTGGATACATACATGGGATTTTTCTTTAGATCTATCTGGTGCTGAGAATGTAAGCCACAACCTCACGCAGGGCCAAGAGGCTGATTCAGACACATCCCTTTCCAAAACATTTTAGCATATATCCACAGGTAATGCCCATTCATTTCCATTTGAAAACTGTTTTCTTCAGGCTTCAAAAAGTTTAGCCTGAGGCAAAGACCTTCCTGACATTCAGGGCAACAGAACCATAGGTAAGCAAATGGCCCAAAGCAAGGTTTCTCCAATGAGACTTTCCTGGTCACACTGATATCTGAGTTTTCTGAGATGCTTCTATTCCCTTCAACTATCCAGTACATGGTAATGTCACAGAGCTTGGAGGTGGTACAAATCTTGGACACAAAACCATGAGTGTATTCTGGAGAGTGGCCAGAATTCAGGAAAACAGGAACTTAGGAAGATAGTAGGTGTTGCCCATCTATAAGGCAAGCTGAAGTCCATTCATAAATTGGGCAGGATGAATGCTGGGAAGCATTCTTATAGACAGGACAATCCACTGATGCATTCTCTTTTCTAATATCTACAACAACAGACAGAGTGTGATACACACACATAGAATCACTCGCTTTTTCAAACGACTTATGGAAAACAGTACACTCAAAACCAAACAAACTGACTTTTCTTCCTGTTCTCAGAACATGAGACAAAACCACAAACCCACTCCGACACACACAAAGGCACCTCCTTCCCTCAAGTAGGTCTGTGTCTATCCGGAGTGTCCTCTGCCTGGTGGGCCATACAATGTTCCTACAAAATGGCCTATCCTGTCTCAGATCTGGTCTCCTTGGCCAACTTTATGAAGTTGTCAGGAGCCAGCTTTGAGGCACTACCAGCTTTCTCAGGAAGGCCCCTCTTCAGAGCTCTCCTAGCCTTTGGCCATCCTCACATCAGTAGGTACCATGAAAGACTGACTCTGTCCTTTGTAAATTCAAAAAAGTGAGCCCACTGGGACTGGGACTGGGACTGGCTCTGGGTGCCTGGCTTCCTGGACCCCAAGTTCAGAGAGTTTCATCACCAAATAAGTGAGGTGAGGTCACATCCATCAGGAACTGAATGTGGTCTCCCCTTGGCAACCACTTTGTCCTAACAGTTGCTTCCAAGGGTCCCATTAGATTGAAGCTGCCCCTAATTCCTGTGACAATTTCACAAGTTAGAATGGTATATCAATCATATGCACCCGGAAACAGCTCTCCACACAGGCCTTTTTTGGACCATCTTCCCTGCATTAAGAAGATAGAGGCTGATTCAGACACATCCGTTCATCCTGAGCAGGTTGTTTTCCATGGATGATGACTATTGCTCTTTCATGTCCTTCATTGCTGCTTACATGTTCTCCAGGGATCATTTCTGCATGGAAGTTTGAGGTTCTCAGCAGGTGAAAGATCCCCTAAATTCCTGTATTGTAAGACCAACTCTGTCCCTGCAATTAATTTAAGTTAGATTGAGGGAACAGTGTGTGGTTAGGGTTAATAACAAGTTCAATTTGGGTTAGGAATCATTCTGAGTGGTAAATAATGGTAATGGGAACCTGCAATATTTATAAGAATATATATGTGAAACATAAGTATGTAAACATAAATCTAGGTAAGATTTAGAGCCCAGAATGGCATCGGGCCCTTGATTGGGATACTTAGCTTTGAATTATGTTCTGCACAGATGTCTCAGATACATCGATATACAATGGCATTGTACCTTGTACCTTGGATGATTGAATGTCGAAGAGAACATCCTGTCAAAAAGCGATATTCGGTAGCATTCGGAAGATAGTCAGTAGGTTTAGGAAGAAGAGTGAGTATAGGATTTGGAGCAAAGTTCTTTACCAATAGTGTTTCGGGTAGAGAGTGAATGTAAATGCCAGAATATGTGAAGGGTCAGTCACAATGATGAACTGGGGAAAGAATGTAGGAAAGCAGATATCTATAGAAACATTAGGAAATCAGGCAAAATATAAAGTGAGTGCTAGGATCAGGCATTTTCAACATGCTTGAGGTTCAATATATAATCTCAGGAAGAAACAAATATGTAGTCATGAAAAGGATTGACATATGAGAGCATTAGGCATCATGTGCATGGATGTTTTTAGTAATCAATGCTCAATCCCATTTAGGGTTTGGTACTAACATAAGTGTGACCTTTGCATTTTGTTTCCAGAATACTACTGTGGTAAAATGTATATGTAGATCAGGTGACATGAGTATATCTTCCACCATTTCTGGGAGTAATATATTGAAGACATATAAATTAGTATTGGGGGTACAAATAGGTGTACCCTGTGTCTATGTGTATAGAGATAATGCATGAATAGACCATATCGTGAATAAATAATATAACAGTTTTCACGTATATAATGGATTGAATTGATATCTGAAAATATATAAGAAATCTTATATTGATATACACTCATTCATTTCAACCAGTTACACATCTAATGGTAATATTAGAGTTATAGTTTATCATGAAGGGTGTGTGAGTTTTGCTTCAAAAGTGATTATGGAAATCGAAAATAATGTGTTTGGAAATAAGTCTCATGAAAAGTCCAGTCAACAAACATAGAGGAATACAGGTGTTCTGAAGCAGGAAGTGATTGAAAGTGAAACAAATGCCTATAAATTTGTGAACTTGTGGATGAAATATATATCCTATGATGTGCATAAACTGTTAAAATAGTAATGTGTCAGTGTTGAATATAAATGATCATCAAAACACATATCATGTCCCAAAAATCTACTTGCATTTATGTTAAACTGGGTAAGTTACTGTAGAAATATTAGGACTTGTATGCACCCTTCACTGAACTTAGGTTTCAGTACTGGAAACAAAAATATATTTCAGGTGAATCAACATTTTGAGAACAATCTTGTGAAAATTTGATTATTAATCCACATACATGAACATGAATGAATTTAGGGAGTGTTTAATAAAACACATATATTTCATATTTTGAAAAATCTGGACAGTGTTTATACACACACACACACACACACACACACACACACATAGACATTAAAAAGTAGCAATATATATGCCAATTGAAATACATCATGAAATAGATATCATCCACAAATCCAATAATCTTCATTTTACTGAACATAGATTTATGTATAATGTTGTTCAACTAGGAAGCTCACCCATAGTTTGAATTTTCAGTTCCAACAGTATTTAGGAGGAGTGATCTCTTCTCACAAATTGTTTCTGCCAAGTCAGCAACCTCACAATTATGTACGTGTGATACCAGATAGGATTCTATATGTGCATATAAAAATACATGTGCTGAATAGGGTACAGAGAAATGGAGACAGTAAGTCACATATTTGTTAACTTTAAAAACACATGAAGAGGGGGAGGGGCAGAGCTGCCAACCGCACCTGCAAGGAAGCCAGACTTGTGACCCACCGGTAGAACAGGCCTAGCGGCCCGCCAGCGTGAAAGACACATTGCCCTGGTTTGTGGAGGGGCAGAGTCGCCACATGCCTTCAAGTTACGTGGACCTGCAACCCACAGGCAGAACAGGCCCAGTGGCCTTCAGAGGGGCAGAGATGCCCCCCGCACATGCGAAGTAGGCGAACCTGCGAACACCGACATACCAGCCCCAGGGGCCCGCCAGGGTGGTAGACAAATCGCCCCGGTTTGGGGAGGGGCAGAGCCGCCCCATGCGCCTGCAAGGTAGACAGACCTGCAACCCACAGAGAGAAGAGGCCCAGCAACGAGGAGGGGCAGAACTGACGCTCGCGCCTGCAAGGTAGGCGGACCTGTGACCCACTGGAAGAACAGAACCAGCGCCCGCAGAGGGGTAGAGCCACTGCCCGCTCTTGCAAGGTAGGCGGACCTAAGCCAACGTTAATTAAAAGGGATAAAGAGAGACACTACATACTGCTCAAGGGAACCATACACCAAGAAGACATAAAAATCATAAATATATATGCCCCAAAAAATGGTGCAGCTATGTTCATCAAACAAACTCTTCTCAAGTTCAAGAGTCTAATAGACCACCACACAATAATCATGGGAGACTACAAAACACCTCTCTCACTACTGGACAAATCTTCCAAACAAAAGTTGAATAAGGAAACTATAGAACTCATTAACACAATTAATAACCTAGACTTAATTGACATATATAGAATATACCACCCAACATCAAGCAGTTACACTTTTTTCTCAGCAGCACATGGATATCTCTCAAAGATAGATCATATAGTATGTCACAGGGCAACTCTTAGACAATTTAAAGGAGTACAGATAATACCAGGCATCTTATCTGATCATCCTGGAATGAAACTGAAAATCAATGATAAAAGTAGGAAGGAAAAATCATGCATCACTTGGAGAATGAACAATAGGTTACTGAATGATCAATGGGTTACAGAAGACAACAAGGAGGAAAATAAAAAATTCTTAGAGATAAATGAAAAGACAGACACAACATATCGGAATCTATGGGACACATTGAAAGCAATTCTAAGAGGAAAATTCATTGCTTGGAGTTCTTTCCTTAAAAGAAGAAAAAACCCAACAAATAAATGATCTCATAGTTCATCTCAAAATCCTAGAAAAACATGAGCAAAACAACAGCAAAGAAGTAGAAGGCAAGAAATAATTAAAATCAGAGCTGAAATTAATAAAATCGAAACAAAAGAAACAATTGAAAAATTGACAAAACTAAAAGTTGGTTCTTTGAAAAAATAAATAAAATCGACAGACACTTAGCCATGTTAACGAAGAGAAGAAGAGAGAGAACTCAAATTACTATCATACGGGATGAAAATGGCAATATCACAACAGACATATCAGAAATACAGAAGATAATCAGAAATTATTTTGAATCCATATATTCGAATAAATTAGAAGATAGTGAAGGTATCGATAAATTTCTTAAGTCATATGATCTGCCCAGATTGAGTCAGGAGGATATAGACAACCAAAACAGACCAATATCAATTGAGGAAGTAGAAGAAACCATCCAAAGACTACCAACTAAGAAAAGCCCAGGACTGGATGGGTATACAGCAGAGTTTTACAAAACCTTTAAAGAAGAACTAATACCAATACTTTTCAAAATATTTCAGGAAATAGAAAAAGAGGAAGAACTTCCAAATTCATTTTACGAGGCCAATATCACCGTGATTCCTAAACCAGACAAAGACACTTCAAAGAAACAAAACTACAGACCAATATCTCTAATAAACCTAGATGCAAAAATCCTCAATAAAATTCTAGCGAATCAGATACAAAAACATATGAAAAAAATTGTGCAACCTGATAAAGTACGATTCATCCCTGGGATACAAGGCTGTTTCAATAGACGGAAATCAATAAATGTTATTCACCACATCAATAGACTTAAAAATAAGAACTATATGATCATCCTGATAGATGCAGAAAAAGCATTCGACAAAGTACAGCATCACTTTATGCTCAAAACTCTAGAAAAACTAGGGATAACAGGAACATACCTCAATATTGTAAAAGCAATCTATGCTAAGCCTCAGGCTAGCATCATTCTGAATTGAGAAAAACTTAAGGCATTCCCTCTAAAATCTGGAACAAGATAGGGATGCCCTCTCTCAACACTTCTGTTCAACATAGTTCTTAAAACACTGGCCAGAGCAATTAGACAAATAAAAGAAATTAAAGGCATAAAAATAGGAAAAAAAAGAACTTAAATTATCACTATTTGCAGGGGACATGATTCTATACCTAGCAGACCCAAAAGGGTAAACAAAGAAATTAATAGAGTTAACAAATGAATTCAGCAAAGGCAGGATATAAAATCAACACGCATAAATCAAAGGCATTACAGTGACAAATCCTCTGAAATGGAAATGAGGACAACCACTCTATTCAGAATATCCTGAAAAAAAAAATACTTGGGAATTAACCTAACAAAAGAGGTGAAAGACTTATACAATGAAAACTACAGAACCCTAAAGAGAGAAATAGAAGAAGATCTTAGAAGATGGAATAATATACCGTGTTCATGGATAGGCAGAACTAACATTATCAAAATGGCGATATTACCAAAAGTTCTCTAAAGGTTTAATGCAATGCCAATCAAAATCCCAAAGGCATTTCTTGTAGAAATAGATAAAACAATTATGAAATTCATATGGAAAAATAAAAGACCCAGAATAGCAAAAACAACTCTAAGCAGGAAGTGTGAATCAGGCGGTATAGCGATACCAGACCTCACACTATACTACAGAGCAATAGTAAACAAAAGAGCATACTACTGGTACCAAAACAGGCGGGTGGACCAATGGTACAGAATAGAGGACACAGAAAAAAATCCACAAATCTACAACTATCTTATATTTGATAAAAGGGCTAAAAGCATGAAATGGAGGAAGGATAGCATCTTCAACAAATGGTGCAGGGAAAACTGGAATTCCATATGTAACAAAATGAAACTGAATCCCTTTCTCTCGCCATGCACAAAAGTAAACTCAAAATGGATCAAGGAGTTTGATATTATATCAGAGACATGGCATCTGATAGAAGAATACTTTGGCTACGATCTACATACAGTGGGGTCGGAATCCAAATTCCTCAATAGGACACCCATAGCACAAGAGTTAATAACTAGAATCAAAAAATGGGACTCACTCAAACTAAATAACTTTTTCTCAGCAAAAGAAACAATAAGAGAGGTAAATAGGGAGCCTACATTCTGGGAACAAATCTTTACTTCTCACACTTTGGATAGAGCCCTAATATTCAGAGTATACAAAGAACTCAAAAAATTAAACAATAAGAAAACAAATAACTGAAACAACAAATGGGCCAACGACCTGAACAGACACTTCTCAGAGGAGGACAAACAATCAATCAATAATTACATGAAAAAATGCTCACCATCTCTAGCAGTCAGAGAAATGCAAAACAAACCCACCCTAAGATACCATCTCACTGCAGTAAGATTGTGAGCCATTATGAAGTCAAACGACAACAAGTGCTGGCGAGGATGTGGGGAAAAGTGTACACCTGTATATTGCTGGTGGGACTGCAAATTGGTGCAGCCAATTTGGAAAGCAGTATGGAGATTTCTTGGAAAGCTGGGAATGGAACCACCATTTGACCCAGCTATTACCCTTCTTGGTCTATTTCCTAAAAACATAAAAAGAGCATGCTACAGGAACACTGATAAATGGATGATCATAGCAACACAATTCACAATAGCAAGACTGTGGAACCAACCTAGATGCCCTTCAATAGATGAATGGATAAAAAAAAATGTGGCATTTATACACAATGGAGTATTACTCTGTATTAAAAAATGACAAAATCATACAATTTGCAGAGAAATGGATGGCATTAGAACAGATTATGCTAAGTGAAGATAGCCAATCCCTAAAAAACAAATGCCAAATGTTTTCTTTGATATAAGGAGAGTAACTAAGAACAGAGTTGGGAGAAAGAGCATGAGAAGAATTTTAACATTAAACAGGGGTGAGAGGTGGGAGGGAAAAGGAAAGAGGAGGGATATTGCATGGAAATGGAAAGAGACCCTCATGGTTTTACAAAATTAAATACAAGAGGAAGTAAGAGGAAAGGGGAAAAAAGAAGGGGAAGAAATGAATTACAGTAGATGGGGTAGATAGGGAAGATTGGAGGGGAGGGAATGGGAGATAGTAGAGGATAAGAAAGGCAGCAGAATACAACAGACACTAGTATAGCAATATGTAAAACAGTAGATGTGTAACCGATGGGATGCTGCAATCTGTATACGGAGAAAAATGGAAGTTCATAACAGACTTGATTGAAAGTGTGAAATATGATATGTCAAGAACTATGTAATGTTTTGAAGAACCAACAATAAAATTTAAAGGAAAAAAAACGCATGGAGAAATATTTCAATTAAAAATTGACTAGATTTATAACACCTACACTTTATCATGCAAAAGGCAAGTCCAACTAAACATCATGCCTCCTCAGAACTGCTTGTGTTTCTATTCTGTTTGGGTTATTTTTCTCCATCGTATTAGAATTAGTAGTCAGAGTCTAGCAGGGTATGCATTAGTGTCAAGGATTCAGCATTTTGAATGGAAATAGGGAAAAAAATTCCAATGTGTATGCAAATATGTGCTACACAAATATCTTCCCACTCTCTTCCAGAACAATGCATTGACGTTACCTTCACCCCAAATAAGAAACAATTAGAGGAGAAGAGTTAGAAAATCTGTGAATACATATCTGGAATGGAAAATGCTCAGGAGTTAACAAACTTGGAGGTTGTAAACGAGTCTCTCAAAGTAAGGGACAGGGTAAACACACCACAAACATGGAGGTCTGTTGGCCTAAAGACTTCTTGAGAAACTGCCTCTGAGGATGGGCACTTGAAATATATGTTGTTGTCAGGAGCTTTAGCTTCCTTTGTAGTGAGACCATCAAAGCTGGGTCTGCATCTATGTGACCTGGAGGACATTCTTTCTTATTTTCCAATGCACATGAGGCAGCAGTGTTGAATTTTCTCTTTTTAGGTAAACTGTGGCCACTGGGGGCTAAGTGTCTCCCCGTGTGGACTGTGAAGCCTTTTGGTCATCCTCCACGTTTCATGGTTTTTCCTGCTGCTGCACTGGAAGTTTTGTATTTGCTTCACGAAATACAAGGAGTTCCACTGGGAAAAAGTGCTGGAGGGAGTTCTGTCACATGTGGTTTGTCAGGGTCTACAAGAGAATGCAACAACCAGGATTCATCCCCACATAACTTGCCTCCATGTCCATAGAAACCTGATTCTGAACATCGCCCTGAAAACTGGTTTGGTCCATCTTCTCTACAATAAGAAGAGAGAGGCTGATTCAGACACATCCCTTCATCCTGACCAGGTTGTTTGCCATAGAAGATGACTTTTGCTCTCTCAGGTCCTTCATACCTGCCTACATCTTCTCCAGGTATCATTTCTGAATGGACCTTTGAGGTTCTCAGCAGGTGGAATGCCCCTACTTTCCTGTATTGTAAGAACGACTCTGTCCCTGTTCTTCTGTAAAATGAGATTGAGGGAACAGTGTATGTTTAGGGTTAATAACAGGTTCAATTTGGGTTAGGAATCATTCCGTGGGACACATAATGGTATTGGGAACCTGCGATATTTACAAGAATATCGAGGTGAAATATAAGTATGAAAACAGAAATCTAGATATGATTTGAAACCCAGAAGGGCATTGGGCCTTTGATTGGGATACTTACTTTTGAATTATGTTCTGCAAAGATGTCTCAGATAATTCAATATACAATGGCATAGGACCTTGTACCTTGGATGATTGAATGTAGAAGAGAACATCCAGTCAAAAGGGATAGTCGGTAGGATTAGGAAGATAGTCGGTAGGTTCAGGAAGAAGAGTGAGTGTAGGATTTGGACAAAAAATTCTTTAGCAATAGGGTTTTGGTTAGAGAGTGAATGTAAATGTCAGCACATATGAAGAGTCAGACACTATGATGAAATTGGGAAAATATGTAGAAAAGCAGATATCAATAGAGACATTACGAAACCAGGCAAAGAATTAAGTGAGTGATAGGATTAGACATTTTCACCAGGGTTGAGTTTGAATATATAATCTTAGGAAGAAACAAATATGTAGTCACCAATAGGATCGGCATTTGAGAGCTTTAGGCAACCTGGACATGGATGTTTTGAGTAATCCATGTTCTCTTTCCATTTAGGCTTTGGTACAATCATAAGTGTGACCTTTACATTTTTTGTCCAGAATATTACTGTGATAAAATGTATATGTAGATAAGTTGACATGAGTATTTCTACCACCATTTCTGGGAGCAATCTTTGAAGACATAAAATTTGTATTGTGGGTACAATGAGGTGTACCCTGTGTCAATGAATATAGAGATAAAGCATGAATAGACCATACTGTGAATAAATAATATAACTGGTTCCAACTTTAAATAATGGATTGAATTGATATCTGAAAATATACAATAAATATTATATTGATATACATTCATTCATTACAACCAGTTATACATCTAATGGTAATATTAGTGTTTTGGTTTATCATGAAGAGTTTGTGAGTTTTGCTTCAAAAGTGATTGTGGAAATCGAAAATAATGTGTTTGGAAAGAAGACTCCTGAAAGACCAGTCAAGAAACCCTGACAATACATGTGTTCTGAAGCAGGAAGTCATTAAAGTTGAAAAAAAGTTCTATTAATTTGAGAACTTGTGGATGAAATGTATATCCTATGATGTGAAAAAACTGAAGAAATAATAATGTACCAGTGTTGAATACAAATGAACGTCAAATTACATATCATGTCCCATAGGAATCTATTTGTATTGATGTTAGACTGGGTCTTTTACTGTAGAATTATTAGGATTTGTATGCACCATTCCATGAAGTTAGTTTTCATTACTAGGAAACAAATATGTATTTCAGGTGGATGAATATTTCTGAGAATAATCTTGTGAAAGTTGGTTATAAATCCACATACATGAACATGAATGAATTTAGAGAGTGTATATAAGACACATATATTTCATATTTTGAAAAATCTGGAGAGTGTGTCTATATATATATATATATATATATATATATATATATATATACACACACACACACACACACACACACACACACACAAACACGCATACACACAAAAAACACACAGACATAAAGAAGGTGCAATATATATGCCAATCGAATTTCATCATTAAATATATATCATTCACAGATGCAAAAATATTTATTTTACTGAACCTGAATTTATGTATAATGTTGTTCTACTAGGAAGTTCCAATATAGGTTGAATTTTCAGTTCCAACAGTGTTTAGGAAGAGTGATGTCTTCTCACAATTTGTATCTGCCAAGACAGCCACCTCACAAAAAAGTACGTGTGATACCTGGTAAGATTCTATATGTGCATATAAATATACATGTGTGAATAGGCTAGAGAGAAACGGAAAAAAGAATTCACATATTTGTTAACTTTAAAAACACATAGTGAATATTTCAATTAAAATTTGACTAGATTTATAACTCCTACCTTATATAATGCAAAAGGCAATGCCAACTATACAACATGCCTCCTCTGAACTGCTTGTATTTCTATTCGGTTTGGGTTATTTTTCTCCATTATATTAGAATGAGTAGTCTGAGTCTAGTAGGTATGGGATAGTGTCAGGGATTCAGTATTTCAAAAGGAAATTTGGAAAATGAATCCAATGTGTATGCAAATATGTGCTGCAAAAATATCCTCCCACTCTCATCCAGAACAATGCCTTGACATTACCTTCGCCCCAAGTAAGACACAATTAGATGAGAAGAGTTAGAAAATCAGTGAATATATATCTGAAATGGAACATGCTCAGGAGTTCACAAGCTTGGAGGTTGTAGAGGAGTATCCAAAAGTAAGGTACAGGGTAAACACTCCACAAACATGGAGCTCTGCTGGCCTAAAAACTTTGTGAGAAACTGCCTCTGAGGTTGGGCACATAAAGTATATGTTGTTTTCAGGAGATTTGGCTTTCTTTGTAGTGAGACCATCAAAGCTGGGTCTGCATCTGTGTGACCTGGAAGACATGGTTTCTTATTTTCCAATGAACATGAGACAGCAGTTGTGAATCCTCTCTTTGTAGGTAAAGTGTGGCCACTGGGGACTAAGTGGCTCCCCGTGTGGACTGTGCAGACATTTGGTCATCCTCCAATTTTGTGGTGTTTTTGCTGCTGCACTGGGAGTTTGGTAGTTGCTTCACAAAATACAAGGAAGTAAACTGGGACACAGTGCTGGGGGGACTTCTGTCACGTGTGGTGCATTAGTGTCTACAGGAGAATGCACCAACCAGTCTTCTATCCCTCATAGCTTGCCCCATTGCTCCCTTGTCAATATTAACCTGATTCTGAACATTACCCTGAAAACTCTCCATATAACAAGATGACTTTACATATAAGGGTCTGCCAGCTACAACATGTCAGTCAGAAGGCATTTGGAATCCAATCGTAGATTGTCATGGCCCTACCACTGATGTTTTATCACACACGAGCCCACCACTGCTCTAGACCCACTACTCAGCAGGCTCCAACTTACTGGCATTTCTGTTCTACACCATTTTCATGAAACCCAGTAAATCAAGGCACTGTCTGGTAAAATCACGATCAGCAACAAGACATTTAAAGGTTCTCCCATGCCACCTGGTCATGGGAATTTCAAAAATTTTATGGTATTTATCTAGCCATTTTTTACGGAGGAAGTCGGAGGCACTGTGGTTTTCAATTCTTTCAGGAACCATTAAATGTTGAGGTAGCTCATTTCAATGAGAACTCTGGAAAACTCTCATAGGCAAGGCTTCCCAATGAGTGGCCAAAAGGTCACATGAAGCCAGGCCCATTGAAGTCTACAATGTGAGGTTCATGTGTGTTTTGACTCTCAACTATTGCTGCCAAGTTTTAAGAATAAAATCCTGTGATATCCTGGCAGAGATTCCCAGTGATCTGTGGAAAGCAACCCTGGGCCTAGATCTCAGTTCCAAGGGTGACTCTCATGCGTGGCCTCCTAAAATCTCAACAAAATTCATGGCAATACTTCTCTGAGGTCAGTTCCACAACTCAGTCTCTAAGGGGAATCACATCAGAGTTCAAGCCCAGGTGGACCCAGTCATTTCTTCCAACCGCCACACAAATGAAAAAAATTAAAACGAAAACACTCCCACATGGCCCTCATTTTCTTACATATTCATAGTCATTCATCGTAATGTCTGGCTGAAGAATTCCATGAGGGGCGAAGCCAAAGACAGTGTCCAAAATAAGCTCCCTTGCCCCTCATTTGCCTAAAGTCAGGGTGGCCTGGAAATCCTTCCTGTGAACCAGGAGTGATCAAATAAACCTGCCATTAATAATGCTCTGTTTCTCCAATTTGAGGCCTACTGAATTTCAGGTTTAGATTCTATATGTGATTTGGAGTCATGCGTAACCCCAAGCACCTCTGCAGGGCTTTGAAGAACTCATTTGACCCAAGGAATCCATTTTCTCACTTGACGTAGGTCAGAAACCTAACAGAGGAAGGCAAGAGACTTCATCCACAATGACCAATCTTTTTGCCATTATGGTTTTGGATGCACACATGGGATCGTTCTTTAGATCCATCAGGTGCTGTGAATGTAATCCACAGCCACACACAAGGCCAAGAGGCTAATTCAGCCACATATCTTTTTAAAGCAATTAAGCAAAGAGCCACATGTGATGTCCATTCATTTCCATTTGAAAACTCTTTTCTTCAGGCTTCACAAAGGGGTGGCCTGAGGCAAAGACTTTCCTGACATTCAGTGCAACAGAACAATAGGTAAACAAAAGGCCCAAAGCAGGGTTTCTCCACTGAGATATTCCCGTTCACACTGATATCTGAGTTTTCTGAAATGCTGGCCATTCTCTTCAGCTATCCAGTACTTGGCCATGTCACAGAGCTTGGAGTTGTACAAATCTTGGCCACAAAACCATGAGCCTATTCTGGAGAGTGGCCAGAATTCAGGAAGAAAACAGGAACTTAGGAAGATAGAAGGTGTTGCCTCTCGATAAGACAAGCTGCAGTCCATTCATAAATTGGACAGGATGAATTATGGGAAGATTTATACTAGACTGGACACATCCATTAATGCATTCTTTTTTCTAATGTCTACAACAATGGACACAGTGGGATACACAGACATAGAAACACTCGCCTGGTCAAACGACTTACTAGAAACAATCCACTCCAAACCAAACAAACCAACTTTCCTACCTATTGTCAGAACATGGCCTGTCCTCTCTCACATCTGGTTTCCTTGGCCAACTCTGTGAAGTTGTCAGTAAAAAGGGGTGAGCCACTACCTGCTTTTTCTGGAAAGGTCCCTCTTCAGAGCTCTCCTGGCTTTTGGCCATCCTCACATCAGTATGTACCAAGAAAGACTGACTCTGTCTTTGGTAAATTCAAACAAGTGAGCCCACTGGTACTGGGACTGGGGCTGGGACTGGCTCTGGGTGCCTGGATACCTGGATCACAAAATACACAGAGTTCCATCACCAACGAAATGAGGTGAGGTCACTTCCTTCAGAAAATTAATGAGGTCACCACCTAGGGTCTCATGAAAAGGAAGCTGCCCCTATTTCCTGCGAAACTTTCACAATTTAGAATGGTATAGAAACCAAAGGCACCTGGGAACAGCTCTCCACACAGTCCTGGTTTGATACATCTTCCCTACATTAAGAAGAGATAGGCTGATTCAGAAACATCCTTTCATCCTGATCGAGTTGTTTGCAAACGAAGATGACTTTTGCTGTCTCAGGTCCTTCATCGCATTCTACGTCTTTTCCAGGGATAATTTCTGTATGGATTTTGAGGTACTCAGCAAGTGGAAGATCTCCTAATTTCCTGTATTGTAATACTAATTTTGTCCCTGCTCTTCTGTAAAGTGAGATTGAGTGAACAGTGTATGGTTAGGGTTAATAGCATGTTCGATTTGGGTTATCAATCACACACCAGAGTTCAAGCCCATTTGGATTTAGTCATCTCTTCCAACTGCCACACAAATGACCACAATTAAAATCAAAACACTCCCACATGGCCCTCATCTTCTTTCATATAGACACTCCTCATAACCTCTGGCTGCAGTTTTCCATGAGGGGCACAGCCCTAGACAGTGCCCAAAATAAGCTCCCTTGCCAATCATTTGCCTAAAGTCAGGGTGGCCTGGGCACCCTTCCTGTGAACCAGGAGTTATCAAATAGTCCTGCCATTAATACTGCTCCACTTCTCCACTTTGAGGCCTTCTTACTGTGGGGTTTAGATTCTTCTTTTTTTAAATTTTTTTTGGAATTTTAATTAGAAAGTAAAAAAAAAATTGTGTTGCAGAATATTAAATTTCTTATGGAAAATTCTTCATCTTGTTTGTGAAGGAAACCTTGATGCCTTGACAATCTGGTTATGTGGAGACACTCAAAATTTTCTGTTACATACTACATGGATGAATGGCTACAGCACATAGTTTTTTAAAACTGAAAGGCAGATAACAGCAAGTAAGATAACAAATAAAAGACAATTTAATTAAAAAATAAAGTTGTAAAATGACTCAATTTTTGAAAATTCAATTCCTTTTTTTTCTTTTTTTTGGTTGTTCAAAACATTATAAAGCTCATGATATATCATCTTTCATACATTTGACTCAATTGGATTATGAACTCCCATTTTTACCCCAAATACAAATCGCAGAATCTCATCAGTTACACACGCACGTTTTTACATAGTAGCATATTAGTGATTGTTATATTCTGCTACCTTTCCTATCCCCTATTATCCACCCTCCCCTCCCTTCCCATCTTCCCTCTCTACCTCATCTGCTGTTGTTCAATTCTCTCCCTTGTTTACCCCCTTCCCCTCACAAGCTCTTATATGTAATTTTGTGTAACATTGAGTGTCTCCTGCCATTTCCATAGGATTTCCCTTCTCTCTCCCTTTCTCTCCCCCACTCACCTCTGTTTAGTGTTAATATTTTCCTCATGCTCTTCCTCCCTTTTCTGTTCTTATTTGCTCTCTTTATATCAAAGAAAACATTTGGCATTTTTTATAAGGATTGGCTGGCTTTGCTTAGCACAATCTGTTCTAATGCCATCCATTTCCCTGCAAATTCTATGATTTTTCATTTTTCAGTGCTGCGTAATACTCCATTGTGTATAGATGCTACATTTTTTTTTAATCCATTCGTCTATTGAAGGGCATTTTGGTTGGTTCCACAGTCTAGCTATTGTGAGTTGTGCCGCTATGATCATTGATGTGGCAGTATCCCTATAGTGCGCTCTTTTAAGGTCCTCAGGGAATAGTCCGAGAAGTGCGATAGCTGGGTCAAATGGTGGATCTATTCCCAGCTTTTTCAGGAATCTCCATACTGCTTGACAAATTGGCCTCACAAATTTGCATTCCCACAAGCAGTGTACAAGTGTACCCTTTTCCCCACATCCTCGCCAACACTTATTGTTGTTTTACTTCATAATGGCTGCCCATCTTACCGAAGTGAGATGGTATCTTAGGGTGGTTTTGATTTGCATTTCTCTGACTGCTAGAGATGGTGAGCATTTGTTCATGTACTTGTTGATTGATTGTGTGTCCTCCTCTGTGAAGTGTCTCTTCAGGTCCTTGGCCAATTGGTTAATTCGGTTATTGGATATCTTATTGTTTGATTTTTTGAGTCCTTTATATATTCTGGATATTAGGACTCTATCTGAAGTGTGAGGGGTAAAAATTTGTTCCCAGGATGTAGGCTCTCTATTTACCTCTCTTACTGTTTCTCTTGCTGAGAAAAAACTTTTTAGTTTATGTAAGTCCCATTTGTTTATTCTTGTTATTAACTCTTGGGCTATGGGTGTCCTATTAAGGAATTTGAAGCCCGACTCCACAGTATGTACATCATAGCCAACTTTTTCTTCTATCAGACGCAGTGTCTCTGATTTTATACCTACCTAGCTCCTTGATCCATTTTGAGTTAACTTTTGTGCATGGTGAGAGAAAGGATTTCAGTTTCATTTTGTTGCATAAGGATTTCCAATTTTCCCTGCACCATTTGTTGAAGATGCTATCCTTCCTCCATTACATGCTTTTAGCCCCTTTTTCAAATATAAGAAAGTTGTACTTTTGTGAATTCGTTTCTGTGTCCTCTATTCTGTACCATTGGTCGACCTGCCTGTTTTGATACCAGTACCACGCTGTTTTTGTTACTATTGCTTTGTAGTACAGTTTGAACTCTGGTGTCGCTATACCTCCAGATTCACACTTTCTGCTTAGAATTGCTTTTGCTATTCTGGGTCTTTTGTTTTTCCATATGAAATTCATGATTGCTTTATCTATTTCTACACGAAATTCCATTGGGATTTTGATTGGCATCACATTAAACATGTAGAGAACTTTTGGTAATATCGCCATTTTGATGATGTTAGTTCTGCCTATCCATGAACAGGGTACATTTTTCCATCCTCTAACATCTTCTTCTATCTCTCTCCTTAGGGTTCTGTAGTTTTCATTGTATGAATCTTTCACCACTTTGTTAGGTTGATTCCCAAGTATCTTATTTTCTTAGAGGATATTGTGAATGGGGTGGTTTCCCTTATTTCCATTTCAGAAGATTTGTTGCTGATATACAGGAATGCCTTTGATTTATGCGTGTTGATTTTATATCCTGCCACTTTACTGAATTCATTTTATCAACTCTAGCAGTTTCTTTGTAGACCCTTTTGGGTCTGTGAAATATATTATCATGTCGCCCACAAATAGTGATAATTTAAGTTTTTCTTTTCCTATTTTTGTGCCTTTAATTTTTTTTGTCTGTCTAATTGCTCTGGCTAATATTTCAAGAACTAAATTGAATACAAGTGGTGATAGAGGGCATCCCTGTCCTTTTCCAGATTTTAGAAGGAATGCGTTTAGTTTTTCTCCATTTAGGGTGATGCTAGCCTGAGGTTTAGCATATATAGCTTTTACTATGTTGAGGTAAGTTACTGTTATCACTAGTTTTTATAGTGTTTTGAACATAAAGGGATGCTGTACTTTGTTGAATGCTTTTTCTGCATCTATCGAGATGATCATATGGTTCTTGTTTTTAAGTCTATTGATGTGGTGGAATACATTTATTGATTTCCGTATATTGAACCAGCCTTGCATCCCAGTGATGAATCCTACTTGGTCATGAAGCACAATTTTTTTGATATGCTTTTGTATTTGATTCGCCTAGATTTTATTGAGAATCTTTGCATCCAAGTTCATTAGAGTTATTGGTCTGTAGTTTTCTTTCTTTGAAGTGTCTTTGTCTGGTTTTGGGATCAGGGTGGTGTTGGCCTCATAGAATGAATTTGGAAAAACTCCTTCTTTTTGTATTTCTTGAAATAGCTTGAAAAGTATTGGTATTAATTCTTCTTTGTAGGTTTTGTAGAACTCTGCTGTATACCCATCAGGTCCAGGGCTTTTTTTGGTTGGTGGTCTTTTGACGGTTTCTTCTATTTCTTTCTTTGTTATTGGTCTATTTAAATTGTGCGTGTCTTCCTCACTCAATCTGGGATGATCATATGACTTAAGAAATTTATCTATATCTTCATTATCTTCTATTTTATTGGAATATAGGTTTAAAAAATACTTTCAAATTATCTTCTGTATATCTGTAGTGTGTGTTTTGATATTGCCTTTTTTATCCCATATGTTAGTCATTTGAGTTCTCTCTCTTCTTATCTTCTTTCGCATGGCTAAGGGCCTGTTGATCTTATTTAATTATTCAAAGAACCAACTTTTATTTTTTTTTCAATTTTTTCATTGTTTTTTTTTTTTTTTTTGGTTTCAATTTTGTTGAATTCTCCTCTAATGTTAATTATTTCTTGTCTTCTACTACATTTGCTGTTGTTTTTCTCTTCCTTTTCTAGGTTTTTGAGGTGTTGTGTGAGTTCATTTATTTGTTGTTTTTTTTTTTCTATTTTTGAGGATAGAGTTCCAAGAAATGAATTTCCCTCTCAAAACTCCTTTCATTGTGTCCCATAGAATCCAGTATGTTGTTTCTCTATTGTCATTTGTCTCTAAGAATTTTTTGTCTCCTCCTTTATGCCTTCTGTAACCCATTGATTATTCAGTAACATACTGTTCATTTTCTATGTTATGTAGAATTTTTCCTTCCTTCTTTGATCATTGATTTCCAGTTTCATTCCCTTATGATCAGATATGGTGCATGGTATTATCTCCATACCTTTATATTTATTAAGAGTTTCCCTATGGCATAACATATGCTCTATATTTGAGTAGGATCAATGTGCTGTGGGAAGAACTTGTATCCACTTGATGATGGTTGATATACTCTATATATGTTCGTTAAGTCTAGGTTATTGATTGTGCTATTGAGTTATATAGTTTCTATATTTAGCTTTTGTCAAGAGGATCTGTCTAATGGCGAGAGCTGTGTGTTGAAGCCAACCAAAATTATTGTTTTATAGTCTATTTGACTCTTGAACTTGAGGAGAGTTTGTTTTATGAACTTTGCAGCACCATTGTTTGGTGCATAAAAATTGATAATTGTTATGTCTTATTGGTGAATGGTACATTTCAACAGTATATAGTGTCTTCTTTATCACTTTTGATTAACTTAGGTTTGAAGTTGATTTTACTTGATATGAGTATGGCAACTCCTGCTTGCTTCCAAGGGCCAACGATGGCTGCCAAGTCTTTAAGAATAAAATCATGTGATATCCTGGATGAGATTCCCATTGCTCTGTGGAAAGGTTCCTTGGGCCTAGATCTCAGTTTCAAAGGGCGACTATCATGCGTGGCCTCCTAAAAACTATCACAATTCACGGGAATACTTCTATGAGGTCAGTTCCAGGACTCAGGCTCTAAGGGGGATCACACCAGAGTTCAAGCCCAGGTGGACCCTGTCATCTCTTCCAACCCCCACACAAATGACCACAATTAAAAGCAAAACACTCCCACATGGCCCTCATCTTCTTCCATATAGACACTCATCATAACTTCTGGATGGAGGTTTCCAAAAGGGTCGCAACCAATGACAGTGTCCAAAATAAGCTCCCTTGCCTCTCATTTGCCTAAAGTCAGGGTAGCCTGGACACCCTTCCTGTGAACAAGGAGTGATAAAATAGGCCTGCCTTTAATACTGTTCTGCTTCTGTAATTGAGGCCTACTGAAATTTAGGTATAGATATTTTATGCGATTTGGAGTCATGAGAAAACCCAAGCACATCTGCAGAGCATTGAAGAACTCATTTGACCCAAAGAATCCCTATTCTCACTTGATGGAGGTGAGGAACCTAACAGAGGAAGGCAAAAGTCTTCATCCACAATGACTGCTCTTTTTGCCATTTTGGTTTTGGATTTACACATGGGATCTTTCTATAGATCCATCAGGTGCTGAGAATGTAAGCCACAGCATCACACAGGGCCAAGAGGAAGATTCAGATACATCCCTTTCCAAAGCAATTAAGCAAAGAGCCTCAGGTGATGCCCATTTATTTCCATTTGAAAACTGTTTTCTTCAGGCTTCACAAAGGGGTGGCCTCAGGCAAAGGCCTTCCTGACATTCAGGGCAACAGAAGAATAGGTAAGCAAAAGGCCCAAAGTAGGGTTTCTCCACTGAGACTTTCTTGGTCACACTGATATCAGAGTTTTCTGAGATACTCGCCATTCCCATCAGCTAACCAGTACATGGCCATATCACAGAGCTTGGAGGTGGTACTTATCTTGGACACAAAACCATGGGCATATTCTGGAGAGTGGCCAGAATTCAGGAAGAAAACAGGAACTTAGGAAGGTGGCAGGTGTTGCCCATCCATAAGAAAAGCTGCAGTCCATTCATAAGTTGTACAGAATGAATACTGGGAAGCTATCTAGTAGACAGAACACATCCATTGATGCATTCTGTTTTCTAATGTCTACAACCACGGATACAGTGGGATATAAAGATACAGAAACACTCGCCTTGTCAAATGACTTACTAGAAACAGTCCACTCCAAAAAACAAACCACTTTTCCTACCTATTCTCAGAACTTGAGCCAAAACCACAAACTCACACTCACACCCACAAAGGCACCGCCTTCCCCGAAGTATGTCTGTGACTATCCAGAGTGTCCTCTGACTGGTGGGCCATACTATGTTATTCTGAAATGGCGTGTCCTATCTCAGATCTGGTCTCTTTAGACAAATCTGTGAAGTTGTCAGGAACCCGTGGTAAGCAACTACCTGCTATCTCTAAAAAGAACAGTCTTCAGAGTTTCCAGGCATTTGGCCCTCCTCACATCAGTAGGTACCAAGAAAGACTGACTCTGTCTTGTTAAATCCAAACAAATGAGCCCTGGGACTTGGACTGGGACTGACTCTGGGTGCCTTGCTTCCTGGATCCAAAGATCACAGAGTTCCATCACCAAAAATGTAAGATGAGGTCACTTCCTTCAAGAACTGAATGAAGTCACTGCCTTAGAAACAAATTTGTTTTAACAGTTGCTTCCAAGGGTCCCATGAGATGGAGGCTGCCCCTACTTCCTGTGACTCATTTATAAGTTAGAATGGTGTATCAACCATTGGCACCCAGGAACAGCTCTCCACACAGGCCTGGTTTGGTCCATCTTCTTTATATTAAGAAGAGAGAGGTTGATTCAGACCCAACCCTTCATCCTGAGTAGGATGTTTGCCATGGAAGATGACTTTTGCTCTCTCAGCCCATTCATAGCTGCCTACATCTTCTCCAGGGATCATTTCTGCATGGTCCATTTAGGTTCTCAGCAGGTGGAAGATCCCCTATATTCCTGCATTGTAAGACCAACTCTGTCCCTGCTCTTCTGTAAAATTAGATTGAAGGGAAATTTTATTATTAGGGTTAATAACATGTTCGATTTGGGTTAGGAATTATTCTGTGGAATAAATAATGGTATTGGAAACCTGTGAAATTTATAAGAATATATAGGTGAAATACAAGTATAAAAAGAGAAATCTATGTAAGTTTTGAAGCCCAGAAGGGCATTGGGCCCTTGATTGTATAATTAGCTTTGAATTATATCCTGCACAGTTGTCTCAGAAAAATCGATAGACAATGGCATAGGACCTTGTACCTTGGATGATTGAATGTGGAAGAGAACATCCAGTCAAAAAGGGATAGTTGGTAAAATTAGGAAAATAGTGGGTAGGTTTAGAAAAAAAGAGTGAATACAGGATTTGGACCAAAAGTTCTTTAGCAATAGGGTTTTGGGTAGAGAGTGAATGTAAATGTCAGCACATGTGAATAGTCAGTCACAATGATGAACTGGGGAAAATATGTAGGAAAGCAATATTTGAAGATGTATAAATTAATTGGAGGTAAAAATAGGTGTACCCTGTGTCTATGAATATAGAGATAATTATTAATAGACCATACTGTGAATAAATAATATAACTGGTTCCAAATTTAAATAATGGATTGAATTGATATCTGAAAATATACAGGAAACCTCATATTGATATACAATCATTCATTCCAATCAGTTATACATCTAATGGTGATATAAGGTTTATGTTTTATCATGAAGAGTCTGTGAGTTTTGCTTCAAAAGTGATTATGGATATCGAAAATAATGTATTTGGAGAGAAGTCTCATTAAAAGACCAGTCAAGAAACCTGGAGGAATACATGTGTTCTGAAGAAGGATGTGATTGAAAGTGAAACAAATGCCCATAAATTTGTGAACTTGTGGATGAAATATATATCCTATGATGTGCAAAAACTGAAGAAATAATAATATACCAGGGTTGAATATAAAAGAACGTCAAAATACACATCATGTCCCACAGGAATCTACTTGCATTGATGTTAACCTGGGTCAGTTAGTGCATACTGCTTTGTATGCACCATTCACTGAAGTTAGTTGTCAGTACAAAGAAACAAATATGTATTTCAGGTGGATGAATATTTTCGAGAATAATCTTGTGAAAAGTTGATTATATTTTCTCATACATAAACATTAATGAATGTAGACACATATATTTCATATTTTGAAAAATCTGGAGAGTGTATGTGTGTGTGTGTGTGTGTGTGTGTGTGTGTGTATATATATATATATATATATATATATATATATATATATATATATATATATATATATATATCAAACTCACACGGACATTAAAAAGCAGCAATATATATGCCAATTGAAATTCATAATGAGATATATAACATGTACTGATGAAAAATATATACTTTACTGAACATTGATTTATGTATAATGTTTTACAAGGAAGCTCACCCATAGGTTGAATTTTTAGTTCCAACAGCGTTTACGAGGGGTTATCTCTTCTCACAATTTATATCTGCCGAGTCAGCCACCTCACAAAAATATACGTGTGATACCAGGCAGGATTCTATATGTGCATATAAAAATACATGTGCTGAATAGGCTACAGAGAAAGGGAGACAGGAATTCACATATTTGTTAACTTTAAAAACACATGCAGAAGTATTTCAATTAACAATTCACTAGATTTATAACACCTACCTTTATTATGCAAAAGGCAAGTAAAAAAAATACACCATGCCTCCTATGACCTGCTTGTATTTCTAATCTGTTTGGGTTATTTTTCTCCATCATATTAGGATTAGTAGTCAGAGTGTAGTAGGGTATGTGTTAGTGTCAGGGATTCAGTATTTCGAATGGAAAAAAGGAAGAAGAATCCAATGTCTATCGAATATGTGCTACCCAAAAAATTATCCCACTCTCATTCAGAACAATGCCTTGAAATTTCCTTCACCCCAAGTAAGACATAATTAGAGGAGAAGAGTTAGAAACTGTGAATATATATCTGGAAAGGAAAATTCTCAGGAGTTCACAGACTTGGAGGTGATAGAGTAGTTTCCAAAAGTAAGGGACAGGAGAATGCAACAACATGGCTTCTATCCCACATAGCTTGCCCCCTTGTCCATAGCAACCTGATTCTTAACATTGCCCTGAAACCTCTCCATATAACAAGATGCCTTTACAAGTAAGGGTATGCTGGCCTCACCATGTCAGTCACAAGCCATTTGGAAGCCAATGGCAAATCCAAATGGCCACATCAGAGATGTGTTATCACAAACCTACACACCACTGCTCTAGGCACACTTCTTTGCAGGGTCAAACTTACTGGCATCTCTGTTTTACATGATTTTCATGAAACCCAGTCAATCAAGGCACTGTCTGGTATACTCATGATAAACAACAGGACATCTAAAGATTCTCCAGTTCTACCTGGTAATGGGAATTTCAAAAATTTCTTGGTATTTATGTAGCCATTTTAGAAGGATGAAATTGGAGGCACTGTGGGTTTCAATTCATTCAGGAACTATTAAATGATGAGGAGGGATATTTCAATGAAAGCTGTGGAGAACTCACAGAGGCAAGTCTTTTCAAAGAGGGGCCAAAAGCCACAGGAAGCCATGCCGATTGAGGTCTATAATGTAAGGTCCATCTGTGTTTTGACTCTCAACTATGGCTGCCAAGTCTTTCAGAATAAAAACATGTGATACCCTGGCTGAGATTCCCAGGGCTCTGTGGAAAGCCACCCTGGGCCTTGATATCAATTTCCAAGTGTGAATCTCATGCATGGCCTCCAAAAATCCCAACACAATTTATGGCAATACTTCTCTGAGGTCTGTTCCAGAAATCATTCTCTAAGGGAAATCACACCAGAGTTCAAGCCCAAGTGGACACAGACATCTCTTCCAACCCCCACAGAAATGACCAGAATTAAATTCAAAACAGTCCCACATGGCCCTCATCTTCTTCGATATAGACAGTCATCATATCCTTGGCTGAGGTTTCCATGAGGTCGAAGTCCAAGACCGTGTCCAAAATAAGCACCCTTGCTACTCATTTGCCTAAAATCAGGGTGGGCTGGACATCCTTTCAGTGAACCAGTAGTGATAAAATAGGCCTTCCATTAATACTGCTCTGCTTCTCCAGTATCAGGCCTACTGACTGTCAGGTATAGATTCTTTATTTGATTTGGAGTAATGAGAAAACCCCAGCACATCTGCAGGGTTTTGAAGAACTCATTTGACCCAAAGGATCCCTATTCTCACTTGATGGAGGTCAGCAACCTAAGAGATAAAGGCAAAAGACTTCATTCACAATACTGATCTTTTTGATATTTGGTTTTGGATGCACACATGGAATCTTTCTTTAGATCTATCAGGTGCTGAGAATTTAAGCCACAGACTCACACAGGGCCAAAATGCTGATTCAGACACATCCCTTTCCAAAGCAATTAAGCAAAGAGCCACAGGTGATGCCCATTCATTTCCATTTTAAAACTGTTTTCTTCAGGCTTCAAAAAAGAGTGGCCTAAGGCAAAGACCTTCCTTACATTCAGGGTAACAGAACCATAGGTAAGAAAATCGCCCAATGCAGTGTTTCTCCAATGAGACTTTACTGTTCACACTGATATCTGAGTTTTCTGAGATGCTCGCCATTCCCTTCAGCTATCAAGGATATGGCCATGTCACAGAGCTTGGAGGTGGTACATATCTTGGACACATAATGAAGAGCGTATTCGGGAGAATGGCCAGAATTCAGGAAGAAAACTGGAACTTAGGAAGGTAGTAGGTGTTGCCCATCAATAATTCAAGCCGCAGTCCTTTCATAAATTAGGCAGGATAAATGCTGGGAAGCTTTCTACTAGACAGGACACATCCATTGATGCATTCTCTTTTCTAATGACTACAATCATGGACACAGTGGGATACACAGACACAGAAACACTCGCCTTGTCAAACGACTTACTAGAAACAGTCCAATCCAAACCAAACCAACCGCCTTTCCAACCTATTCTCAGAACATGAGACAAAACAACAAAACCACAACCCCACCCACAAAGGCACCTCCTTCCTCCAAGTAGGTCTGTGACTATCTGGAGTGTCCTCTGACTGGTGGGCCATACTATGTTCCCCCGAAATGGTCTGTCCTGTCTCAGATCTGGTCACCTTGTCCAACTCTGTGAAGTTGTCACGAGCCAGGGGTGAACCACTACGTACGTTCTCAGGAAAGGACACTCTACAGAGCTCTTCTGGCATTTGTCCATCATCCCTTCAGTAGGTACCAAGAAATACTGACTCTGTCCTTGGAAATCCAAAGAAATGTGAAAACTGGGACTGAAAGTTTGACGGGCTCTGGGTGCCTGGCTTCCTGGATCCCAAGTTCGGAGAGTTCCATCACCAAGGAAGTAAGGAGAGGTCACTTCCTTCAGGAACTGAATGAGATCACTGCCTTGGCAACAACTTTGTCTTAACAGTGTCTTCCAAGGGTCCTATGAGATGGAGGCTGACGCTACTTCTTCTGACACTTTCACAAGTTTGAATGGTATATCAACCATAGATTCCTGGTAACAGCTATTAACACAGGTCTGGTTTGGTCCACCTTCTCTGCATTAGAAGAGGGAGGCTGATTCAGACACAAACCTTCATCCGGACCAGGGTGTTGGCCATGATAGTCACCTTTTGCTCTCTCAGGTCCTTCATAGTTGCCTACATTCATCTCCAGGGATCATTTCTGCATGGACAATTGAGGTTTCAACATGTGGAAGATCCCCTACATTCCTGTATTGTAAGACCAACTCTGTCCCTGCTCTTCTGTATAGTTAGATTGAGAGAACAATGTATGGTTACACTTAATAACATGTTCGATTTGGGTTAGGAATCATTCTGCTGCATGAATAATGGTATTGGGAACCTGCGATATTTATAAGAATATAGAGGAGAAATATATGTATGAAAACAGAAATCTGGGTAAGATTTGAAGCCCAGAAAAGCATTGGACCCTTGATTGGAATACTTAGCATTGAATTACATTCTGCACAGATGTCTCAGATAAATCAATATACAATGGCTTAGGACCTTGTACCTTGGATGATTGAATGTGGAAGAGAACATCCAGTCAAATGTGATAATTGGTAGGATTAGGAAGATAGACATTAGGGTTAGGAAGAAGAGTGAGTATAGGATTTGGACAAAAAGTTCTTTAGCAATAGGGTTTCAGGTAGAGAGTGAATGTAAATGTCAGCACATGTGAAGAGTCATTTACAATGATGAACTGGGGAAAATATGTAGGAATACAGATATCAATAGAGACATTAGGAAATCAGGTAAAGTATAAAGTGAGTGATCTCTTCTCATAATTTGTATCTTCACTCAGCCACTTCACAAAATGTAGATGTGATACCAGATAGGATTCTATATGTGCATATAAAAATACATGTGCTGAATAGGCTACAGAGAAAGGGAGACAGGAATTCACATATTTGTTTACTTTTAAAACACATGAAGAACTATTTCAATTAAAATTTGACTACATTTATAACACCACCCGTTTATCATGCAAAAGGCAAGTTCAACTACAGAGCATGCCTCCTCTGACCTGCTTGTATTTCTATTCTGTTTGGGTTATTTTTCTCCATCATATTAAGGTTAGTGGTCAGAGACTAGTAGGTTTTGTGTTCATGTCAGGGATTCAGTATTTCAAATGGAAAATGGGAAAATGAATCCAATGTGTATGCAAATATGTGCTACACAAAAATCTTCTCATTCGCATCCAGAACAATGCCTTAACATTACCTACACCCTAAGTAACACACAATTAGAGGAGAAGAGTTAGAAATCTGTGAATACATATCTGGAATGAAAAATGTTGAAGAATTCACAAGCTTCGAGGTAGTAGATGAGTTTCTAAATGTAAGGAACAGGGTAAACACTCCACAAACATGGAGCTCTTCTGGCCTAAAGACTTCTTGAAAAACTGCCTTTGAGGTTGGGCACTTGAAATATATGTTGTTGTCAGGAGCTTTAGCTTCCTTTGTAATGAGACCATCAAAGATCGGTCTTCATCTATGTGACCTGGACGACATGGTTTCTTCTTTTCCAGTGAACATGACGCAGTAGTGCTGAATTCTCTCTTTGTAGGTAAACTATGGCCACTGGGGCCTAAGTGTCTCCCCGTGTGGACTGTGAAGCCATTTGGTCATCCTCCACTTTTCAGGGTGTTTCTTGCTGCTACACTGAGAGTTTGGTATTTGCTTCACAAAATACAAGGAGTTCAAATGGGTCACAGTGCTGGAGGAAATTCTGTCACGCGTGGTTTGTCAGGGTCAGCAGGAGAATGCATCAACCAGGTTTCTATTTCACATAGCTTTCCCACTTCTCTATAGCAACCTGACTCTTAACATTGCTCAGAAACCTCACCGTATGGCAAGATGCCTTTTCATGTAAGGGTCTGCTGGCTGCACAATGTCAGTCACAATCCATTTGGAAACCAATGGCAGATCCACAAGGCCACACCACAGATGTATTATCACACACCTACACACCACTGTTCTAGGCCCACTTTTCAGAAAGCAGCAACATACTTGCATCTCTGTTCTCAACCATTTTCATGACACCCAGTCAATCAAGGCACTGTCTAGTACACTCATGATCAGCAATAGGACATCCAAAGTTTCTCCAGTGCCACCTGGTCATGGGAATGTCCAAAATTTCATGGATTTTACCTCGCCATTTTTTAAGGATGAAGTTGGAGGCACTGTGGGTTTCCCATTCATCCAGGAACCATAAAATTTGAGGAAGATCATTTCAATGAAAGCTCTGGAGAACTCTCACAGACAAGTCTTCCCAAAAGGGGCCAAAAGGTCACATGAAGCCAGGCCCTTTAAGGTCTACAATGTGACATCCATGTGTGTTTTTTCCCTTAACAATGGCTGCCAAGTCATTCAGAATAAAATCCTGTGATATCCTGGCTGAGATTCCCAGTGCTCTGTGGAAAGCCACCCTTGACCTAGATCTCAGTTTCCAAAGGTGAATCTCATGCATGGCCTCCTAAAATCCCAACACAATTCATGCCAATACTTCTCTGAGGTCAGATCTAGATCTCAGTCTCTAAGGGAAATCCCAACAAAGTACAAGCAATGGTAGACCCAGTCATCTCTTCCAACCACCACACAAATGACCACCAGTAAATCCAAAACACTCCCACATAGCTCTCTTCTTCTTCCATCTAGACACTCATCATAACCTCTGACTGGAGGTTTCCATGAGGGGTGCAACCCAAGACAGTGTCCAAAATAAGCTCTCTTGCCCCTCATTTGCCTAAATTCAGGGTGGCCTGGACACCCTTCCTGTGATCCAGGAGTAATCAAATAGGCCTGCCCTTAATTCTGCTCCACTTCTCCAATTTGAGGCCTAATGACTGTCGGGTACAGATTCTTTATGTGAATTGGTGTCATGAGAAAACCCAAGCACCTATGGCCTAGCCTCTGCAGGGTTTGAAGATATCATTTGACCCAAAGAATCCCTTTTCTCACTTGATGGAGGTCAGAAATCTAACAGAGGAAGGCAAGAAAATTAATTCTCAATGACTGCTCTTATTGCCCTTTTGGTTTTGAATGCACACATGGGATCTTTTTCAGATCCATCACGTGCTGAGAATCTAAGCCACAGCCTCACACAGGGCCAAAAGGCTGATTCAGACACATCCCACCATGTCCAAAAAAAGCTCCCTTGCCCTCCATTTGCCTAAAGTCAGGGTGGCCTGGACACTTTTCCTGTGAACTAGGAGGTGATCAAATAGGTCTGTCATTAATACTGGGTGGCTTCTCCAATTTTATGGCTACTGAATGTGGGGTTTAGATTCTTTTAGTGAATTCGAGGCATGAGAAAACATAAGCACCTATTGGCTAGCCTCTACAGGGCTTTTAAGAACTCATTTGACCCAAGGATTCATATTCTCACTTGATGGAGGTCAGAAACCTTACAGAGGAAGGCAAGAGTTCTCCAGAATGACTAATCTTTTTGCCATTTTGGTTTTGGATGCACACATTGGATCTTTCTTTAGGTCCATCTGATGTTGAGAATCTAAGCCACAGCCTCACAGAGGGCCAAGTGTCTGATTCAGACACATCAGTTTCCAAAGCAATTAAGCAAAGAGCCACAGGTGATGCCCATTCATTTCCATTTGACAACTGATTTCTTCAGTCTTCACAAAGGGGTGGCCTGAGGCAAAGACCTTCCTGACATTCAGGGCAACAGAACAACAGATAGGCAAAAGGCCCAAAGCAGGGTTTCTCCACTGAGACTTTCCTGGTCACACTGATATCTGAGTTTTCTGAGATGCTTGCCATTCCTTTCAGCTATCCCGTATATGGCCATGTCAAAGAGCTTGGAGGTGGTACATATCTTGGACACATTACCATGATCCTATTCTGGAGAGTGGCCAGAATTCAGGAAGAAAACAGGAACTTCAGAAAATTGTAGGTTTTGCCCATTGATAAGGCAAGCCACAGTGCATTCCTAAATTGGGCAGGTTGAATGATGGGAAGCTTTCTACTAGACAGGACACATCCATTGATGCATTCTCTTTTCTAATGTCTACAACCACAGACACAGTGGGATACACAGACTTAGAAACACTCGCCTTGTCAAATGACTTACTAGAAACAGTCCCCTCCAAAAAAAACAAACCTCCTTTTGTCCCTTTTCTCAGAAAATGAGACAAAATCACAAACTCATACCCACACCCACAAAGGCACCCCCTTCCCCCAGTAGGTCTGTGACAATTTGGAGTGTCCTCTGACTGGTGGTCCATACTATATTCCAAAGAAATGGCCTGTCCTGTCTCAGATCTGGTCTCCTTGGCCAACTCTGTGAAGTTGTCAAGAGCCAGTGGTGAAGCAGTACCTTTTTTCTCAGGTAAGGCCACTCTTCAGAGCTCTCCTGGCATTTGGCCATCCTCACATCAGTAGGTACCAAGAAAGACTGACTCTCTCCTTGGTAAATCCAAAAAAGTGAGCCCACTGGGACTGGGACTTGGACTGGCTCTTGGTGCCTGGCTTCCTGGATCCCAACTTCAGAGAGATCCATCAGCAAGTAAGTGAGGTAGGTCAGTTCTTTCATGAACTGAATGAGGTCACTGCCTTTTCAATCACTTTGTCCTAACATTTGCTTCCAAGAGAACCATGAGTTGGAGGCTGCCCCTATTTCCTGTGACAAATTAACAAGTTACAATGGTATATCAAACATAGGCACCCGATAACAGCACTCCACACAGGTGCTTTGGTCCATCTTCTCTACATTAAGAATAGAGACCCTGATTCAGACTCATCCCTTCATCCTGACCAGGTTGTTTGTGAAGGAAGAAGACTTTTGCTCTCTCAGGTCCTCCACAGCTGCCTACATCTTCTCAAGGGATTATTTCTGCATAGTCCTTTGAGGTTCTCAGCACGTGGAAAATCCCCTACATTCCTGTATTGTAAGACCAACTCTGTCCCTGCTCTTCTGTAAAGTTAGATTGAGGGAACAGTGTATGGTTATGGTTAATAACATGTGCGATTTAGTTTAGGAATCTTTCTGATATATGAATAATGGTATTGGGAACCCGCAATATTTACAAGAGTATATAGGTGAAATATAATTATGAACACAGAAACCTAGGTAAGTTCTGAAGCCCAGAAAAACATTGGACCCTTGATTGGGATACTTAGGTATGAATTATATTCTGCAGTGTTTTCTCCGATAAATCGATATACAGTGGCATAGGACCTTGTACCTTGGATGATTGATTGTCGAAGAGAACATCCAGTCAAAAAGCAATAGTTGGTAGGATTAAAAAAATAGTCGGTAGGTTAAAAAGAAGGGGGAGTATAGGATGTGGACCAAAAGTTCTTTAGCAATTTCTTTCAGTTAGAGAATGAATGTCAATGTCATCACATGTGAAGGGTCATCCCCAATGATTAACTGGGGAAAATATGCAGGAAAGCAGATATCAATAGAGACATTAGGAAATCAGGCTATATATAAAGTTTGTGATAGAATTAGACAATTTCAACATGGTTGAGGTTGAATATATAATATTAGGAAGAATGAAATATGTAGTCACCAATAGGATTGACATATGAGAACATTAGGCAATCTGGACATGGATGTATTAGTAATCCATGTTCAATTTCCATTTAGGCTTTGGTACAATCAGAAGTGTGATCTTTGCATTTTGTGTCCAGAATACTACTGTGATAAAATGTATATGTAGATTAGGTGACATGAGTATTTCTTCCAGCATTTCTGGGAGCAATATTTTGAAGACGTATAAATTAGTATTGGGGGTACAAAAAGCTGTACCCTGTGTCTATTAATTTACCGATATTGCATGAATAGAACATCTTCTGAATAAATAATATATCAGGCTCCACTTTAAATAATAGATTGAATTGATATCTGAAAATATAGAAAAAATCTTATATTGATCTACAATCATTCATTCCAACCAATTATACATCTAATGATAATATTATAGTTATCGTTTATCATGACGAGTCTGTGAGTTTTGCCTCAAAAGTGATTATTGAAATCGAAAATAATGTGTTTGGAAGAAGTCTCACAAGAAAAATAGTAAAGAAACATGGAGGAATACATGTGTTCTTAAGCAGGAAGTGATTGAAAATAAAAACAAATGTCTATAAATTTGTGAACTTGTGGATGAAATATATATTCTATGATGTGCAATACCTGAAGATATAGTAATGTACCAGTGTTGAATGAAAATGAACGTCAAAATACACATCATGTCCCTTAGGAATCTGCTTGCATTGATGTTAAACTGGTCACTTACTGCAGAAATATTAGAATTTCTAAGCACCTAGTCCTGAAGTTAGTTTCAAGTACTAGGAAACAATTAAGTATTTCATGTGGATGAATGTTTCTGAGAATAATGTTGTGAAATGTTGATTATAAATCAACATACATGAACATAAATGAAATTAGGGAGTGTATATAAGACACATATATTTCATATTTTGAAAAATCTGCAGAGTGTGTGTGTATATATATATATATATATATATATATATATATATATATATATTCACACACACACACACAGAGACATTAAAAATAGCAATATATGCCAATCAAAATTCACCGTGAAGTATATATCATCCACAGATCCAAAAATATTAATTTTACTGAACATGGATTTATGTACAATGTTTTTCAACTAGGAAGCTCACCCATAGGTTGAATTTTTAGTTCCAACAGCGTTTAGGAGAAGTGAACTCTTCTCACAATTTGTACCTGCCAAGTCAGCCACCTCACATGAATGTATGTGTAGTACCAGGTAGGATTCTCTATGTGCATATAAAAATATATGTGCTGAGTGGGCTACAGAGAAAGGGAGACAGGAATTCACATATTTGTTATCTTTAAAATCACATGGAGAGCTATTTCAACAAAAAATTGTCTAGATTTATACCTCCTACCCTATATAATGCAAAAGGCAAGTCCAACTATGCACCTTGCCTCCTCTGAACTGCTTGTATTTCTATTCTGTTTGGGTTATTTTTCTGCATCATATTAGAATTAGTAGTCAGAGTCTAGCAGGGTATGGTTTAGTGTCAGGGATTCAGTATTTTGAATGGAAAATTGGAAATTGAATCCAATGTGTATGCAAATATGTCCTACACAAAAGTATTCCCACTCTCATCCAGAACAATTCTTTGACTTTACCTTCGCCCCATGTAGGACACAATCAGAAGAGAAGAGTTAGAAAATCTGTGAATACATATCTGGAATGAAAAATGCTCAGGAGTTCACAACCTTGGAGGTGGTAGAGGAGTTTCCAAAAGTAAGTGACTGGGAAAACACTCCACAAACATGGAACTCTGTTGGCCTAAAGACTTCTTGAGAAACTTCCTCTGAGGTTGGAAACTTAAAATATATGTTGTTGTCCAGAGATTTAGCTTCATTTCTAGTGAGACCATCAAAGCTGGGTCTGCATCTATGTGACCTGGAGGACATCGTTTCTTATTTTCCATTGAACATGAGGCAGCAGTGGTGATTTCTCTCTTTGTAGGTAAACTGTTGCCACTGGGGGATAAGTGTCTCCCCGAGTGGACTGTGAAGCCATTTGGTCATCCTCCACTTTTTGTGGAGTTTCTTGCTGCTGCACTGGAAGTTTCGTATTTGCTTCACAAAATCCAAGGGGTTCAACTAGGATATAGTGCTGGAGGGAGTTCTGTCACGTGTGTTGGGTCAGGGACTGTATAAGAATGTTACAACCAGGGTTGTATCCCACATAGCTTGCCCCCTTGACCATAGCAACCTGATTCTTAAAATTGCCCTGAAATCTCTCCATATAACAAGATGCCTTTACATATAAGGGTCTGCTGGCTGAACAATATCAGCTACAAGGCATTTGGAAGTCAATGGCAGATCCACATGGCCCCACCAAAGATGTTTTATCACACACCTGCACACCAGAGCTCTAGGCCCACTACTCAGCAGGCTCCAACTTACTGGCATCTCGTTATACACCATTTTCATGAAATCCAGTCAATTATGGCACTGTCTGGTACACTCCTGATCAGAAACAGGACATCCAAAGGTTCTCCAGTGCCACCTGGTCATGGGAATTTCAAAAATTCAATGGTGTTTATGTAGCCATTTTTGAAGAATGAAGTTGGAGTCCCTGTGGGTTTCAATTCATTCAGGAACCATTTAATGTTGAGGAAGCTTATTTCAATGAAAGCTCTGGAGAACTCTCACAGGCAAGGCTTCCCAAGGAGTGGCCAAAAGGTCACATGAAGCCAGGCACATTGAGATCTACAATGTGAGGTCCATGTGTGTTTTGACTCTCAACTATGGCTGCCAAGTCTTTCAGAAAAAAATCATGTGATATCCTGGCTGAGATTCCTAGGGCTCCGTGAAATGTCACCCTGGGCCTAGATCTCAGTTTCCATGGGCGATTCTCATGCGTGGCCTCCAAAAATCCCAACACAATTCATGGCAATACTTCTCTGAGGTCAGTTCCAGAACTCAGTCTCTAAGGGGAATCACACCTGAGTTCCATCCGAGGTGGACCCAGTCATCTCTTTCTAAAGTCACACAAATTACCGCAATTAAAACCAAAACACTCCCACATGGCCCTCATCTTCTTCCATATAGACACACATCATAACCACTGGCTGGTGGTTTCCCTGAGGAGAGCAGCCCAAGCAAGTGTCCAAAATAAGCTCCCTTGCCCCTCATTAGCCTAAAGTAGGGGTGGCCTTGACCCCCTTCCTGTGAATCAGGAGTGATAAAATTGGCTTGCCATTAATACTGCTCTGCTTCTCCAATTTGAGGCATACTGACTGTCAGGTATAAATTATTTATGTGATTTGGAGTCAGGACAAAACCCAAGCTCCTCTGCAGTGGTTTCAAGAACTCATTTGACCCAAAGAATCCCTATTCTCACTTGATGGAGTTCAGGAACCTTACAAAGGAAGGCGAGAGTTCATCCACAGTGACTGATCTTTTTGCCATTTATGTTTTGGATGCACACATGGCATCCTTTTTAGATCCATCAGGTACTGAGAATGTAAGCCACAGCCTTACACAGGGCCAATAGTCTGATGCAGACACACACCTTTCCAAAGCAATTTAGCAAAGAGCCACAGGTGATGCCCATTCATTTTCCATTTGAAAACTGATTTCTTCAGGCTTCACACAGTGGTTGCCTGAGGCAAGACCGTACTGACATTCAGGGCAACAGAACAATAAGTAAGCAAAAGGTCCAAAGCAGGGTTTCTCCACTGAGACTTTCCTGGTGACACTGATATCTGAGTTTTCTGAAATGCTCGCCATTCCTTTCAGCTATCCAGTACATGGCCATATCACAGAGCTTGGAGGTGGTTCATATCTTGGACACATAAACATGCACCTATTTAGAGATTGACAAGAATTCAGGAAGAAAACAGAAACTTCAGAAGATCGTAGGTGTTGCCCATCCTTAAGGCAACCCGCAGTCCATTCATAAATTGCGCAGGTTGAATGCTGGGAAGCTTTTTACTAGACAGGACACATCTATTTATTCATTCTCTTTTCTTTCTTTTCTTTACAATCTGGGGGCAATATTTATTAATTAAAACTATGTCTAATAGTTTACAAAGATGCTAATTAACAACAAAAGTATAATTGACCTTAAAATCCTCAGTGAGACTGAGGCTTCACATCGTCTTCAGAATTCTGAAGTGTGCTCCAGGCAGGGCACAGGTAGGTGTGCAGGGAAGCACCTGTGACCATGCAGGATTCCAAGGCCAAGAGGCTCCACAAAGTAAGCTTCTGGGCTCCCCTGGAAGTCCCACTCTCTATCGCCCATTGTCCCTGTAATCTTGCCCCCCAAATTCCATCTCCAAAGTAAGTGCTTGGTTTATCGTCGAGAGAATCTGTTCTTGAAAGCTTTAATTGTCGTGGCCATCATTGGTGCGATTTTCTTCACAGCTGGTTTCCTAGGATCATAGGAGATAATACTACTGACCACTGGCACCAAGTGGGCACTGCTGGTGCTGGGGCCATCATAGGCTGCCTGCTCAGAGCTGGGGTTCAAGCTGTTGTTGTTGGCAGGAATGTGGCTGCTTCCTGTGCTATATGGGGCTGGCTTAATCTTGACTTTCTCAGGGACAGCTGCTCCTCCTGTTCCAAACTTCTCTTGCCTCCAGCAGACATCTCTAGGTGGCTTGGCCACAGAGTTGACAAAGGTCATCTTTGCTCGCCCGTCCTTGGGCTTATTGGCATTTGCACATTGGATGTTCTTTGTTATCACTCGTAGCTGCTGCTCTCGGGCATTCTGAAGCCGCAGGTACATCTCCCGCCAGGACTCATACTCTTCTGGTCTTTCTTCTTTAAAGTCTCGGTGACAATGAACTTTCCATAATTGATCTGTGTCTTCAATTAATACGTGATTGTATTTCTCTATGTGATATAGCTGATCAGGTGTACACCTCTCAAAAACAGGTTCAAGAATAGAAAACGGTACTCTTCCCACTTCAAAGATGGAATCGATGTTGTTTTTAAGTACAAGGATGCACTGCTAGTACAAGGTCATCATTTTGGGGAGATAGGCACACTTGGAACTGGAATACACCTGCATCTTGGAATTCATTCTGTGTCCAGTGAATCCAGCTTCTTCTTCTTCCTGGGGTGAATAGAATGCTTTTCTCTTTGGCTGGAAGGAGGGCATCACTTCAAGGGAAGAAAGTGGATGGTAATTGCTCTGGATGGTGGGTAAGGGGAGGTCTGGCAATACTGGCAGTGGATCAGTAGGGACCTTTCTCAGCCTGGTTGAGTCGGCTCCAGTGAGCTGCAGCTTCTCTGACCTGCTCTCATTCCCCTTGGGTGATTTCTGAACTCAGTTTAAGTTTTTACTAGTGCTTTTGGAATCACTTTTTTAAAGTCCTTTGTCTCCAAGTGCCGTGGCTGGAGTTTTCACTATCTTCTTCTTTTTCTTCTGGGGCTGGTCATAGCTGAGGTATGATTCAAATGACATAGTGGGCTGCTCGAATTCATCCTCCACGTCTGCCTCCTCTGCCTTAGGGAGTGAGTCCAGTGACTTTTCATCCAAATTAGAAGTCTTTACTTTCCCTTCTTCAGCCTTTATATTGTTAGAAACCTTCTCTTTTGTTCTAAGCAACAGGTCTCCAGCCCCTCTTCCTATGTCTGTGCTGTCCACACGTTGCTTGCTTATGTCCGATTTGGTTTTTGCAGCATCCTTGTGCTTTGGCTTTTTAAGGTGCTTGTCTGAAGCAACCTCTGAGGGTAAAAACTTTCTTTTGAGGCTGTTGCCTTCTCTTTCTTTCTCTTTCTTGGCAGCACTAGAAGGTGGTCTCTCCTTGGCACTATCCCCTTGGAGTGGCCTTCGGGTCTCCTCTTTTGAGAGGGACTTGTGTGGCTTCTCTCTGCCCAAAGCAGAGGCCTTATCATCACCCTTTGCATCAATAGGGCGTTTTTTTTCTTGTGGAAAGATCTGTGTTCCTTGTTTTGGTTCAAGATCCCCTTTCCCTGGGGTTCTCCCAGGTGATGTTCTTGACTAACTCCCAGTCTGACCTGAAAGGCATTACAGTGGCCTTTTCCAGGTTTCTGGTGTGAAACAATGAACTCATGGGCCTTCTCTGGTGACCTGTAATGGTCTGTGTACATCTGATGAGGACTCGCACAGAATGAAGGGGACTGAACATGGCCATTGTCAGAAGATTCGGGGTCGGATGAGTATGTAGGTGACACCCTGTGACACCTCTTCCTCTCATCTCTCCTCTCATGACTGAGAGACACTTTGTGAGGTTGTTCACATTCTGAGAGTTTTCTGTGTTTCTTCTGTCTGTGCTCGGGACTATAGGATAGGCTGCCTGACGCCTTGCTGTTTTCTTGGTAGTACCCTTCCATCTCCTCCTCCCTCTGAACCGCATCCTGAGGGTGCTTTCGGGAATTGCTTTTCTCAAAGTCCTGTTCATCAGCCTCATTGTTTCACAAGGATATCTACTGTAATAGGCAAGGTGGGGAGTTTCTTCAAATATTTCAATAGCATCTTGGGATCCGGGTTTGTAGTCAGGCGTGCCTGCAGCTTCTCCACAACTTGGAGCGCCGACTCCGCCGCCATCGCTGTCACTGGCATGGCCTCCTCATTATCTTTTCTAATGTCAACAACCACGGACACAGTGGGATACCCAGACATAGAAACACTCTCCTTTTCAAATGACTTACTAGAAACAGTCCACTCCAAAACAAACAAACTGCCTTTCCTACCTATTCTCAGAACATGGGACAAAACCACAAACTCTCACCCACACCAACAAAGGCACCTCCTTCACCCAATTAGGTCTGTGACTATCCGAAGTGTCCTCTGACTAGTGGGCCATACTATTTTACCCAAAAATGGACTGTCCTGTTTCAGAAATGGTCTCCTTGGCCAACTCTTTGAAGTTGTCAGAAGCCAGCAGTGAGTCACTCACTGCTATCTCAGGAAAGGTCCCTCTTCAGAGCTATCCTGGCATTTGGCCATCCTAACATCAGTAGGTACCAAGAAAGACTGACTCTGTCCTTGGTAAATACAAACAAGTGAGCCCACTGGGACTGGGACTGGGACTGGGACTGGCTCTTGGTGCCTGGCTTCTTGGATCCCAAGTTCAGAGAGTTCCATCACCAATGAAGTTAGGTAGGTCACTTCCTTCAGGAACTGAATGAAGTCACTGCCTTGGCAACCACTTTGTTCTAACAGTTGCTTCCAAGGGTCCCATGAGATGGAGGCTGCCCCTACTTCCTGTGACACTTTCACAAGTTCGAATGGTATATCAACCATTAGCACCCGGGAACAGCTCTCCACACAGGCCTGGTTTGGTTCATCTTCTCTACATTAAGAAGAGAGAGGCTGATTCAGACACATCCCTTCATCCTGACCAGGTTGTTTGCCATGGAAGATGACTTTTGCTCTCTCAGGTCCTTCATAGATGCCTACATCTTCTCCAGGGATCATTTCTGCATGGACCTTTGATGTTCTCAGCAGGTGGAAGATCCCCTACCATCCTGTATTGTGAGACCAAATCTGTCCCTGCTCTTCTGTAAAGTTAGATTGAGAAAACAGTGTATGTTTAGGTTTAATAGCACATTCGATTTGGGTTAGGAATGATTCTGCTGTATGAATAATTATAATGGGAACCTGTGATATTTTAAGAATATAGACATGAAATATAAGTATGAAAACAGAAATCTAGGAAAGATTTGAATCCCAGAACGGCATTGAGCCCTAGTTTGGGATACTTAGCTTGAATTATGTTCTGCACCAAGATCTCAGATATATCGATATGGCATAGGACCCTGTACCTCGGATGATTGAATGTAGAAGAGAACATCCAGTCAAAAAGGGTTAGCCATAGGATTAGAAGATAGGCAGTAGGTTTATGAAAAATAGTGAGTCTATGAGTTGGAGAAAAAAAGTTCTTTAGCAATAGGGTTTCGGTTAGAGAGTGAATGTAAATGTCAGCACATATGAAGAGTCAGTCACAATGATGAATTGGCGAAAATATGTAGGAAAGCAGATATCAATAGAGACATTAGGAAATCAGGCAAAGTATAAAGTGAGTGATAGGATTAGACATTTTCAACAGGGTTGATGTTGAATATATAATATTAGGAAGAAACAAGTATGTAGTCACCAATAGGATTTACATGGAGAGCATTAGGTACATGAACATGGATGTTTTAGAAATCCATGCTCACTTTCCATAAAGGCTTTGGTGCAATCATAAGTGTGACCTTTGCATTTTGTTTCCAGAATATTACTGTGATAAAATGGATATGTAGATCAGGTGACATGAGTATTTCTTCCACCATTATGGGGAGCAATATTTTGAAAACTTATAAATTAGTATTGGGCATACAAATCGTTGTACACTCTGTTGATGAATATAGAGATGATGCATGAATAGACCATATTGTGAATAAATTATATAACTATTTCCAACTTTAAATAATGGATTGAATTGATATCTGAAAATATATAGGAAATCTTCTATTGATATACATTCATTCATTCCAACCATTTATATATCTAATGGTAATATTAGGGTTAGGGTTTATCATGAATAGTGTGTGAGTTTTGCTTAAAAAATGATTATGGAATCGAAAATAATGTGTTCAGAAAGAAGTCTAGTGAAAAAAACCATAAAGAAACATGGAGGAATGCATGTGTTCTTAAGGAGGAAGTGATTGAAAGTGAACCAAATGCCTATAAATTTGTGTACTTCTGGATGAAAAGATATATCCTATGATGTCCATCAACTGAAGAAATAGTAATGTACCAGTGTTGAATAAAAATGATCTTCAAAATATACATCATGTCCCATAGGAATCTACTTGCATTGATGTTAAACTGGGTCACTTACTGTAGAAATATTAGGATTTGTAAGCACCATTCACTGAAGTTAGTTTTCAGTACTAGGAAAGAAATAGGTATTTCAGGTGGTTGAATATTTCTGAGAATAATCTTGTGAAAAGTTGATTATAAATCCACATACCATGAATATGAATGATTTTAGGGAGTGTTTAATAAGATACATATATGTCATATATTAAAAAATCTTGAGAGTATATATATATATATATATATATATATATATATATATATATATTTATTTATATATATATATATCTCATGGAGAAATATTACAATGAAAATTTGACAAGATTTATAACACATACCCTTGATAAAGCTGAAGGCAAATCCAAGTATACACCATGCCTCCTATGAAAGGCCTGTGTTTCTATTCTGTTAGGTGTCTTTTTATCCATCATATTAGGATTAGTAGTCACAGTTTAGTAGGGTATGAGTTAGTGTCAGGGATCAGTATTTTAATTGGAAAATAGGAAAATGAATCTAATGTGTATGCAAATATGTGCTACACTAAAATCTTGCCACTCTCATCCAGAACAATTCCTTGTAATTAACTTTGCTCCAAGTAAGACACAATTAGTGGAGAGAAGTTTGAAAACCTGTGATTACATATGTGGAACTGAAAATGTTCAGGATTTCACAACATTGGATAAGGTAGAACAGTTTCCAAAAGTAAGGGAGAGGTTAAACACTCCAAAAACATGGAGCTCTGCTGGCCTAAAGACTTCTTGAGAAACTGCCTCTGAGGTTGGGCACATGAAATATATATATTGTTGTCAGGAGATTTTGCTTCATTTGTAGTGACACCATCAAGTCTGCGTCTGCATCTATGTGACCTGGATGAAATGGTTCTTTGTTTTCTAATGAACATGAGGAAGCAGTTCTGAATTCTCTCTTTGTAGGTAAACTGTGGCCACTGGGAGTTAAGTGTCTCCCCGTGTGGTCTGTGAAGCCATTTGGTCATCCTCCATTTTCATGTGTTTCTTACTGCTGCACTGGGATTTAGGTATTGGCGTAATGAAATACAAGGAGTTCAACTGGGACACAATGCTGGGGGGAGTTCTGTCACGTGTGGTTGTTCAGAGTCTTCAGGAGAATGTTCAAACACGGGTCTATCCCACATAGCTTTCCCCCTTGACTATAGCAACTGGATTCTGAACATTGCCCTGAAACCTCTCAATATAACAAGATGTTTTTACATATAAGGGTCTGATGGCTGTACTATGTCAGTCACAAGATATTTGAAAGCCAATGGCAGATCCATATGGCCCCAACACAGATGTTTATTCACAAACCTATAGTCCACTACTCTATGCCCACTACACAGCAGGCTCCAACTTACTGGAATCTCTGTTCTACACCATTTTCATAAAACCCAGTCAATCAAGGCACTGTCTGGTACACTCATGATCAGCAACCGGACATCCAAAGGTTCTCCAGTGCCACCTGGTCATGGGAATTTCAAAAGTTTCATGGTATTTTTCTAGCCATTTTTCAAGGATGAAGTTGGAGGCACTGTGGGTTTCAATTCATTCAGGAACCATTAAATGGTGAGTAAGCTCATTTCAATGAAAGCTCTGGAGAACTCTCACAGGCAAGTCTTCCCAAAGAGTGGCCAAAAGGTCACATGAAGCCAAGCCCATTGAGGTCTACAATGTGAGGTCCATGTGTGTTTTGAGTCTCAACAATGGCTGCCAAGTCTTTCAGAAAAAAAAAATCATGAGATATCCTGGCTGAGATTCTCAGTGCTCTGTGGAAAGCCAACCTGGTCCTAGATCTCAGTTTCCAAGGGCGAATCTCATTCGTGGCCTCCTATAATCCCAACACAATTCATGGCAATATTTCTCTGAGGTCAGTTCCATAACTCAGTCTCTATCGGGAATCACGCAGAGTTCAAGCCCTGGTGGACCCAATCATCTCTTCCAACCGCCACAAAAATGACCACAATTAAAACCAAAACACTCCTACATGGCCTTCATCTTTTTCCATTAAGACACTCATCATAACATCTGGCTGGAGGTTTCCTTGAAGGGCACAGCCCAAGACAGTGTCCAAAATAAGCTCCCTTGCCCCTCATTTGCCTAAAGTCAGGGTGGCTTGGACACCCTTCTTGTGAACCAGGAGTGATCTGTAATGGTAAATGAAATTGAAATAAAAGTTTAAAAATTAGAGTGTAAAAGACCGGGTGTTGTAAAGTTTGTAAGCTGCAAGGCCTGAGTTAAAATATAAATGTCCAGGTATTGTTAAGTTCTGATGCTACACGCAAAACCTGAAATTCCTGTAGCTTTTAGGACAATTCCCGGACTGCCCAGTAAATATTCCCCCTGACCGCCTGGTTGTTTAATAATCTAGCACCCTGTGTGGCCTGGCACATAGGCATCGCAGGGCCTAAACCAATCAGTTTGAATGTTTACCCCGCTTTAGAACTGACCTATCACTCCCGCCTGACCTGTTCCCGCCAATGAATTAACTAATCATGTTTAGAAATTGTTGTTTGATTTTCCCACGGTATATGGTGATTTGTTAAAGGAGACTGTGATATATGTAAAATCCAGCCCTCCGCAAAAAGTGTACTTAAGCACTGCTCAACCCCTGCTTGGGGCTCTGGGCTGCTCTCCCTTCTTGAGTAAGCATTTAGCTCCAGCATGCTGGATTGGATCCTCAATAAACGTCTTTTGTAGTTGCAGGAACCGCGGTCTCTTGGTGGTCTCTTCCTCCGACGTTCACTGGACCCTTACCTTTGGTGCATTGGCTGGGAATCACGCAGTGCCGAACAAGGAGACCCCAACGGACCCCTCTGGGGGTAAGAAAGGCGCCTCTTTCCATTTTTCCTTGTGATCGCTCAGAGCTTTTTGTTCAGGTTTGTTTTTTCGGTTTTCGAATTAGGTTGGCAGAGTGGCTGGCAACGGAGAGCGTAAGTTCCCCCTGGCGGTGGTGGACAAACGTGTTCTAAAGCCACAGGTCACGTCCTTGCAAGGGATGCCTTAGAGGACTCGGGGAAAGATGGATGTGCCCTCATTAGGTGAGGAGGAACGGAAGTGCCCTCATTAGGTGAGGAGGGACGGATGAGCCCTCATTAGGTGACTCTGCTGCCAACCCATCAGGTCTTGCCGGCTACTTTTTTCTCTCAGGTTGAATTCAATGTCTGCCATTGTGGTCCAAATCATCAGGTTTTTCCAGGTTCTAGGTTCTAATCTTTACTTCTGAACTCGTGTTAAATGTTAACTGTGTGTCCGTGTTTGTGTCACGTTTGTATTGACCTTGTCTCTGTTTGAGTAACTCTCACTATGGGACAAAGCCATTCCATGCCTCTGTCCTTGAAACCTTTCCTGGTCCCTGCCTCCAATCCGACCCCTTTGCCCTTGATCCTATCACTCAAACCTTCTGCTCCTCCCCCTCTTCCCTCCATTCTCCCTGAGTCACAGGATTGTAGATCTTGGGGTTGTGAACAAACGGGAGCTGCATGATGATCTTTGTCTTTTTTTCTGTGTTTTTGTTAAATGTGATGGCATTGTTTGGACCGATGCAGAGTCCCGAGTTCCAAACTGCCTTACATCTGTGGAAGTAACTTTAGCTAAATTTTAACCTAATGCTTCTCTTGTGAGGGACCAAAAGTCAAGAGAAACGCCAGCTTTTCTGTTCTCACCATTTACACCTCTCTTAGCTGTGTTTTAAAGAACTTTGATAAACTTTACTCCCCTTTGTTAAGCGAGATTAGGGAATCAGTGTTTTATTTTCTTCCGGAGTTGGCTTGATCACGCCCACTGCAGAGGGAAATGCCTGGGGTCTAAGAACATTGATATCTCGATTAAACTTTACTCAAAACCCTGTCCTCATTATTAAACTTGCATTAATTGGCTTTGGGGATGGGATCCAAAACTTCAGACATAAATTTTGACACCCCAGTGGGGACTTTAAATCAACCCCACTCTGCCCTCTTGGGGAAGCCTAGCACTCAATACAACTGCAAGCAGAGGATGAATTTTTTGGGAGCTGACTACTGAAAAGTTGGGAGATATAGAATATGCCTGGTGCCTGGTGTCAAACCAAATCAGAGGAACTAATCCTGTAAGTAAATGGTGAGGCTAAGGGACTCCCAGCAGCTGCCCGAGCCATTTTGCTGTGGGGAACTCCCTTATTCCTTACCTGGACTTTAAGGATTACTCCACCTCTGTTTACTTAACAAAAGGGACAATGAATGCAGTAATATGTTGATATTATAGATTGTTTCTAGGGATGATCTTGACTGAATGTGTATTTAAAAATGATTTTTTTTAATTGTAACAATTTTGTATCTAAATGGGTTTCTAAAGCTTTGCACTATCTTACAGTTAAAAGTTGGGTTTAAACAATTGTATAGTTTGATTTCAGGTAGTTCCTGCTAGGAAACTTAAATACTTAGGATAAAAAAAATTAAGGAGTTTTAATTTTGAAGTAGGTAGCCTGAGAAAATTTCACTAGATATACGAGTGCATTAACTAGGACAAAGATAATAAATTATGATATGGTATCTGTTCCCATCAGTGTGTCAGATTTTTTTAAAAAGGTGCTAAATTAAAACGTTGGTCTGGCTTATTGAAATGACATTACCTAGCAACAGTCTTGGAAATTTTTAAAGCTTAATTTCGGATACACATGGTAGTGTGTGGTTCTTTTTAAATAAATTTCAGCCAATTTAATGTAACTTAATACTACTATAGAAACTTCAGAACAAAGAAAGTTGCTTAATGATCCTATAGAAACTTCTTCTGATGGTGGCTTTTATATTATCAAAAAATGATCCTATTTTCATTTTTGGTTGAGCAAGTTTTTCTAGTGTAAATAAATCTAAAGATATAAAATTTTGAGAAATGCATCTTAAACTTTCATCAATATTTTCAACATCCAAACCTGGAAATTATGACTTATAGCTAAAATGCCTTAGGCATGAGGTTTCTGCTCAGAATTCAAGCCTTTCCAGTTTTCGAGACCTCAGGCAGGACTTAAGTTGATATGCAAATAAACGGAGACTGAAGCTCTCAGCAGGAGACAGATAAAAAGGAGTAAAAGTGTCTTTTTACCTGAACTCAAACTAGACCCAACCAAAAAGTACATTATATGGTATTTACTAATTACTGGCCAGTCATCTTTTTTTAGGACTCTTGCTTTTTCTTAGATTCTGTATTTTTTTTTTCAGCTGATGATCTTGATCCTGCAGACGTGTTAATGTTTTCTGATCAGTTCTATTTTTGATCAACTGTGGAGTTTTTAAACATTGCAATGGAGATTTCACCTGAAAAAGCTACAAGGCCTTTACTATTGTGTTATGTGTTACATTTGTGTTATGTGTTGTATGTTGGTATGTCTCTATGTGTGTATGTCAATATATAATGCAGTGATAGGACAATTGACAGATGAGGAGCACTCATGAAAAATTTAAAAATGGATCCAAATATCTTTGATTCACGTGATTCAAATGCTTCAGTTCAAATTGGGTAAACAGATAAAAATAAAGATGTCTTTAAAATTAGGCCTATAAGTTTTCTAGGTGTTCAAAAAGGCCCTAATAAAATGTTGATGTCTATAAAATAATCTGCTTAAATTCAAAAATTTACATGTATTGTTTCAAAATGTGAACAGAAAGAGGTTAACAGAGGGAAAAGAGAAACTAAAAGATTCAAGATATAGATTTAATAGAGGGAAAATTTGTTTCTTGATAAGAGAGTTTATATGATTAAGTAATTAAAAGGGTTTACATAAATAATAAAAAAAGGTTGTGCAAGTTGGTTATATGTGTAAGTTTTGAGCAAGTAATCATAAAAAATTACACAGCTGGTTAAACAAGTACTATTTTAGAAAATTGTGCCATGTTATTTCTTTAAAAAGCTAAACTTGGTTAATACAAAAATACCAATGTAATTGTGGTGTTAATGTGTTCATATCTTCCAGGTATACAAGTCTGTAAGGTAGAAGCTTCAAAAGAGCATTGTATCAATCTGGTGTTCTAAGGTTGTATGGTAATTCTAGGCTTAAAATAAAAACATGTTGGAGATTTATGTATATCATTTGTGTTCTATAATTGGACTTGTTATCAATAATATATGTAAAGTTCCATGTTACTTTTTACACTAAGATACAATCTAAATGTATTTTTAAGTTTATGAGAGCAAAATCAGTGAAGGTTTTTTTGTAAAACACAATGGTAATGCCCATTCATTTCCATGTGAAAACTGTTTTCTTCAGGATTCACAAAGGGGTGGCCTGAGGCAAAGACTTTCCTGATATTCAGGGCAACATAACAATAGGTAATCAAAAGGCCCAAAGCAGGGTTTCTCCACTGAGACTTTACTGGTCACACTGATATCTGAATTTTCTGAGATGCTTGCCATTCCCTTCAGCTCTCCAGTACATGGCCATGTCACAGAGCTTGGAAGGGGTACATATCTTGGACACAAAACCATGAGCCTATTCTGGAGAGTGGCCAGAATTCAGGAAGAATACAGGAACGTAGGAAGATAGTAGGTGTTGCCCATTGATAAGGTCAGCCACAGTCCATTCATAAATTGGGCAGGATGAATGATGGGAAGTTTTCTCCTTGACAGGACACACCCATTGAGGCATTCTCTTTTCTAATGTCTACAACCACGAACACAGTGGCATACACAGACATAGAAACACTTGGCTTGTCAAAGGACTAACTAGAAACAGTCCACTCCAAACCAAACAAACCTTTTTTCCTAACTATTCTCAGAACATGAGAAAAAACCACAAACCCACAACCACACCCACAAAGGAACCTCCTTTCCCCAAATAGGTCTGGAACAATCCAGAGTGTCCTCTGACTTGTGGGCAATACTATGTTACCCAGAAATAGCCTGTCCTGTCTCAGATCTGATTTACTTGGTCAACTCTGTGAAGTTGTCAGGAGGCAGCAGTGAGCCTCTACCTGCTTTCTCCGGAAGGGACCCTCTTCAGAACTTTCCTGGCAGTTGGCCATCCTCACATAAGTAGGTACCACGAAAGACTGACTCTGTCCTTGGTAAATCCAAACAAGTGGGACCACTGGGACTGGGGCTGGGACTGGGGCTGGTTGCCTGGCTTCCTCTAACACAAATATGGAGAGTTCCATCAACAAGGAGGTGAGGTGAGGTAACTTCCTTCAGGAACTGAATGAGGTCACTGCCTTGGCAACCACTTTGTCCTAACATTTGCTTCCTAGGTTCTCATAATATGGAGGATGCCCCTACTTCCTGTGACACTTTCATAAAGTTAGAATGGTATAGAAACCATTGGCACCTGGGAACAGCTCTACACAGGCCTAGTTTGGTCAATCTACCCTACATTAAGAAGGGAGAGGCTGATTCAGACGCATGCTTTTATCCTGACCAGGTTGTTTGCATGGAAGATGACTTTTGCTCTCTGAGGTCTTTCATAGCTGCTTACACCTTCTCCAGGGATCATTTCTGCATGAAACTTTGAGGTTCTCAGCAGGTGAAAGATCCCCTACATTCCTGTATTGTAAGACCAACTCTGTCCTTGCTCTTCTGTAAAGTTAGATTGACGGAACAGTGTATAGTTAGGATTAATAACATGTTCGATTTGTGTTAGGATTCATTCTGCTGGATGAATAATGGTACTGGGAACCTGCAAAATTTATAAGAATATATAGGTAAAATATAAGTTTGAAAACAGAAATCTAGGTAAGATTTGAAGCCCAGAAAGGCATTGTGACCTTGATTGGGATAGTTAGCTTTGAATTACATTCTGCACTGAGGTCTGAGATAAATTGATATACAATGGAATAAAACACTGTACCTGAGATGATTGAATGTAGAAGAGAACATCCAGTCAAAAAGTTGTAGTAAGTAGGATTAGAAAGATAGTAAGTTTAGGAAGAAGAGTGAGTCTAGGAGTTGGACAAAGAGTTCTTTACTAATAGGGTTTTGGTTAGAGAGTGAATGTAAATGTCAGCAAATGTGAAGAATCAATCACTATGTTGAACTGGGAAAATATGTAGGAAACGACATATCTATAGAGACATTAGGAAATCAGTCAAAATATAAAGTGAGTGATAGGATTAGACATTTTCAACAGGGTTGAGGTTGAATATATAATCTTAGGAAGAAACATGTATCTACTCACCAATAGGATTGAAATTTGAGAGCATTAGGCATCCTGGATATGGATGTTTTAGTAATCAATACTCACATTCAATTTAGACTTTGGTACAAACATAAGTGTGATAATTGCATTTTTTATCCATATAATTACTGTGATAAAATGTATATTTAGATCTGGTAACATGAGTAATTCTTCCACCATTATGGGGAGCAATATTTTGAAAACTTATAAATTAGTATTGGGGATACAAATAGGTCTACCCTGTGTCTATGAATATAGAGATAATGCATGAATTGTCTATATTGTGAATAAATAATATAACTGGTTACAACTTTAGAAATTGGTATAAATTGATATCTGAAAATATACAGAAAATCTTATATTGATATACAATCATCCATTCCAACCAGTTATACATCTAATGGTAATATTAATGATATGGTTTACTATAAAGAGTGTGTGAGTTTTGCTTCAAAATGATTATGTAAATCAAAAATAATGTTTTTGGAAAAAGTCTCTTGAAAAGATGAGTCAAAAAAAAAGTAGGAATACATGTGATCTGAAGCAGGAAGTGATTGAAAGTGTACCAAATGCCATTAAATTTGTGAACTGAGGATAAAATGTATTTTCTATGATGTCCATAAACTGAAGAAATAGTAATGGACCAGTGTTGAATAAAAATGAACATCAAAATACACATCATGTCCCACAGGAATCTACTTGCATTGATGTTAAACTGGGTCAGTTACTGTAGAAATGTAAGGATTTGTATGCATCATTCACTGAAGTGAGTTTTCAGTACTAGAAAACAAATATGTATTTGAGGTGGATGAATATTTCTGAAAATAATCTTGTGAAAATTTGATTATAAAACCTCATACATGAACATGAATGAATTTAAAGAGTGTATAATAAGACACATATATTTCATATTTTGAAAAATCTAGAGAGTGTAGATTTCTCACAAAACACATACAGAGATATTAAACAGTAGCAATATATGCCAATCGAAATTCATCATGAAATACATATCATACACAGATCCAAAAATATTTATTTTACTGAACATGGATTTATGTATAATGTTGTTCAACTAGGAAGCTCACGCACAGTTTTTATTTTCATTTCCAACAGCATATAGGAGGAGTGATCTCTTCTCACAATTTGTATCTGCCAAGTCAGCCTCCTCACAGGAATGTAGTGTGGTACCAGGTAGGATTATATATGTGCATATAAAAATACATGTGCTGAATAGGCAACAGAGAAAGGGAGACAGGAATTCACATATTTGATACCTTTCAAAACACATGGAGAACTATTTCAATTATAAATTAACCAGATTTTGAACACCTACCCTTTATCATGCAAAAGGCAAGTCCAACTATACACTATGCCTTCTCTGAACTCCTTGTATTTCTATTCTGTTTGGGTTATTTTTCTCCATATTATTAGGATTAGTAGTCCGAGTCTAGTAGGGTATAAGTTAGTTTCAGGGATTCAATAATTCGAATGGAAAATAGGAAAATGTATCCATTGTATTTGAAAATATGTGCAACAAAAAATCTTTCCACTCTCTTTCAGAACAATGCCTTGACATTACAGTCACCCCAAGTAAGACGCAATTAGAGGAGAAGAGTTAGAAAATCTGTGAATACATATCTGGAATGGAAAATATTCAGGAGTTCACAATATTGGGGGTTGAAGAGGAGATATCAAAAGTAATGGAAAGGATAAACTCCACAATCATGGAACTCTGCTGGCTTAAAGACTTCGTGAGAAATTGCCTCTGAGGTTGTGCACTTGAAATATATGTTGTTGTCAGGAGCTTTAGCTTCCTTTAGTAGTGATATCATTAAAGATGGGTCTGCATTTATCTTACCTGGAGGACATGATTTCTTATTTTCCAAAAAAACATGAGGCAGCAGTGCTGAATCCTCTCTTTGTAGGTAAACTGTTACCACTGGGGGCTAAGTGTCTCCCCGTATTGACTGTGAAGCCAATTGATCATCCTACAATTTTCGTTGTGTTTCTTGCTGCTGCACTGGGATTTCGGTATTTGCTTCATGAAATACAAGGAGTTCAACTGGGACACTGTGCTGGAGCGAGTTCTGTCACGTGTGGAGCATCAAGGTCTGCAGTAGAATTCACAAACCAGGCTTCTATCCCACATAGCTTGCAACCTTATCCATAGCAAACTGATTCTGAACATTGCCCTGAAACCTCTCCGTATAACAAGATGCCTTTACATGTAAGTGTCGGCTGGCTGCACCATGTCAGTCACAAGCAATTTGGAAACCAATGGCAGATCCACAAAAAAAACAAAACAGATATTTTATCACACACCTGCACACCACTGCTCTAGGCCCACTACTCAGGAGGCTCCAACTTACTGGCATCTCTGTTCTACACCATTGCCATGAAACCCAGTCAATCAAGGCACTGTCTGGTACACTCATGATCAGCAACAGGACATCCAAAAGTTCTTCAGTGCAACCTGGTCATGGGAATTTCAAAAATTTCATGATATTTATCTAGCGATTTTTCAAGGATGAAGTTTGAGGCACTGTGGGTTTCAATTTAGTCAGGAACAATTAAATGTTGAGGAACCTCTTTTCAATGAAAGCTCTAGAGAATTCTCACAGGTAAGGCTTCCCAAAGAGTGGCCAAAAGACACATATATTTCATATTTTGAAAAATCTGGACAGTGTATATATATATATATATATATATATATATATATATATATATACACACACACACACACACACACACACACAACCAAACACACACACACAGACATTAAATACTAGCAATATATATGCCAATCAAAATTCATCATGAAATATATATCATCCATGTATCCAAAAATATTTATTTTACTGAACATGGATTTATGTATAAAGTTGTTCAACTAGGAAACTCACCCATAGGTTGAATTTGCAGTTCCAACAGCGTTTAGGAGGAGTGATCTCTTCTCACAATTTGTATCTGCCAAGTTAGCCACCTCACAAGAATGTACGTGTGATACAAGGTATGATTCTATATGTGCATATAAAAATACATGTGCTGAGTAGGATTCAATGAAATGGGGGAGACAGGAATTCACATATTTCATAAGTTTAAAAACACATGGAGAACGCTTTCAACAAAAAATTGGCAAGATTTATAACTCCTAACCTATATAATAAAAAAAAAGTCCAACCATGCCTCCTCTGATTTGCATGTATTTCTATTCTGTTTTGTTGATTTTTTTCCATCATGTTAGGATTAGTAGTCAGAGTCTAGTAGGGCATGGGTTTGTTTCAGGGATTCAATATTTCAAATGGAAAATTGGAAAATGAATCCAATGTGTATGCAAATATGTGCTACACAAAAATCTGCCCAATCTCATCCAAAAGAATGCCTTGACATTACCTTCACCCCAAGTAACACATGTAGAGGAGATGAGGTAGAAAATCTGTGAATACATATCTGGAATTGAATATGCTCAGGAATTCACAACCTTGGAAGTGGAAGAGGAGTTTCCAACAGTAAGGTACAGGGTAAACACTCCAGAAACATGGAGCTCTGCTGGCCTAGAGACTTTTGGAAAAACTGCCTCTGAGGTTGGTCACTTGAAACATATGTTGTTGTCAGGAGCTTTAGCTTCCTTTGTAGTGAGACCATCAAAGCCGGGTCTGCATCTATGTGACCTGAAGGACATGGTTTCTTATTTACCAATGAACATGAGGCAGCAGTGCTGAATTCTCCCTTTGTGTGTCAACTGTGGCCACTGGGGGCTAAGTGTCTCCTGGTGTGGACTGCGAAGCCATTTAGTCATCCTCCACTTTTCGTGGTGTTTCTTGCTGCTGCACTGGGAGTTTGGTATTTCCTTCACGAAATACAAGGAGTTCAACTTGGAAAGAGTGCTGGAGGGAGTTCTGTCATGTGTGGTGGTTCAGGGTCTGCAGGAGAATTCAACAACCAGGCTTCTATCCCACATTGCTTGCTCCGATGACCATAGAAACCTGATTCTGAACATTGCTCTGGAATCTCTCCATATAACAAGATGCCTTTACATACAAGGGTTGGCTACCTGCACCATGTCAGTCACAAGCCATTTGGAAGCCAATTGCAGATCCACATGAAAACAAAACAGTTGTTTTATCACACACCTGTACACCACTTCTCTATGCCCACTACTCAGCAGGCTCCAACTTACTGGCATCTCTGTTCTACACCATTTTTATGAGACCCAGTCAATCAAGGCACTCTCTGGTACACTCATGATCAGCAACAGGACATCCAAAGGTGCCACCTGGTAATGGGAATTTCAAAAATTTTCATGGTATTTATCTCGTCATTTTTCAAGGTAAAAGTTGGAGGCACTGTGGGTTTCAATTCATTCAGGAACCATTAAATGTTGAAGAAGCTCATTTCAATGAAAGCTCTGGAGAACTCTCACAGGTAAGGTTTTCCAAAAAGTGGCCAAAATGTCACATGAAGCCAGGCCCATTGAGGTCTACAATGTGACGTCCATGTATCTTTTGACTCTCAACCATGGCTGCCAAGTCTTTCAGAATAAAATAATGTGATACCCAGGCTGAGATTCCCAGTGCTCTGTGGAAAGCCACCTGGGACTAGATCACCGTTTCCATGGGTGACTCTCATGCATGGCCTCCTAATATCCCAACACAATTCATGGCAATACTTCTCTGAGGTTAGTTCCAGAACTCAGTCTCCAAGGAGAGTCACACCAGAGTTCAAGCCAAGGTGGACCCATTCATCTCTTCCTACCACCACACAAATGACAACAATTAAAACCAAAACACTCCCACATGGCACTCATCTTCTTATATATATACACACTCATCATAACCTCTGGCTGCAGGTTTCCATGAGGGTTCAGCCCAAGACAGTGTCCAATCTAAGCTCCCTTGCTCTTCATTTGCCATAATCATGGTGGCCTGGACACCCTTCTTGTGAATCAGGAGTGATAAAATAGGCCTGCCGTTAATATTGCTCTGCTTCTCAAATTTGAGGCATACTGACTGTCAGGTATAGATTCTTTATGTAATTTGGAATCATGAGAAAACCCAAGCTCCTCTGAAGTGGTTTGAAGAACTCATTTGACACAAAGGTTCCCTATTCTCACTTGATGGATGTCAGGAACCGAAAAGAGGAAAGCAAGAGGCTTCATTCACAATGACTGATCTTTTTTCATATTTTGGTTGTGGATGCATACATGGGATCTTTCTTTAGATCTATCTGGCGCTGAGAATGTAAGCCACAACCTCACACATGGCCAAGAGGCTGATTCAGACACATCCCTTTCCAAAACAAATTAGCAATGATCCACAGGTAATGCCCATTCATTTCCCTTTGAAAACTGTTTTCTTCAAGCTTCAAAAAGTTCAGCCTGAGGAAAAGACCTTCCTGAAATTCAGGGAAACAGAACCATAGGTAAGCAAATGGCCCAAAGCAGGGTTTCTCCAATGAGACTTTCCAGGTCACACTGATATCTGAGTTTTCTGAGATTCTCTTATTCCCTTCAGCTATCCAGTACATGGTCATGTCACAGAGGTTGGGGGTGGTACATATCTTGGACACAAAACCATGAGCGTATTCTGGAGAGTGGCCAGAATTCAGGAAGAAAACAGGAACTTAGGAAGATAGTAGGTGTTGCCCATATAAAAGGCAAGCAGCAGTTCATTCCTAAAATGGGTAGGATGAATGCTGGGAAGCTTTCTACTAAACAGGACAATCCACTGATGCATTCTCTTTTCTAATGTCTACAACAATGGACAGATTGTGATACACACACATAGAATCACTCGCCTTGTCAAAAGACTTATGAGAAATAGTACACACCAAACCAAACAAACTGACTATCCTACCTATTCTCAGAACATGAGACAAAACCACAAACTCACTCCCAAACCCACAAAGGCACCTCATTCCCTCAAGTAGGTCTGTGACTATCCAGAGTGTCCTCTGACTGGTGGGCCATATTATGTTCCCCTGAAATGGCCTGTCCTGTCTCAGATCTGGTCTCCTTGGCCAACCCTGTGAAGTTGTCAGTAGCCAGCTTTGAGCCACTATGTGCTTTCTCTGTAAAGGCCCCTCTTCAGAGCTCTCCTGGCCTTTGGCCATCCTCATATCAGTAGTTACCAAGAAAGACTGACACTGTCCTATGTAAATCCAAGAAAGTGAGCCCACTGGGACTGGAACTGGGACTGGCTCTGTGTGCCTGGCTTCCTGGATCCCAAGTTCAGAGAGTTTTATCACCAAGGAAGTGAAGTGAGTTCACAACACTCAGGAACTGAATGAGGTCTCTGCCTTGGCAACCACTTTTTCCTAACATTTGCTTCCAAGGGTACATGAGATTGAAGCTGTCCCTAATTCCTGTGATAATTTCACAAGTTAGAATGATATATCAAAAATAGGCAACCAGAAAAATCTCTCCAGACAGGCCAGGTTTGGTCCACCTTCTCTACATTAAGAAGATAGAGGCTCATTCAGACACATCCCTTCATCATGACCAAGTTGTATGCCATAGAAGATGACTATTGCTCTCTCATATCCTTCATAGCTGCCTACATGTTTTCCCAGATCATTTCTGCATGGTACTTTGAGGTTCTCAGCAGGTGGAAGATCCCCTACATTCCTGTATTGTAAGAACAACTTTGTGCCTGCTCTTCATTAAAGTTAGATTGAGGGAACAGTGTATGATTAATAATAACAGGTTCGATTTGGGTCAGGAATCATTCTGAGGGGTGAATAATGGAGTTGGGAACCTGCAATATTTATAAGAATATATATGTGAAATGTAAGTATGTAAACATAAATCTAGGTAAGATTTGAAGCCCAGAATGGCATTGGGCCCTTGATTTGGATACTTAGCTTTGAATTATGTTCTGTACAGATTTCTCAGATAAATCGATATACAATGGCATAGGGTTTAATACCTTGGATGATTGAATGTCGAAGAGAACATCCAGTCAAAAAGGGATAGTCGGTAGGATTCGCAAGATAGTCGGTAGGTTTAGGAAGAAGAGTGAGTATAGCATTTGGACCAAAGTTCTTTACCAATACCATTTCAGGTAGAGAATAAATGTAAATGTCAGAACATGTGAAGTGTCAGTCAAAATATTGAACTGGGGAAAATATTTTGGAAAGCAGATATCAATAGAAACATTAGGAAATCAGGCAAAGTATTAAGTGAGTGATAGGATTAGACATTTTCAACAGGCTTGAGGTTGAATATATAATCTCAGGAAGAAACAAATATGTAGTCACCAATAGGATTTACATATGAGAGCATTAGGCATGATGTACATCGATATTTTTAGTAATCAATGCTCACTTTCCATTTAGGCTTTCGTACAATCATAAGTGTGAACATTGCTTTTTGATTCCACAAAATTACTGTGATAAAATATATATGTAGATCAGTTGACATGAGTATTTCTTCCACCATTTCTGGGAGCAATATATTGAAGACGTATAAATTAGTATTGGGGGTACAAAAAGGTGTACCCTCGGTCTATGTGTATTGAGATAATGCATGAATACACCATATCGTGAATAAATTATATAACTAGTTTCACATATATAATGGATTGAATTGATATCTGAAAATATATAAAAAATCTTATATTGATATACAATCATTCATTACAACCAGATATACAACTAATGTTAATATTAGAGTTATAGTTTATCATGAAGGGTGTGTGAGTTTTGCTTCAAAAGTGATTATGGAAATTGAAAATAATGTGTTTGGAAAGAAGTCTCATGAAAGTCCAGTCAAGTAATATGGAGGAATGCATGTGTTCTCAAGCAGGAAGTGATTGAAAGTGAAACAAATGCCTATAAATTTGTGAACTTGTGGATGAAATATATATCCTATGATGAGCATAAACTGATAAAATAGTTATGTACCAGTTTTGTATAAAAATGATCTTCAAATTACATATCATGTCCCATGGGAATCTACTTGTATTGATGTTAAACTGGGTAAGTTACTGTAGAAATATTAGGATTTGTATGCACCCTTCACTGAACTTGGTTTACAGTACTGTAAACAAATTTGTATTTCAGGTATTTGAATAATTTTGAGAATAATCTTTTGAAAATTTGATTATAAATTAACATACATGAACATGAATGAATATAGGGAGTGTATTCAGACACATGTATTTCATTTTTTGAAAAATCTGGAGAGTATATATATATATATATATCACAAAACAGACAATAAAAAGTAGCAATATATATGCTAATCGAAATTTATCATGGAATATACATCATCCTTAGATGAAAAATATTTATTTTACTGAACATAGATTTATGTATAATGTTGTTTAACTAGGAAGCTCACCCATAGTTTTAATTTTCAGTTTTAAAAGTGTTTAGGAGGAGTGTTCTCTTCTCACAATTTGTATCTGCCAAATCAACCACCACACAAAAATATATGTCTGATACCATGTAGGATTTATATGTGCATATAAAAATACATGTGCTTACTAGGCTACAGAGAAAAAAAGACTGGAGTTCACATATATGTTAACTTTAAAAACACATGGAGAACTATTTCATTTAAAAATTGACTAGATTTAAAACACCTACACTTTATCATGCATAAGGCAAGTCCAACTATACCGTGCCTCCTCTGAACTACTTTTATTTCATTTCTCCTTGGTTGATTTTTTTCCATGATATTAGAATTAGTAGAAAGAGCCTTGTAGGGTATGGGTTAGTGTCAAGCATTCAGTATTTCGAATCGAAAATTGGAAAATGAATCCAATGTGTATGCAAATATGTGGTATACAAAAATCTTCCCACTCTCATTCAGAACAATGTCTTGACATTACCTTTTCCCCAAGTCAGACACAATGAGAGTAGAAGAGTTAAAAAATCTATAAATACATATCTGGAATGGAAAATTCTCATGGGTTCACAACTTTGGAGGTGGTAGAGGAGTTTGCAAAAGTAAGGGAAAGAGTAAACACTCCACAAACATGGAGCTCTGCTGGCCTAAAGACTTCTGGAGAAACTGCCTCTGAGGTTGGGCACTAGAAGTAATTGTCGTTGTCAGGAGCTCTAGATTCCTTTCTAGTCATAAAATAAAAGCTTGGTCTGCATCTATGTGACCTGGTGGACATGGTTTCTTATATTCCAATGAACATGAGGCAGCAGTTCTGAATTCTCTCTTTGTAGGTAAACTGTTTCCACTGAGGATAATTGTCTCCCCGTAGGGACAGTGAAGCCTTTTGGTCAGCCTCCACTTTTCATGATGTTTCTTGCTGCTGCACTGGGAGTTTGCTATTTGCTACAAGAAATACAGGAGTTCAATTGGGACATACGGCTGGAGGGAGTTCTGTCACTTATGGTGGGTCAGGGTCTGCAGGAGAATGCACCAACCAGGCTTCTATCCCACATAGCTTGCCCCCTTGACCATAGAAACCTGATTCTGAACATGCCCTGAAACCTATCCATATAACAAGATGCCTTTACATTCAAGGGTCTGCTGGCTGCACCATGTAAGTCTCAAGCCACTGGGAAGCCATTGGCAAAGAGTTCCATCACCAAGGAAGTGAGGTGAAGTCACTTCCTTCAAAAACTAAATGAGGTCACTGCCTTGGCAACCACGTTGTCTAACACTTGCTTCCAAGGGTCCCATTAGATGGAGGCTGCCCCTACTTCTTGTAACACTTTCACAAGTTAGAATGGAATATCAACCATAGGCACCCAGGAACACCTCTACACAGAGGCCTGGTTTGGTCCATCTTCTCTACATTAAGAAGAGAGAGGCTGATTCAGACACAAGCCTTTATCCTGACTAGATTGTTTGCCATAGAAGATGACTTTTGCTCTCTCAGGTCCTTCTTTGATGCCTACATCTTCTCCATGGATCATTTCTGCATGGAACTTTGAGGATCTCTGCAGGTGGAAGATCCCCTACATTCCTGTATTGTAAGAACAACTCTGTCGCTGCTCTTCTGTAAAGGTAGATTTAGGAAACAGTGTATGGTTAGAGTTATTAACATGTTCGATTTGGGTTAGGAATCTTACTGTTGGATGAAAATGTTATTGGAAACCTGCGATATTCATAAGAATATGTAAGTGAAATATATTTATGAAAAAAGAAATCCAAGTAAGATTTGAAACCCAGAAAAGCATTGGACCCTTGATTGGGATACTTAACATTGAATTACATTTTGCACAGATGTCTCAGATAAATCAATATACAATGGCATATGACCTTATACCTTGGATGATTGAATGTAGAAGAGAACATCCAGTCAAAAAGGGGTAGTCGGTAGGTTCAGGAAGATAGTCAGTAGGTTTAGAAAGAAGAGTGTGTATAGGTTTTGGAACAAAAGTTCTTTAGCAATAGGGTTTTGGGTAGACATTGAATGTAAATGTGAGCACATGTGAAGAGTCATTCACAATGATGAACTGGGGAAAATATTTAGGAAAGCAGATATCAAAAGAGACATTATGAAATCAGGCAAAGTATAAAGTGAGTGATAGGATTAGACATTTTCAACAGGGTTGAGGTTGAATATATATTCTTAGGAAGAAACAAATATGTAGTCACCAATAGGATTGATATTTGAGAGCTTTAGGCAACCTGGACATGGATGTTTTAGTAATCCATGCTCACTTTCCATTAATACTTTGGTACAATCATCAGTGTGATCTTCACCTTTTGTATCCAGAATATTACTGTGATAAAATGTATATGTAGATCAGGTGACGTGAGTATTTCTTTCATCATTTTGGGAGCAATATTTTGAAGATGTATAAATTAGAATTAAGTATACAAGACGTGTACACTGTGTCTATGAATATAGAGATAATGCATGAATAGAACATACTATGAATAAATAACATAACTGGTGCCACTAGAAATAAGGATTGAATTGAATCTGAAAATATATAAGAAATCTTATATTGATATAAAAGCATTCATTCAATCCAGTTATATATGTAATGGTAATATTAGTATTATGGTTTATCATGAAGATTGTGTGAGTTTTCAAACAAAAGTGATTATGAAAATCGAAAATAATGTGTTTGGAAAGAAGTCTCATGAAAAGAGCAGTCAAGAAACATGGAGGAATACATGTGTTCTGAAGTGAAACAAATGCCTATTAATTTGTGAACTTGTGGATGAAATATATATCCAATGATGTGCAAATCTTTAGAAATATTAATGTACCAATGTTGAATGAAAATGAACATCAAAATACACATCATGTCTCATACAAATCTACTTGCATTGATGTTTCACTGGGCCACTTACTGTAGAAATATTAGGATCTGTAAGCATCATTCACTGAAGTTAGGTTTCAGTAGTAGGAAACAGTTATGTATTTCAGGTGGATGATTATTTCTGAGAATAATCTTGTGAAATGTTAATTATAAACCCACTTACATGAATATGATTGAATTTAGGGAGTGTATATAAGACACATATATTTCATATTTTGAAAAATCTGTAAAATGTATATATATATATATATATATACACACACACACACACACACATACACACACACACACACAAACCACACACACAGACATTAAAATGTAGCAATATATTTGTCAATCGATATTCATCATGAAATATATATCATCCACAGATGCAAAAAAAATTTATTTTACTAAGCATGGTTTTACGTATAATGTTGTTCTTTTAGGAAGCTCACCCATAGGTTGAATTTTCAGTTCCAACAGCATTTAGGAGGAGTGATCTCTTCTCACAATTTATATCTGCCAAGTCAGCCACCTCACAAAAATATATGTGTGATTAATGTAGTATTCTATATGTGCATATAAAAATACATGTGCTGAAAAGGATGCAGAGAAAAGGAGACAGGAATTCACATATTTGTTAACTTTAAAAACACATGGAGGACTATTTCAATTAAAAATTGACTAGATTTATAACACCTACCCTTTTACATGCAAAAGGCAAGTCCAAATATATACCATGCCTCCTCTGAACGGTTTCTATTTCTATTCTCTTTGGGTTGTTTTTCTCCATCATATTAGAATTACTAGTCAGAGTCTAGTAGCGTATGCGTCAGTGTCAGGGATTCAGTATTTCGAATGCAAAATAGGAAAATGAATCCAATGTGTATGCAAACATATGCTACAAAAAAATCTTCCCACTCTCATCCAGAACAATGCCTTGACATTTCCTTCAGCCCAAGTAAGACACAATTAGAGGAGTAGAATTAGAAAATCTGTGAATACATATCTGGAATGGAAAATGCTCAGGAGTTCACAACCTTGAAGGTGGTAGAGGAGTTTCCAAAAGTAAGAAACAGGGTAAACACTCCACAAACATGGAGCTTTCCTGGACTAAAGACTTCTTGAGAAACTGCCTCTGAGGTTGGGCACTTCAAATATATGTTGTTGTCAGGAGCTTTAGGTTAATTTCTAGTGAGACCAAAAAGTTGGGTCTGCATTTATGTGACCTGGAAGAGGTTGTTTCTTATTTTCCAATGAACATGAGGCAGCATTGCTGATTTCTCTCTTTGTAGCTAAACTGTGGCCATTGGGGGCTAAGTGTCTCCCAGTTTGGACTGTGAAGCCAGTTGGTCATCCTCCAGTTTTCGTGGTGGTTCTTGCTGCTGCACTGGGAGTTTGGTATTTGCTTCATGAAATACAAGGGTTTCAAATGGGACACAGTGCTGGAGGGAGTTCTTTCAAATGTGGTGGTTCAGGGAGTGCAGGAGAATGCACCAACCAGGCTTCTATCCCACATGCTTGCCCCCTTGACCATAGCCACCTGATTCTGAACATGGCCCTGAAAAATCTCCATATAACAAGTTGTCTTTACATATAAGGGTCTGCAGGCTGCACAATGTCAGTCAATAGCCATTTGGAAGCCAATGGCAGATCCACATGGCCCCAACACAGATGTTTTATCACACACCTGCACACCACTGCTCTTGGCCCACTAATCAGGAGGGTCCAACTTACTGGCATCTCTGTTCTACACCATTCTCATGAAACCAAGTCAATCAAGGAACTGTCTGGTACACTCATGATCAACAACAGGAGATCCAAAGTTACTCCAGTGCCATCTGGTCATTGGAATTTTTAAAATGTCATAATATTTATCTAGCCATTTTTCAAGGATAAAGTTCGAAGCACTGTGGGTTTCAATTTATTCAGGAACCATTAAATGTTGAGAAAGCTCATTTCAATGAAAGTTCTGGAGAACTCTCAGAGGAAAGTCTTCCCAAAGAGTGGCCAAAAGGTCATATGAAGCTAGGCCCATTGAGGTCTACAATGTGAGGTCCATGTGTGTTTTGACTCTCAACTATGGCTGCCAAGTCTTTTAGAATGAAATCTTGTGATATCCTTGCTGAGATTTCCAGTGCTCTGTGGAAAGACATCCTGGTCCAAGATCTCAGTTTACAAGGGCGACTCTCATGCGTGGCCTCCTAAAATCCCAACACAATTCATGGTAATACTTCTCTGAGGTCAGTTGCAGACCTCAGTCTCTAAGGGGAATCACACCAGAGTTCAAGCCCAGGTTGACCCAATCATCTCTTCCAACCACCACATAAATGACCACAATTAAAACCAAAACACTCCCACATGGCCCTCATTCTCTTCCAAATAGACACTCATCATCACCTCTTGCTGGAAGTTTCCATGAGGGTCACAGCCCAAGACAGTGTCCAAAATATGCTCCCTTGCCACTCATTTGCCTAAAGTCAGGTGGCCTGGAAACCCTTCCTGTGAACCAGGATTGATCAAATAGGCCTGCTGTTAATACTGCTCTGATTCTATATTTTGAGGCCTACTGACTGTCATGTATAGATTCTTTATGTGATTTCGAGTAATGAGAAATCGCAAGAACCTATGGGCTAGCCTCTGCAGGGCTTTGAAGAATTCTTTTGACCCAAAGGATCACTATTCACACTTGACGGAGGTCAAAAACCTGACAGAGGTAGGCAAGAGACTTCATCCACAATGACTGATTTTTTACCATTTTTGTTTTAGATACACACATGGGATCTTTCTTTAGATCCTTCAGTTGCTGAGAATCTAAGACACAGCCTCACACAAGGCCAAGAGGCAGATTCAGACACATCCCTATCCTAAGCAATTAAACAAAGAGCCACAGGTGATGCCCATGCATTTTCATTTCAAAACAGTTTTCTTCAGGCTTCCCAAATGGGTGGTCTGAGGCAAAGACCTTACTGACATTCAGGGCAACAGAACAATAGGTAAGCAAAAGGCCAAAAGCAGGGTTTCTCCACTGACATTACTGGTCACACTTATATCTGAGTTTTCTGATGCTCCCATTCCCTTCAGCTATCCAGTACATGGCCATGTCACAGAGCTTGGAGGTGGTACATATCTTGGACACAAATCCATGAGCCTATTTTGGAGGGTGGCCAGAATTCAGGAAGAAAACAGTGACTTAGGAAGATAGTAGGTGTTCCCATCCATAAGACAAGCCACAGTCCATTCACCAATCGGGCATTGTGAATGTTGGGAAGCTTTCTACTAGACAGGACACATCCTTGATGCATTCTCTTTTCTAATGTCTTCAACCATGGACATAGTGGGATATATAGACAAAGAAACACTCGCCTTTTCAAACGACCTACTATAAAGAGTCCACTCCAAACCAAACAAACCGCCTTTCCTATCTATTCTCAGAAAATGAGACAGAACCACAAACTCACACCAACACAAAAAGGCACCCCCTTCCCCTAAGTAGGTCTGTGACTATACAGAGTGTCGTCTGACTGGTGGGCCATACTATGTTACGCCAAAGTGGCCTGTCCTGTCAGAGATCTGTTCTCCTTGGCCAACTCAGTGAAGTTGTGAAAAGCCAGCGGTGAGCCACTACCTGCTTTCTCAGGAAGGACCCTCTTCAGAGCTTTTCTTGCATTTGGCCATCCTCACATCAGCAGGTACCAAGAAAGACTGAGTCTGTCCTTGGTAAATACAAATAAGTGAGACCATTGGGACTGGGACTGGGACTCGCTCTGTGTGCCTGGCTTTCTGGATCCCAAGTTTAGAAAGTTCCATCACCAAGGAAGTGAGGTAGGTCACTTCCTTCAGGAACTGAATGAGGTCACTACCTTGGCAACCATTTTGTCCTAAAAGATGCTTCCAAGGGTCCCATGAGATGGAAGCTGCCCCTACTTCCTGTGACATTTTCATAAGTTAGAATGGTATATCAACCATAGGTACTGTGGAACAGCTCTCCACAAAGTCCTCGTTTGGTCCATCTTCTCTACATTAAGAAGAGAGAGGCTGATTCTGACACATTCCTTTATCCTGACCATGTTGATTGCCATGGAAGATGACTTTTGCTCTCTCAGATCCTTCATAGCATCCTACATCTTCTCCAGGGATTATTTCTGCATGGACCTTTGAGGTTCTCTGCAGGTGGAAGATCCCTACATTCCTGTATTGTAAGACCAACTCTGTCTCTGCTCTTCTGTAAAGTTAGATTGAGGAACAGTGTATGGTTAGGGTTAATAACATAATCAATATGGGTTAGCAATCATTCTGCAGGATGAATAATGTAATTGGGTACCCGCGATATTTACAAGAATATATAGGTGAAATATAAGTATGGAAACAGAAATCTAGGGTAGATTTGAATCCCAGGAGGGCATTGGGCCCTTGAGTGGGATACTTAGCTTTGAATTATGTTCTGCACATATGTTTCAGATAAATCGATATAAAATGGCATAGGACCTTGTACCTTGGATGATTGAATAAAGAACGAACATCCAGTCAAAAGGGATTGTTGCTAGGATTAGGAAGATAGTCGGTAGGTTTAGGAAGAAGATTGAGTATAGGATTTGGACAAAAAGTTCTTTAGCAATAGGGTTTCGGGTAGAGATTGAATATAAATGTCGCACATGTGAAGAGTCAGTCACAATGATGAACTGGAGAAAAAAGTAGGAAAGCAGAAATCAATGGAGATTAGGAAATCAGGAAAATTATAAAATGAGTGATAGGTTTAGACATTTACCACAGGGTTGAGATTGAAAATGTAATCTTAGGAAGAAACACATATGTAGTCACCAATATGATTGACATTTGAGAGCATTAGGCAACCTGGACATGGATGATTTTAGTAATTCATGTTCACTTTCCATTTAGGCTTTGGGACAATCATAAGTGTGACCTTTTCTATTTTTTGTCCAGAATATTACTGTGATAAAATGTATATGTAGATCAGTTGACATGAGTATTTCTTCCACCATTTCTAGGAACAATATTTTGTAGATATACAAATTATTATTGGGGGTACACAGAGGTGTACCCTGTGTCTATCAATATAGAGGTAATGCATAAATAGACCATATGGTGAATAAATAATATAACTTATTCCACTTTTAATATTGGATTGAATTGATGTCTGAATGTATACAAGAAATCTTATATTGATATACAATCATTCATTCCAACCAGTTTTACATCTAATGGTAATATTAAGGTTATGGTTTATCATGACGGGTGTGTAAGTTTTGCTTCAAAATTGATAATGGAAATTGAAAATAATGTGTTTGGAAAGAAGTCTCATGAAAAGAGTAGTCAAGAAACATGGAGGAATACATGTGTTCTGAAGCAGGAAGTGATTGAAAGTAAAACAAATGCGTATAAATTTGCTAAATTGTGGATAAAATATACATCCTATGATGTGCATAAACTGGAGAAATAGTAATGTACCAGTGTTGAATAAAAATGAATGTCAAAATACACATTATATCCCATAGGAATCTTCTTACATTGATGTTAAACTTGGTCAGTTACTGTAGAAATATTAGAATATTTTTGGTGCTATAATACAATTTATTTTAGCACTAGCATGCCACAGAATGTAGAGGAAAGAGCAATGGATTTTTAGTTATAGCACTAATAATCTAACATTTAATGACAACTTTGCGGAGTCTAGAAATTACATAAGGCTATGCAACATAATTTTTATTTATTTAACATTCATAAAAACTTGGAATTTTGGTAATATTTCTCCTTTTTTATTTTTTATTTTTTCAGTTGTTTATAGACCTTCATTTTATTTATTTGTTTGTGGTGCTGAGAATATAACCCAGTGCCTCACACATGCTAGACAAGTATGTTAACACTGAGCCACAAACCCAGCCCCTCCACTTTTATCTTATCATCAAACACTCCTCTCCCTCTTCTTTACTCACTTTCTTCCTCATTTTCCCCCTTCTCTCTTTTCCTTTTTCATTTTCCCTGCATATGTATTTTTCTCTCATGTCATTACAAATAGTAGTATGCTATGAAATTTACATTTAAGACTGTTTTTTATTGTCATTGTTTTTTCTTGAGAAAATTTATAAATTATAATTACCTGACAGATATATTACAATACATTTATTATACATATGTATCTATATGCATACATATGTATTATATATATACACACACATATATATTTAAAAGTACTTTGATTAGCCTGTTAGAAATAATATAGACCAAGTCTTTCTTAATTCTCAAGTCTTGAGAATTAAAATCTTACAGTGAAAATCAAATAAACATATTTAAGTAAACAGGTATCATTCTTATTTATCAATACTGATAATTTAAGGTTTTATGTCACATTAAGTTGTAATATGGCATATTAACTCTTATGAATTAGAGAAATTTTTTTTTGAACAACCTATTATTTAAGGACCATATGCACTGACATTTTAAATGGCTTTCTTGTGATTTCAATTTCTATCAATTTCGTATTTATTGCCAAATACTCATTTTAGTAATTTTCATATTAATAATTGATATAAAGTCAATTGTTTAGTTCTTCTTGTAAGTAGTTACTTATGCAGTAGGGACAGTATTAATAATTCTAAATCTTTATAAGAAAAACGGTACAAAGATATTTTCATGCAAAATAAAGAATAATTGCATGCTCTAAATTTTTGATTGTTGATACATATAATAAAGAGCTTTTGATGAGTCTCTTTCCCAGTAAAACATAAAATGCAAAGATATAGTTGGATATGTATGTCCAAATAAAGATACGGAAAAATACATATTATCAGCTAAAAACTGGTACAATCCAACAAATTGCACCAACTTATCAGATGAGGTAGTATTCTGGAAGAATAGCCTAAGACTAGAACTGGTACATGACAAAATATTCACGAAAAAAATGAAATATGAAAAATATATGAATTTTTCAAGAAGGTAGGTGGATTATGTTTTAATCTCAATTATGTGCATTTTCAAAAGCCAGTTTTCTGGTAAAATAAATTTGTGATAGTTACAACTACACAAAACAAAGTTTCTGCTTAGCAAAAGGAATGCATCTCAACACTTTTTTAGTTGATTTCTTCCCACTCAATTTTAAATCTTTATTTATTTATTTTTTGGTTGTTCAAACATTACAAAGCTCATGATATATCATCTTTCATACATTTGACTCAATTGGGTTATGAACTCTCAATTTTCCTCAAATATGAGTTGCAGAATCACATCGGTTACACATTCACATTTTTACATAATGTCATATTAGTGACTGTTGTTTTCTGCTACATTTCCTATCTCCTACCATCCTGCCTCCCCTTTCCTCCCATCTTCTCTCTCCACCTCATCTTCCGTTGTTCAATTCTCGCCCTTGTCCCCCCCCTTCCCTTCACAACCTCTTATATGTAATTTTGTTTAACATTGAGGGTCTCCTACTATTTCCATATGCTTTCCCTTCTCTTTCCATTTCTCTCCCCCCACTCGTCTTTGTTTTATGTTAATCTTTTCCTGATGCTCTTCCTCCCTGTTCTATTCTTAGTTGCTCTCTTTATATCAAAGAAGACATTTGACATTTGTTTTTTAAAGATTGGCTAGCTTCTCTTAGCATAATCTGCTCTAATGACATCCATTTCTCTGCAAATTCTATGATTTTGTCATTTTTTTTGTGCTGCGTAATACTCCATTGTGTATGGATGCCACGTGTTTTTTTATCCATTCATCTATTGAAGGACATCTAAGTTGGTTCCACAGTCTACCTATTGTGAATTGGGCCACTATGATCATTGATGTGCCAGTATCCCTATAGTACGCTCTTTTAAGATCCTCAGGAAATAGTCTGAGAAGGGCGATAGCTGGTTCAAATGGTGGATCCATTCCCAGCTTTCCCAGGAATCTCCATACTGCTTTCCAAGTTGGCCTCACCAATTTACAGTCCCACCAGCAGTGTACAAGTGTACCTTTTTTCCCACATCCTCGTCAACACTTGTTGTTGTTTGACTTCATAATAGCTACAAATCATACTGGAGTGAGATGGTATCTCTTGGTGGTTTTGATTTGCATTTCTCTGACTGCTAGAGATTGTGAACATTCTTTCATGTACTTGTTGATTGATTGTATGTCCTCCTCTGTGAAGTGTCTGTTCAGGTCCTTGGCCCATTTGTTGCTTACGTGAATTGTTATCTTATTGTTTAATTTTTTTTGAATTCTTTGTATGTTCTGTATATTAGGGCTCTATCTGAAGTGTGAGGGGTAAAAATTTGTTTCCAGGATGTAGGCTCTCGAATTACCTATCTTATTGTTTCTCCTACTTAGAAAAAACAGTTAAAGTAAGTCCCATTTTTTTATTCTTGGTATTAACTCTTGGGCTATGGGTGTCCTATTAAGGAATAGTATACCCCACAGTATATAGAACATAGAAAACTTTTTCTTCTATCAGATGCAGTGTCTCTGATTTTATATCTAGCTCCTTGATCCATTTTGAGTTAACATTTGTGCAAGGTGAGAGAAAGGCATTCAGTTTCATTTTGTTGCATATGGATTTCCAATTTTCCCAGCACCATTTGTTGAAGATGCTATCCTTCCTCCATTGCATGCTTTTAGCCACTTTATCAAATATAAGAAAGTTGTAATTCTGGACTGGTTTCTGTGTCCTCTATTCTGTACCATTGGTCCACCAGTCTGTTTTGGTACCAGTACCATGCTATTTTTGTTACTATTGCTTTGTAGTACAGATTGAACTCTGGTATCGCTATACCTCCAGATTCACATTTCCTGCTTAGAGTTGATTTTGCTATTCTGGGTCTTTTGTTTTTCCATATGAATTTCATGATTGCTTTATCTTTTTACAAGAAATGCTGTTGGGATTTTGATTGGCATCACATTAAACTTGTAGAGAACTTTGGGTAATATCGCCATTTGGATTATGTTAGTTCTGCCTATCCATGAACAGGGTACATTTTTCCATCTTCTAAGATCTTCTATTTCTCTCTTTAGGGTGCTGTAGTTTTCATTATATAAATCTTTCACCTCTTTTGTTTGGTTCATTCCCAAGTATCTTATTTTAATTGAGGATATTGTGAATGGAGTGATTTTCCTCATTTCCATTTCAGAAGTTTTGTTGCTGATATACAGGAATGTCTTGGATGTATGAATGTTGATTTTATATCCTGCCACTTTGCTGAAATCATTCATTAACTCTAGCCATTTCTTTGTAGATCCTTTTGGGTTTGTTGAATATATTATCATGTCATCTGCAAATAGCGATAATTTAAATCTTTCATTTCCTATTTTTATGCCTTCAATTTCTTTTGTCTGCCTAATTGCTCTGGCTAGTATTTCAAGAACTAAATTGAAGAGAAGTGATGATAGACAACATCCCTGTCTCGTTCCAGATTTTAGAGGGAATTCCTTCAGTTTTTCTCCATTTAGGATGATGCTAGCCTGAGTTTTAGCATATATAGCTTTTACAATGTTTAAGTAAGTTCCTGTTACCCCTAGTTTTTCTAGTGTTTTGAACATAGAGGGATGCTGTACTTTCTCAAATGCTTTTTCTGCATCTATCGAGAAAATCATATGGTTCTTGTCTTTCATTCTATTGATGTGGTGAATGGCATTTATTGATTTCCATATATTGAACTAGCTTTGCATGCCAGGGATGAATCCTACTTGATCATGGTGCACAATTTTTTTGATAGGCTTTTGTATTTGATTCGCCAGGATTTTATTGAGAATTTTTGCATCCAAGTTCATTAGAGATATTGGTCTATAGTTTTCTTTCTTAAGTGTCTTTGTCTGGTTTCGGGATCAGGGTGATGTTGGCCTCATAGTATGAATTTGGAAGAGGTCCTTCTTTTTCTATTTCTTGAAATAGCTTGAAAAATATTGGTATTAATTCTTCTTTGAAGGTTTTGAAAAACTCCCCTGTATACCCATCCGGTAAAGGGCTTTTTTTGCTTGGTAGTCTTTTGATGGCTTCTTCTATTTCTTCCTTTGTTATTGGTCTGTTTAAATTGTGTGTGTCTTCCTGACTTAATCTGTACAGATCGTATGACTTAAGAAATTTATCGATATCTTCACTATCTTCTATTTTATTGGAATATAGTGTTTCAAAATACTTTCTAATTATCTTCTATATTTCTGTAATGTCTGTTGTGATATTGCCTTTTTCATCCCGTATGTTAGTAATTTGAGTTCTCTCTCTTCTTCTATTCATTAGCATGGCTAAGGGCCTGTCAATCTTATTTATTTTTTCAAAGAACAAACTTTTAGTTTTATCAATTTTTTCAATGCTTTTTTTGTTTCAATTTTGTTGATTTCTGCTATAAATTTAATTATTTCTTGTCTTCTACTACATTTGCTGTTGTTTTGCTCTTCCTTTTCTAGGTTTTTGAGGTGTAGTGTGAGTTCATTTATTTGTTGTTTTTTTTTCTTTTTTTGAGGAAAAAACTCCAAGAAATGAATTTTCCTCTTCAAACTGCTTTCATTGTGTCCCATAGATTACAGTATGTTGTGTCTGTATGGTCATTTGTCTCTAAGAATTTTTTTATCTCCTCCTTTATGTCTTCTGTAACCCATTGATCATTCAGTAGCATGTTGTTCATTTTCCATGTGATGTAGGATTTTTCCTTCCTTCTTTCATCATTGATTTCCAGTTTCATTCCATTATGATCAGATATGGTGCATGGTATTATCTCCATGCCTTTATATTTACTAAGAATTGCCCTATCGCATAATATATGGTCTATCTTTGAGTGGGAACCATGTGCTGCTGAGAAGAACGTGTATTCATTTGTTCATGGTTGATATATTCTATATATGTCGGTTATGTCTAGGTTATTGATTGTGCTGTTGAGTTCTATATTTTCTTTATTCAGTTTTTGTATAGAGGATCTGTCTAATGCCAAGAGTGCTGTGTTGAAGTCACGCATAATGATTGTGTTGTAGTCTATTTGACTCTTGAACTTGAGAAGAGTTTGTTTTATGAACATTGCAGCTCCATTGCTAGGTGCAAACAAATTGATAATTATTATGTCTTGTTGGTGGATGGTTCCTTTTAAAGGAATATAGTGTCCTTTTTTGTCCCTTTTGATTAACTTAGGTTTGAAGTTGATTTAATTCCATATGAGTATTGCCACTCCTTCTTGCTTCCGAGGGCCATGTGAGTGGTATGATTTTTCCCAACCTTTTACCTTCAGCCTGTGTATGTCTTTTCCTATCATATGAGTCTCCTGAAGGCAGCATATTGTTAGATTTGTTTTTTTGATCCAGGTTACTAGCCCATGTATTTTGATTGGTGAGTTTATGCCATTAACATTTAAGTTTACAATTCAAATATGATTTGTACTTCTAGTCATGTTTATTTATTTATAATATTTTTGTTTGGCTAGTTTTTACTTTTTTTGGTTATTTTCCTCCCCCTTTACTGAGATACCTCCTGCTGTTAGATTTGGGCACTATTTATTAATTCCTCTTCTTGTAGTATTTTGCTCAAAATGCTTTGCAGTGCTGGTTTTCTGGCTGAGAATTCTTTTAGCTTTTGTTTATTGTGAAAGACTTTAATTTCATTTTCAAATCTGAAGCTTAATTTTGCTGGATACAGTATTCTTGGTTGGAATCCATTATTTTTCAGCATTTGAAATGCATTGTTCTAGGATCTTCTCGCTTTCAAAGTCTGTGATGAAAAATCAGTTTTTAACCTAATTGGTTTACCCTGAATGTAAACTGCCTCCTTTTTCTTACAGCATTTAATATTTTCTCCTTGATCTGTATGTTGGCTATCTTCATAATTATATGTTTTGGAGTTGGTCTATTTTGGTTTTGAATGTTTGGGATACTGTAGGCTTGAAGGATTTGGCAATCCAATCCATCTTTCATCTCTGGGAAGTCTTCTAGAATTATTTCATTAAAATGTTCTCCATTCCTTTGGTTTGAATCTCGATGCCTTCTTCTATCCCGATGACTCTCAAATTTGTTTTTTTTTTTAATGAAATCCCATATGTTTTGAATAAATTGCTCGTGGGATTTAAGCATCTTTTCTGTGTTGACTATATTCTTTTCAAGTTGATAAACTTTGTCTTCATTATCTTATGTTCTGACTCTACTTGATCTAGTCTATTTGTAATATTCCGTTTGAATTTTTAATTTGGTTTATACTTTCCTGCATTTCTAGGATTACTGTTTGATTTTTTTTGAAGATCTCTATCTCCTGGTAAAGCTCGTTGTTTGCCATTTGAATTTGTTTGTTTAATTCATTTTCAAAATGTACTTTTATTGCTTCGATTTGTTGCCTCATGTCTTCTCTAATATTCCTTTCCATCTGAGTTAGGTATACCTTGAGTTCTTTCCTTACCCCTGTTTCTGATGCTTCTAGGTCCTCCTGTAGAATTAAGTTGTTGTCCATTGTTTGTACTCCTATTTTTCCCTTGTTTTTTCATGATGTTCACGTTACTTTCCAGCTCTATTTGATTGCTGTGTTTCTGCCTTATTCTATAGATTTGTTTTGCTGTTGTATATCTCTAGTGTCTCTCCTTTGAGTTGGTAGACTATGCATGCTAAAGTGGATTCCGCTTGGAAGGAATTCCGAAGGCCGAGCTCCAGTGACGTCACCTCTCTGCATTGGCAGGCCCGAGGCTCCTTGCCGAGGTGTCCAAATAGAGGGGTGGGACTGGACTGTCTCTGGTTGGTTTCAGCTCTGGGTCATTGGCAGGTGGGGGGTCTCCAACCGCCCAGTCATTGGTTGGTCGCCGGCTGGCAGGTGGTCTCCAGCCGCCCAGTCACGCGGGCAGCGGGTGGACTGTCGCCTGCGGGCCTGCAGTCTCCAGCCGCCCAGTCACAAAAGCCTTGCCTCTAGTCCCCTGGTTTCCCCTGCTAGTCCTGATTTCTCCTCCAAGACCAGATTTCCCCTGAGTGATGCCTCTCGGCAGTTCAAACTGTACTCTGGGCCTGCCGTTTCTTGGGTGTGGAGGGTGTCTATTGGGAACCCAGACAATCTATTGTTTTGATTTTTTTCTGCTTGCCCCTCCCCCAGTGCTGGCTAGACACGTTTAGTTTTTGCCACTGATGGGAGGGGAAGTTGAAAGTCAGGTGTCTCTAGTTTTACCCACGAATTTATGCAGGCTTGCTCTGATAATCCCTCCCCGAGGAAGCCTAGGAGAGATTTTATGCGAATTCCCCACTGTACTGGAGATGAGCTGACTAACACACACCTGTTTTATTGTTGCAATCTGTTGGAGAATGGCGGTGGTTACTTCAGCTCTTCAAGATGGTGCCCGATGGTTTCCTAGGTGAAGTTTCCTTTGTGGGGTATAGAACTTTACCGCTTCCTTCCCCGTCTGAAATCCCGAACTCAGCCGGGGGCTAAGTGCGGGCTCAGCCGGCAGGATTCCACAGAATCCACAGCAACATTTCTCCCTGCTTGAAGGTCGCTTTTCGGTGGTGCCCAGCCATCTGTAACAGTGGGCCTGGCCGCAAGATTCAATCAGCCCAGATCTCGGGTCACACAGATGGCTTTTGGGAACCCCGGCTCTCTATTGATTTGATTTTTTTCAGCTTGCCCCTCCCCCAGCACTGGCTAGACAGGTTTCATTTTCGCCGCTGATGGGAGAGGGAGTTGAAGGTCAGGTGCCTCTAGTTTTCCCCAATCTCTATGCAGGCTCGCTATGATAATCTCTACCCCGGAAAGCCTAGGAGAGATTTTACGCGAATTCCCCAAAGTATCATAGATGACCTGAGTAACACACACCTGTTTTATTGTTGCAATATGTAGGAGAGTGGCTGTGGTTACTTCAGCTCTCCAAGATGGTGGCCATTGGTTTCCATGGAGGAGTTTCCCTTGTGGGGGATAGAACTGTAGCGCTTCCTTCCCCGTCTGAAATCCTGAACTCAGCCCAGGGCTCAGTGGGGGCTCTACCGGCAGGATTCTACAGAATGTGCATCAACGTTTCTCCCTGCTTATTGGTCGTATCTCGGTGGTGCCATGCCGTCTGTAGCCACTGGGCGGACCACAAGGATCAGTCAGACCGGATCTCCGGTCGCACATTTGGCTCGTGTTTGAGACTCAATTACCGGTCCTCGGTTCTAGAAATACTTCTTCTAGGTTTCGGTGCACCCCAATTTTGCTGTAAGTTACTAAGAGATAGTTTTTTGTCGTTCTAACTCGTTATTACCTGTGCAGTGGCACGGTACACTGGATGTAATGAACTCTATTCACAGCAATCTTGCAATGATGAAATATTATGATTTGTATGCACCATTTACTGAACTTAGTTTTCAGTATTAGGAAACAAATATGTATTTCAGGTGGATGAATATTTCTGAGAATAATCTTGTGAAAAGTTGATTATAAATCCACATGCATGAATAAGAATGATTTTAGGGAGTATATAATAAGACACATATATTTTATATTTTGAAAAATCTGGAGAGTGTATATATATATATATATATATATATATATATATATATACACACACACACACACACACACACACACACACAAACACACACACACACAGAGACATTAAAAAGTAGAAATATATATGCCAATTGAAATTCAAAATGAAATATATATCATCCACATATCCAAAAAAATACATTTAATTGAAAATGGATTTATGTATAATGATGTTCAACTAGGAAGCTCACACATAGGTTGATTTTTCAGTTCCAACAGCGTTTAGGAGGAGTGACCTCTTCTCACAATTTGTATCTGCCAAGTCAGCCACCTCAGAAGAATGTACGTGTAATGTCAGGTAGGATTCTATATGTGCACATAAAAATACATGTGCTGAATAGGCTACAGAGAAAGGGAGACAGGAATTCACATATTTGTTGACTTTAAAAACACATGGAAACTAATTCAAAAAACATTGACTATATTTATAACTCATACCCTATATAATGCGAAAGGGAAGTCCAACTATGCATCATGCCTTCTCTGAACTGATTGTATTTCTATTTTGTTAGGGTTACTATTCTCCATCATATTAGGATTAGTAGTCAGAGTCTAGTAGGGTATGGGTTTGTGTCAGAGATTCAGTATTTTGAATGGAGAATAGGAAAATAAACCCAATGTGTTTGAAAATATGTGTTACACAAAAATCTTCCCACTCTCATCCAGAACAATGCCTTGATATTACCATCGCCCAAAGTATTGCACAATTAGAGGAGAAGAGTTAGAAAATCTGTGAAAACATATCTGGAATGGAATAAGCTCAGGAGTTCACAACCTTGTAGGTGGTAGAGGAGTTTCCAAATGAAATGGACAGGGCAAACACTCCACAAACATGGAGCTCTGGAGGCCTAAAGACTTCTTGAGAAACTGCCTCTGAGTTTGGGCACTGGAAATATGTGTTGTTGTCAGGAGCTTTAGCTTCCTTTGTAGTGAGAGCATCAAAACTGGGTCTGCATCTATGTGACCTGGAGGACATGGTATCTTATTTTCCAATGAACATGAGGCAGCAGTGCTGAATTCTCTCTTTGGAGGTAAACTGTGGCAACCTTGAGCAAATTTTCTCTCCGTGTGGACTGTGAATCCATTTGGTCGTCCTCTACTTTTTCTGGTGTTTCTTGCTGCTGCAATGGGAGTTCGGTATTTCCTTCACGAAATACAAGAATTTCAACTGGGACACAGTGCTGGAGGAAGTACAGTCACATGTAGTGGGTCAGGGTCTGCAGGGGAATGCACCAATCAGGCTTCTATTCCACATAGTTTGCCCCCTTGACCATAGCAACCTGATTCTGAACATTGCCATGAAACCTCTCCATATAACAAGAAGCCATTACATATAAGGGTCTGCTGGCTACACCATGTTAGTCACAAGCCATTTGGAAGCAAATGGCAGATCCACTTGGCCCCAACACAGATGTTTTATCATACAACTGCCCACCACTGCTCTAGGCCCGCTAGTCAGCAGGCTCCAACTTACTGGCATCTCTGTTGTACACCATTTTCATGAAACCCAGTCAATCAACGCACTGTCTGGTATACTCATGATAAGAAACTGGACATCAAAGATTCTCCAGTACTACCTGTTAATGAAAATTTCAAAAATTCCATGATATTTATCTAGCCAATTTTCAAGAATGAAGTTGAAGGCACTATGATTTTCAATTCATTGAGGAACCATTAAATGTTGAGGAAGCTCATCTCAATGAAAGCTCTGGAGAACACTCACTGGCAAGTCTTTCCAAAGAGTGGCCAAAAGGACACATGAAGCCAGGCCCATTGAGGTCTACAATGTGAGATCCATGTGTGTTTTGACTCTCAACTGTGGCTGCCAAGTCTTACAGAATAAAATCATGTGATATCCTGGCTGAGATTCCCCATGCTTTGTGGAAAGCTTTCCTGGGCACAGATCTCAGATTCTAATGGCAACTCTCATGCATGGCCTCCTAAAATCCCAACACAACTCATGGCAATACTTCTCTGAGATAAGTTCCAGAACTCAGTCTCTAAGGGGAATCACACCAGAGTTCAAGCCCAGGTGGAGCCAGTCATCTTTTCCAACTGCCAAACTAATTACCACAATTAAAACCAAAACACTTTCACATGGCCCTCATCTTCTTCCATATATACACTCATTATAACCTCTGGATGGAGGTTTCCATGAGGGGCACAGCCCAAGACTGTGTCCAAAATAAGCTCCCTTGCCCTTCATTTGCCTAAAGTCAGGTGGCCTGAAACCTTCTTGTGAACCAGGAGTGATCAATTAGGCCTGACGTTAATACTGCTCTGCTTCTCCAATTTGAGGACTACTGACTGTGGGGTTTAGATTCTTTATGTAAATTGGAATCATGAGAAAACCCAAGCACCTATGGACTTGCCTCTGCAGGTTTTGAAGAACTCATTTGACCCAAAGAATCCCTATTTTCACTTGATGGAGGTCATGAACCTTACAGAGGATTGTGAGAAACTTCAGCCACAATGACTGCTCTTTTGGCCATTTTGGTTTTGGATGAACACATGGGATGCATCAAGTGCTGAGAATCTAACAATAGCCTCACACAGGGCCAAGAGGCTGATTCAGACACATCCATTTCCAACGCAAATAAGCAAAGAGCCACAGGTGATGCCCATTCATTTCCATTTGAAAACAGTTTTCTTCAGGCTTCACAAAGGAGTGGCCTGAGGTAAAGACCTTCCTGAAATTCAGGGCAACAGAACAATAGGTAAGCAAGGGCCCAAAGCAGGGTTTCTCCACTTAGACTTTCCTGGTCAAACTGATATCTAAATTTTCTGAGATGCTCGACATTCCCTTTAGCTATTCAGTACATGGCCATATCACAGAGCTTTTAGGTGGTACATATCTTGGACACAAACCATGAGCCTATTCTGGAAAGTGTCGTGAATTCAGGAAGAAAACAGAAACTTAGGAAGATAGCATGTGTTGCTCTTTGATAAGGCAAGCAGTAGTGCATTCATAAATTGGGCAGGATGAATGATTGGAAGCATTCTACTAGACAGGACACATCCATTGATGCATTCTCTTTTCTAATGTCTACAATCACGGACAGAGTTGGATACACAGACATAGAAGCACTCGCCTTGTCAAACGACTTACTAGAAACCGTCCATGCCAATCCAAACAAACAGCCTTTCCTACCTATTCTCAGAAAATGAGACAAAACCACGAACACACACCCACACCCACACCCATAAGGCACCTCCTTTACCCAAGTAGGTCTGTGAGGTCTGGAGTGTCCTCTGAATGGTGCGACATACTATATTCCCCTAAAATGGCCTGTCCTGTCTCACATCTGGTCTCCTTGGCCAACTCTGTGAAGTCATCAGGAGCCATGGGTGAGCCACTACCTGCTTTCTCAGGAAAGGCCCCTCTTCAAGCTTTCCTGGCATTTGGCCATCCTCACATCAGTAGGTACTAAGAAATACTGACTCTGTCCTTGGTAAATTGAAACAAGTGAGCCCACTGGGACTGGGACTGTGACTGGCTCTGGGTGCCTGTCTTCCTGGATCCAAAGTTCAGAGAGTTCCATCACCAACGAAGTGAGGTGAGGTCACTTTCTTCAAGAACTGAATTACATCACTGCCTTGGCAACCACTTTATCCTAATAGATACTTCAAAGGTTCCCATGAGATGGAGGCTGTCCCTACATCCTGTCCCACTCTCACAAGTTACAATGGTATAACAACCATAGGCACCTGTGAACAGCTCTCCACACCGGCCTGGTTTGATCCATCTTCTCTACGTTAAGAAGATAGAGGCTGATTCAGACACATCCCTTCACCCTGACCAGGTTGTTTGCCATGGAAGATGACTCTTGCTCTCTCAGGTCCTTCAAAGCTGCCTACATCTTCTCCAGGGATCATTTCTGCATGGACCTTTGATATTCTTAGAAGGTGGAAGATCTCCTACATTCCTGTATTGTAAGACCAACTCTGTCCCTCCTCTTCTGTAAAGTTAGAGTGAGAGAACAGTGTATGTTTAAGGTTAATAACATGTTCGATTTGGGATAGGAATCTCTCTGCCGGAAGAATAATGGTATTGGGAACCTCTGATATTTACAAGAATATATAGGTGAAATATAAGTATGAAAACAGAAATCTAGATAAGATTTGAATTCAAGAAGGGCATTGGGCCCTTGTGTGGGATTCTTAGGTTTGAATTATGTTCTGCACATGTGTCTCAGATAAATTGATATACCATGGCAAAGGACCATATACCTTGGATGATTGATTGTTGAAGAGAACATCGAGTCAAAAAGGGATAGTCAGTAGGATTAGAAAGATAGTAGGTTTAGAAAGAAGAGTTAGTATAGGATTTGGACCAAAAGTTCTTTAGCAATAGGGTTTTGGGTAGAGAGTGAACGTAAATGTCAGGATATATGAAGTGTCGGACACAATGATGAACTGGGGAAAATATGTAGGAAAGCAGATATCAATAGAGATATTAGGAAATCAGGCACTGTCTGGTACACTCATGATCAGCAACAGGACATCCAAAGGTTCTTCAGTACCACCTGGCCATTAGAATTTCAAAAATTTCATGGTATTTATCTAGCCAATTTTCAAAGATGATGTTGGAAGCATTGTGGGTTTCAATTCATTTAGGAAGCTTATATCAATGAAAGCTCTGGAGAACTCTCACAGGCATGTCTTCCCAAAGAGTGGCCAAAATGTCACATGAAGCCAGCCCCATTGAGGTCTACAATGTGAGGTTAATGTATCTTTTGACGCTCAACTATGGCTGCCAAGTCTTTCAGAATAAAATCATGTGATACCATGGCTGAGATTCCCAGTGCTCTGTGGAAAGCCACCTGGGACTAGATCACCAATACCATCTTTCTCAGGAAAGGCCCCTCTTCAGATCTCTTCTGGCATTTTGCAATCCTCATATCAGTAGGTACCAAGGAAAACTGACTCTGTCCTTGGCAAATCCAAACAAGTGAGCCCACTGGACTGGGACTGGGACTGGCTCTGGGTGCCTGGCTTCCTGGATCCCAAGTTCAGACATTTCAATCACCAAGGAAGTGAGGTGAGGTCACTTTCTTCAGGAACTGAAGGAGGTCACTCCCTTGGCAACCATGTTGTCCTTACAGTTGCTTCCAAGGGTCCAATGAGATAGAGGCTGCCCCTTCTTCCTGTGACACTTTCACAAGATAGAATGGTATATCATCCATAGGCACCTCTGAACAGCTCTCCACACAGGCATGGCTTGATCAATCTTCTCTACATTAAGAAAGGAGAGGCTGATTCAGACACATCCTTTTATACTGACCAGGTTGTTTGCCATGGAAGATGACTTTTGCTCTTTTAGGTCCTTCATAGCTGCCTGCAACTTCTCCAGGGTATCATTTCTGCATGGATCTTTGATGTTATCAGCAGGTGGAAGATAACCTACATTACTGTATTGTAAGACAAACTCTGTCCTGGCTCTTCTGTAAAGTTAGTTTGAGGGAACAGTGTATAGTTAGGGTAATAACAGGTTCGATTTGGGTTAGGAATAATACTGAGGAATGAACAATGGTTTTGGGAACTTGCGATATTTACAAGAATATATAGGTGAAATATAAGTATGAAAACAGAAATCTAGATAAGATTTGAATCTAAGAAGGGCATTGGACTGTTGATTGGGATACTTAGCTTTTAATTATGTTGTGCACAGATGTCTCAGATAAATCGATATACAATGGCATAGGACCTTGTACCTTGGATGATTGACTGTCGAAGAGATCATCCAGTCAAAAAGGGATAGTCAATAGCATTAGGAAGATAGTCAGTAGGTTTAGAAAAAAGAGTGAGTATAGGATGTGGACCAAAAGTTCTTTAGCAATAGGCATTCGGATCGAGAGTGAATGTAAATGTCAGCACATGTGAAGAGTCAGTCACAATGATGAACTGGGTAAAATATGTAGGAAAGCAAATATCAATAGAGACATTAGGAAATCAGGCAAAGTATAAAGTGAGTGATAGGATTAGTCATTTTCAACAGGGTTGAGGTTGAATATATAATTTTAGGAAGAAACAAATATGTAGTCACCAATAGGATTGATTTTAGAGCATTACGCAACCTGGACATGTATGTTTTAGTAATCCATGCTCACTTTCCATTTAGGTTTTGGTGAAAGTTTAAGAAAATATGTAATGGTCACTTCTGTTTTTCTGTATGCTTAACAAAACACTGTTGAAATCTTGAGGACTGTTTGCTAAACTTGTTCCCAGAATGTGCCGTCCCCAACTGCCAAACTGCAGAATGTACTCCCTCAACCCTTTGCACGCAAACTGCCCAGTTGCTCTGACCCATCAAGAAACTTCCCTCCCTGCCCTCTCCAAGGAAAGCATATAAGCTCTGCTTAAGCTGCTCTCATTACTCTCTGCTCTATTCAGGTGAGCTCTGAGTCCCAGAGTGCTGGACTCCCAATAAACCCTTTACTGTTGCATGAGACATTCTCATGGTGGTCTCTTCCTCTGACGCTCGCCCGACCTTTACATCTGGAGGCCCCGGCGATATCCGGCAGTGGCGGATGAAAGACAACCAATGGGCTCCTCTCAGGGTACATAAGGCGCCTCTTTCTGTTTTCAGGTTTCAGGTTAGGGCTTGGCAAAATGGCTATTGGTGATGATCGTGAGCTCTCTCCGACGGTGGCTGACAGACGTGTCACAGAGCCACAGGCCACGTCCCTGGGGGACGCCCCAGAGGACTCAAGAAATCAAAGAACAAAAGTCTCCTTGACTCAGTGACATTTTGTTTCGGATTCAGTATTGCCAGCCTATCAGGTTTTGCCGGCTATTCAGTCCTGGTCTCAGTATTGGACGTCCATTGCCTGTCTTTATTGTCTTTTTATGGTCTATATAGTGTGTCGTTGCTTTCACTGTTTGTGTATCTCTCATTATGGGACAGAGCACTTCAATGCCTCTGTCCCTGACCCTTGATTACTGGACCAAAGTGCGCTTAAGGACCCAGAATCTTTCTTTTGCTGTAAAACTCCGGACCCGGCAGACTCTCTGTGCCTCAGAATGACACACCTTTGGAGTCTAATGGCCCCCAGAAGGATGTTTCTACTTCTCACTAATTCGAAAAGTCAGAGATATTGTCTTTCAGCCGGGGCCACATAGCCATCCAGATCAACCGCCATATATCTTAATTTGGCAGGACCTCTGCAAATCTCCTCCTTTATGCATGAAGCCTTTCCTTGTCCCTGCCCCCGCTCCTACTCCTTCCCCCACGATTTTATCTCTCAAACCCTCTTCTCCTCCTCCTCCACCCTCTGTTCTCCCTGAGTCTCAAGACTCTACTGGACTCTCCTCCCCCTTCTTATAACCTGCCCTCATCCCCCAACCCCCAACAACCTCTAAGTGATTCCCCTGCTGCTGACTCAGCCTCTTTGCAATTGGAGAAAGCTAGGCCAGCCCAGCGCCCTCCAGATGACTCCCCTGCAGCACACACAGCCCCTCATTCCCTGGAGGAAGTTGGCCCGGCTAAAAGAACTCAAAGAACTCCCTGGCATTTTCACACCTGCCTACTTGGGATGACTGCCAACAAATCCTAGGGACTCTCTACATGACAGAGGAACGAGAGAAACCTCCTGGAAGCTAGAAAAAAATATCCTCAGACCAGATGGGCGACCAACAAAACTTTCCAACATTATCAAAGCTGGCTTTCCCTTGAACTGACCCAACTGGGACCCCAACACCTTTGAAGGTAGGGAGCATATGTCCACTTATTGCCAGGCCCTAATAGTGGGTTTCCACGTGGCCGCTAGATGAACAACATATTTGGCCAAGGTAAGAGAGATTATTCAAGGGCCTGATGAATATCCCTCTATGTTTCTAGAGAGAATTATGGAGGCATATAGGAGATATAGTCCTTTCGATCCTCAGGCAGAGGATCAAAAGGCATCTGTCATGATGGCCTTCATTGGGAAAGCTGCCCTGGATATTAAAAGAAATTTACAATGCTTAGATGGATTACAAGATATGACTTTGAGAGATTTAGTCAGAGAAGCCGAGAAAGTATACTATAAGATAGAAACAGAGCAAAAGAGAGGAGCAAAGGGAGGATGAGAGACACAAAAGACAGACTAAGGCATTGACTAAGGTCCTGGTCACAGCAAAAAAAAAAGGCCAGAAATGAAGAAACAGGGAGACAGGAAGGGATACCTTGGCCCATGCCAGAGGCCACCCTGGGACTCAGATCGATGTGAATACTGTAAAGAAAAAGGACACTGTGCCAAAGAGTGCCCTAGAAAGAGACAGCCACACCAGCCAGCCATTCTGACTCTGGAGGATGACTAAAAAAGTCGGGGCTCAGATCCCTTCTCTGAGCTCAGGGTAACTTTTGAAGTGGAGGGGAGCCCAGTAAACTTTGAAGTGGATACAGGGGCAGTATACTCAGTCCTTAAGGCCCCACTGGGCGCTCTATCAAATAAAAGGTCTCTAGTTCAAAGGGATAACAGCAGTAAATATCAGACATAGACAAATAAGAGGACCATGGACATGGGAAGAGGAAAAATCCATCACTCCTGTCGGGTCTGTCAATTGGTTAATGCTTACCATTCCAAGCTTCCTGCAGGAAACCACCTACGAGGAACCAGACCAGGACAATTCTGGGAAGTGGACTTTACTGAATTTAAGCCAGCAAGGTGTAGATTAAATATCTCCTAGTCTTTGTAGATAGATTTTCAGAATGGATTGAAGCCTTCCCCCCAAAAAAAAGGCGCAAATGGTGGTCAAGAAGATCCTAAAAGATATTTTTCAAAGATACGGCCTGCCTAAGGTGATAGGGTCTGATAAAGGACCGGCGTTCATGGCCCAGGTAAGTCAGGGTTACCCAGGAACCTGGGGATTAATTGGAAGTTACATTGTGCTTATAGACGCCAGAGCTCAGGACAGGTAAAAAAATAAATAGAACCATTAAAGAGACCTTAACGAAATAAAGCTTAGAGACAAGCATAAAAGATTGGACTATGCTCCTGCCTTATGCAATGTTTCATGCAAGAAAACTCCCTCTGTTTCTATGTCTAACCTCACCCCCTATTAAATTCTCTATGGTGCCCCTCCTCCAGTAAGGGACCTAACCCCAACTCTAAGACCTAACGATCCTTTCCACACCCCCTTGCTTGACAGATTTAAAGCTCTTGAAAGAACTCAGTGATGCCTGTGAAAACAGCTAGCCGCTGCCTACCAACCTGGGGATGAGGGGACTCCACACTGAAATCAAGTAAGAGACTTCATCTATGTAAGACGACATCAGGTATCATCCCTGGAACCCCACTGGACAGGACCATTCCAGTTGCAACTTATAACACCGACAGTGGTAAAGGTAGATGGAATCACTTTCTGGATCCTAATTCTCATCTCAAGCCTGTGCCCTGTCCAGACTCTGGCTGGAAACTTGAAAAGACTGGTATCCCTTTCAAATTGCGTATTAGCCATGTGGATAAGGCTATAGACTCTCATCCACAACAATGCCTTGACATTACCTTCTCCCCAAGTAAGACACAAATAGAGAAGAAGAGATAAAAATTCTGTGAATACATATCTGGAATGGAATTCACTCAGGAGTTCACAACCTTGGAGGTGGTAGAGCACTTTCCAAAAGTAAGAGACATGGTAAACACTCCACAAACATGGAGCTCTGCTGGTCTAAACACTTCTTGAGAAACTGCCTATGAGGTGGGGCACTTGAAATATATGTTGTTGTCAGGAGCTTTAGCTTCTTTTGTAGTGAGACCATCAAAGCTGGGTCTGCATCTATGTGACCTGGAGAACATGGTTTCTTATTTTCCAATGAACCTGAGGCAGCAGTGCTGAATTCTCTCTTTGTAGGCAAACTGTGGCCACTGGGGGCTAAGTGTCACCCCATGCGGACTGTGAAGCCATTTGGTCCTCCACTTTTCGTGGTGCTTCTTGCTGCTGCACTGGGACTTTGGTATTTGCTTCACAAAATACAACAATTTCAAATGGCACACAGTGCTGGAGAAAGTTCTGTCACGTGTGGTGGGTCAGTGTCTGCAGGAGAATGTACCAACCAGGCTTCTTTCCCACATAGCTTGCACTCTTGACCAATCAACCTGATTCTGAACATTGCCCTGAAACCTCTCCATTTAACAAGATGCCTTTACAAATAACTGTCTGCTGGCTGCACCATGTCAGTCACAAGCCATCTGAAAGCCAAACCACATGGAAACACCACAGATGTTTTAACACACACCTTCCCACCACTGCTCTAGGCCCACTACTCACCAGGCTCCAACTTACTGGCATCTTTGTTCTACATTATTTTAGAGAAAGACAGTCAATCAAGGCACTCTCTGGATGATCAGCAACAGGACAACCAAAGTTTCTCCAGTGCCACCTGCTCATGGGAATTTCAAAAATTTCATGGTATTTATCAAGCCATTTTTCAAGGATGAAGTTGGAGGCAGTGTGGATTTCAAAAACCATTAAATGATGTGTAAGCTCATTTCAATGAAACTCTGGAGAACTCTCATAGGCAAGGCTTCCCAAAGATTGGCCAAAATGTCACATGAAGCCAGGCCCATTGAGGTCTACAATGTGAGGTCCATGTGTGTTTTGACTCTCAACAATGGCTGCCAAGTCTTAAAGAATACAATCATGGATATTTTGGCTGAGATTACCAGTGCTCTGTGGAAAGCCACCCTGGGCCTTGATCTCAGTTTATAAGGGCGACCCTCATGCGTGGCCTCCAAAAATTCCAACACAATTAATGGCAATACTTCTCTAAGGTCAGTTCCAGAACTCAGTCTCTAAGGGGATTCACACCAGAGTTCAAGCCCAGGTTGACCCAGTCATCTCTTCCAACCGCCGCACAAATAACCACAATTAATACCAAAACACTCCCACATGGCCCTCATCTTCTTCCATAAAGACACTCATCATTACCTCTAGCTGGAGGTTTCTATGAGGGGCCCAGGACACGATAGTGTCCAAAATATGCTCCCTTGCCCGTCATTTGCCAAAAGTCAGGGTGGTCTGAACACCCTTCCTGTGAACCAGGAGTCATCAAATAGGCCTACCCTTAATACTGCTCCACTTCTCCAATTTGAGGCCTACTGACTGTGGGGTTTAGATTCTTTATGTGAATTGGGGTCATGAGAAAACACAACCACTTATAGGGTAGCCTCTGCAGGGCTTTGAGGAACTCATTTGATCCAAAGGATTCCTATTGTCACTTGATGGAGCTGAGGAACCTTACAGAGAAAGGCGAAAGACTTCATCCACAATGACTGCTCTATAGCCATTTTGGTTTTGGATGCACACATGGCATCTTTCTTTAGATCCATCAGGTGCTGAGAATCTAAGCCACAGCCTCACACAGTGCCAACAGGCTGATTCAGACACATCTCTTTAGAAATCAATTACTCAAAGAGTGACAGGTGATGCCCATTCATTTCAATTAGAAAATTGTTTTATTCAGGTTTCACAAAGGTGTGGCCTTTGGCAAAGAACTTCCTGACATTCAGTGCTACAGAACAATAGGGAAGCAAAAGGCCCAAAGCAGGGTTTCTCCACTGAGACTTTCCTGGTCACACTGATATCTGAGTTTTCTGAGATTCCTGCCATTCCTTCAGCTATCCAGTACATGGCCATGTCACAGAGTTTTGAGGTGGTACATATCTTGGTCACAAAACCATGAGCCTATTCTGAAGAGTGTCCAGAATTTATGAAGAAAACAGGAACTTAGGAAGATAGCAGGTCTTCCCATCAATAAGGCAAGCCTCCTTCCTTTCATCAATTGGGCAGGATAAATGTTGGGAAGCTTTCTCTTAGACAGGACACATCCATTGATGCATTTTCTTTTGTCATATCTACAACCACGGACACAGTGGGATACACAGACATAGAATCACTCGCCTTTTCAAATGACTTACTAGAACCAGTCCACTCCAAACCAAAAAAACCGTCTTTCCTACCTATTCTCTGAACATGAGACAAACCACAAACCCACACTTTTTCCCACAAACACCACCTTCCCCCATGTAGGTCTGTGACTATCCAGAGTACCCTCTGCCTGGTGGGCCACACTATGTTCCCCCGAAATGGCCTGTCTGTTCTCAAATCTGGACTCCTTGGCCCACTTTGTGAAATTGTCAGGAGCCAGCGGTGAGCCACTACCTGCTTGCTCAGGAAAGACCCCTCTTCAGATCTTTAGTGTCATTTGGCCATCCTCACATCTGTAGGTACAAAGAAAGACTGACTCTCTCCTTGATAAATCCAAACAAGTGAGACCTCTGTGACTGTTACTGAGCCTGGCTCAGGGTGCCTGGTTTCTGGGATCCCAAGTTCAGAGAATTACATCACCATGGAAGTGAGGTAGCTCACTTCCTTCATGAACTGAATGAGCTCACAGCCTTGGAAACCACTTTGTCCTAAAAGTTTCTTCCTAGGGTCTCATGAGATGGAGGCTGCACCTACTTTCTGTGACACTTTCACAAGTTAGAAAGGTATATCAACCATAAGTACCGAGGGAAAGATCTCCACACAGGCCTGGTTTGGTCCATTTTCTCTACATTAAAAATATAGAGGATGATTCAGACACATCCCTTCATCCTGACCAGGTTGTTTGCCATGGAAGATGACTTTTGCTCTCTCAGGTCTTTCATAGCAGTCTACATATTCTTCAGGGATCATTTCTGCATGGATCTTTGAGATTCTCAGCAGGTGGAAGATCCCCTACATTCCTGTATTATAGGACCAACTCTGTCCCTGCACTGCTGTAAAGTTAGATTGAGGAAATAGTGTATGGTTAGGGTTAATAACATGTTCGATTTGGGTTAGGAATCATTCTCCTGAATGAATAATGGTATTGGGAACCTGCAATATTTACAAGAATATATAGGTGAAATATAAGAATGGAAACAGAAATCTATGAAAGATTTGAAGCCTAGTAGGGGATTGGGCCCTTGATTGGGATACTTAGCTTTGAATTATATTCTGCACAGATGTCTCAGATAAATCAATATACAATGAAATAGGATGTTGTACCTTGGATGATTGAATAACAAACAGAACATCCAGTCAAAAAGGGATAGTCCGTAGGATTAGCAAGATAGTCAGTAGGTTTAGAAAGAAGAGTGAGTATAGGATTTGGACCAAAAGTTCTTTACAATTAGAGTTTCGGTTAGAGAGTGTATGTAAATGTCAGCACATGTGAAGAGTCAGTCACAATGATGAACTGGGGAAAATATGTAGGAAAGCAGATATAAATAGAGACATTAGGAAATCAGCAAAAGTATATAGTGTGTAATTGGTTTAGACATTTTCAACAAGGTTGAGTTTGAATATATAATCTTAAACAGAAACAAATATGTAGTCACCAAGATTATTGACATTTGGGAGCATTAGGTAACCAGGATATGGATGTTTTTAGTAATCCATGCTCACTTTCCATTTAGCCTTTAGTAAGATCATAAGTGTGAACTTTGCATTTTGTGTCCAGAATACTATTGTGATAAAATGAGTATGTAGATTAGGTGACATGAGTGTTTCTTCCACCATTTGTGGAGCAATATTTTGTAGATATATAAATTAGTATTTGGGGTACAAATAGGCGTATCCTGTGTCTATGAATATGCAGATAATGCATGAATAGACCATACTGTGTGTAAATAATATAACTGGTTCCACTTTAAATAATGGATTGAATTGATATCTGAAAATATAAAAGAAATCTTATATTGATATACAATCATTCATTCCAATCAGTTATACATCTAATGGTAATATTATGGTAATGGTTTATCCTGAAAGGTGTGTGAGTTTTGCTTCAAAAGTGATTATGGAAACCAAAAATAATGTGTTTGGAAAGAAGTCTCATGAAAAGAATAGTCAAGAAACCTGGAGGAATACATGCGTTTTGAAAAAGGAAGTGATTGAACGTGAAACACATGCGTATAAATTTGCTAACTTTTCGATGAAATATATATAGTATGATGTGCATTAACTGCAGAAATAGTAATGTACCAGTGTTGAATAAAAATGAACATCAAAATACACATCAAGTCCCATAGGAATCTACTTGCATTGATGTTAATCGGGGTCAGTTACTGTAGAAATATTAGGATTTTTATGAACAATTCACTGAAGTTAGTTTTCAGTACTAGGAAACAAACATGTATTTCAGATGGATGAATATTTCTGATAATAATCTTGTGAAAAGATGATTATTAATCCCCATAAATCACAAAACATTATAAACACAAAACACACACGGACATTAAAATGTGGCAATATATATGCCAAATGAAATTCATATTGAAACATATATCATCCACTGATCCAAAACTATTTATTTAATGAACTTGGATTTATGTATAATGTTGTTCAACTTGGAAGCTCCCCAAATAGATTGAATTTTCTGTTCCAATGGTGTTTAGGAGGAGTGATCTCCGAAATGTGTATGCAAATATGTGCTACACAAAAATCTTCCCACTCTCATCCAGAAGAATGCCTTGATATTACCTTCACCCCAAGTAAGACACAATTGGAGGAGAAGAGTTAGAAAATCTGTAAATACATATCTGGAATGTAAAATGCTCAGGAGTTCACAACCTTGGAGGTTGTAGAGGAGTTTCCAAAAGTAAGGGACTGGCTTGATAGACCCAACCTGATATTTTATTAAAATTGGGAGCCATATTGCCACAAAGCCATGAAAAGATAATTTTGGCTTTACTATAAATTACTACAAATTCTGAACCTGCTTGGAATGCCTGCACGTGCCTTGAAGTCATCCATGCCTGGCTGTCTGGCCACATAACAGCGCTCTCTAAAATTTTAGTGACACCTCATAAATATTGGTCTTCCCTTGCCAGACAAGGACCCTCTCTGAGGCTCTAATGGTCCTCATAATTTCTGATGTTGGGGCCAGCAAAAAAAATGTAAACTACCATGAGTGTGATGCTTTCAAAGTTCTGTAATCTGTATCCAACCTTTTGTGTAACTTTCTGGTCTATATAGCTGGGCTGTAGGAAAGGTTGGGTTGCTGTCTTGTTCCCACCATTTTGACAGGGAGAGGCAGCCCGGCCGGTGGAAATAATAAGCTTGCCTTAATTTGATTTTAATTGGAGTCAGTGGTCTTTTCTTGCATCCTAGTCCAACATTTTGAAGTTCCCCAGCGAGATGACCCTGCTCGACCAGATCAAAAGACCAGACGGCTGAAAATTCTGAAGCTGGCCTTCCCTCCAGGGCACAGGGCTGGAGAGCCACTTTAGGGGGTGCGCAACTTGAGATGTTCCAAGGCCTTGGAGTGAGCCTTTGGTCTGGGGAGCATTGCAGTGAATCACCTCACTAAAACTATTAGCAAGCACCTGGTGGAGGAGGCCTCCATAGGTAAGTGGCGCCTTTATAACATCTGATATCTGGTTAAGGGAGATCCCTTCTGATGAAAGAGAGGTGGCCTTGGGAGGCTCACAAACACTCCTGTACAGGAAAGTAATGAGAATCGTCCTGTCCTCTGTTGTGTTCTGTAGGGAATTCCTCTGGAAGAGTAGAGAGGTGCCGACGGGCACACACGCGCTCCTACCCCCGAGCTTTAGCAAAACGTTGCATTGCTCCTCTGTTTTTCTGTTTTGGCACCGGGATTCTGTTTTTTTTTGTGTGTGTGTTTTATTCTGTGTTCTATATGTTTTTTGTTTGTTTATTTTTGTGAGTTTTGTTTTGTGATTTCTGTGGTAAAATCTTAAGGATATTGGACGTGAAAATGGGTAACAAAGCAAGTAAGCCTGACACGCCTTTGGACTGTGCTTTAAGGAACTGTGATGAACTTTACCCCCCTTTGTTATGCAGGGTGAGAGAAGCCCCTAGCTGGTTGCCTAGCGCACACCCACTGCAGATGGCAATGCCTGCTGGGGAATGAATAACTGAGTATCTCCCAGGTTAACAAGTAAAACTCCCTTAAAACCCCTTGTCCCTCCAGATAAAAAGAGTCACAACCGTTGGGCAGAGTCCCGTTGTTTTTCCTTTGTTAGCAAAGCAATAAACCTCCCATTTTCTTTTTCTCAAAACCATGTCCTCATTATTAAATTGGCTTTAATAGGCTTCAAGGTCATGAACCGAACTTTAAGTTACAAATTTTGATATCCCGCCCCCTGTCCCAGAACTTTTTGAGAGCTGAGTACTGAAATATTAGGAGATGGAGCATGCTTGTGGTGGAACCGAAACAGAAGAGCTAATTCTGTAAGTAAAAGGAGGAACTGAGGGACTCCCAGGAGCTTCCAAAGCCCTGTTGCTTCAGAAAATTTTCTCCTTCCTTCCCTGCACTGTAAGGATTATGCCACCTCTGTCTTCTTTAAAAAGAGAAAAATAAAAAGGGGATGCTAAATGCAGTAAAGTCACCATGGAGATCCTTGATTTTACATTTCAGGTTGCTCCTCTGTGAAAACATCTGGTCCCCTTGTGGGGACATCTGTGGTGCCACTGGTGTAGGAGATTTTTCTCTTATCTGCTTTGTTTTAAAGGCTTCTGTCTGTCAGCCATAATCTGGAGTTCCTGTCTGTCTGCCTTGTGCCTTTGTTTCTGGCCCTTTAAGACATGTGCAATAATGTGCTGATATTATAAATTGTTTCTTGGAAATGATCTTAGCTGAACCTGTGTCTAAATGATGATGTTTTATTGTAACAATCTGGTATCTGAAGTTGTTTTTGAAGCATTGCACAATCTTCCAGTTAAAATTCGGGTTTAGGTAATTGTTTAGTTTATGATTTCAGATAATTCATGTCAGAGAACTTAAATACGTAGGATGGAAAACTAAAGAAGCTACTTCCAAGTTGGCAAGTAACTTCCCAAGCATTCACTCTTTTTTCACTAATTTTGAATTGGGTAGCCTGGGAAAATGTCACTGTGTGTACCAGTGCATTAATTTGGACAAGGATAGTAAATCATAGTATGGTATCTGTTGACAACACAAGATGAAAAGATATAAAATTTTGTGAATTGTATCTTAAAATTGTATCGTAATTTTCAACATCCTAACCTGAAAATTATTGTTAAAATGATTTAGGCCTGAGGTGTCTGCTCAGAATAGCAGTTTTTTCCTGCTCCTTCCAGACCTCATCCAGGACTTATGTTGAAATGCAAATGAAGGAAGCCTGTAAACTCAGTAGAAGACTGATCTGAGGCCTAAGGGGGAAAAAAGGTAAATTGTATGGTATTTACTAATTACTGGCCAGTCATTTTTTCTATGAATCAAAATTTTTTCCTTAGATTATTTTTTTGAGCTCTTGATTATGATCATACAGACCTAGGTTAATGTTTTTCTCATCAGTTCTATCTTTGACCAACTGTGAAATTTTTGAAATATTGCAATGGAGATTTTACCTGCCAAAAGGTACAAGGCCTTTACTATTATTATGTGTGCACAATTTTGTTATGTGTTGTATGTCTACATATACGTATGTCCGTATATCATATATATGATACACAAATTAACATATATAAGGAGTGCTCATTAAAAAAAAGCGCTCATAAAAACAAATTTTAAAAAGTGAATCCAAAGATCTTTAATTAACGTGATTTGAATGGTTCAATTAAATTGAATTAACAGATAAAAAAAAGTCTTTAAATTTAAGCTTACAAGTTTTTCTAGGTGTTTAAAAACCTAATAAAATATTAATATCTTCAAAATGTCTAATATGCCTTGGTTCTAGGACTTTTCCTTCAACATAAAAATGGTTTACACTTTTCAATACATTTGTCTAATATTTTGATATATAAGTAAAGTAAATTTGATATGGGATTACTCATTCATGAGTACTTTTGTTAGATATCAGATTGACTTACTAAGGTCTGTATAAGTTTGTACTAAAGACTGAATAAGATTGTAAAAATCAATCATGTGATACGGAGACAAAAACTTCTTAAAACATAAGTTTACCCATAACATTGTGTTTATTAAGTTTTATTTTTTCTAGAGCTAGCAACCATAAAAATTAAACAACTGATTAAATAAGAACTGTTATTTTAGAGAACTGTACTGCCATTTATTTAAAAGCTAAACTTGGTTAATGTAGAAACATCAATGAAATTGTGATGCTATTAATGTGCTCATATCTTACAGGTATGCAAGTCTGTAAGGTAGAAATTTTAAAAGAGCATTATATTAAGCTGGTGTTCTAAAGTTATATGATAAAAAATATATATTGGGCATTTATTCACCTGTTATCAATAAGATATGTAAAGTTTTACGTTACTTTTTACATTGGGGAAAAATTTAAATGTATTTTATGTTAATGAGAGCCTAATCTATGTAAAGGTTAAAAACTTTCAGTCTTTCTTTAATTCAAGATTTAAATGGGATATTATATGGTGTTAACTAATGTTCATGTGACCTCAAACAATTTATGTCAACTTTGTAAAATAATATTTAAAAAATGAAGATCAGCTTTAGAACTAAAATACTTAAGATTTATAAAGAGCTCTGCCTTACCTGAGATAAGACTCTGTGTCCCATCTTACTACATGTGAGAATGACTATGAAAGCAGTAGGTCAGTTTTTATTACTTTAAAGTTATGTTAAAAAGTTGTGTTTTTTATGTCAATATTCCTAGGATCTCAAACAGGGGATATAATGTTTAACTCAGCCAAAAAATTCAGGGTAGCTATTACACGAAGTAAGTATTTTTACTCTTGTTAAAAAGTTTTATTTTATAATTTCCTAATATGTGATCTAAAGATTCTCTGTTAGTGTTTTACAGAAGTGTTTCTTTAAGAACACTACATGGGTTAATTTAAGATAGTAAGTCATCACCTATAAGACAGACAGAATAATTCATATTCCAATTAATAAAAAGATAAATTATTATAAAGTTATAGACATTAAAGCTCAGTGCTCTTAATATAAGGCTGTTAAAATTTATTTGACAGATGTTTAAGATTAGGATTTAAAATTTAAATTAAATGAAAAGGGCTTAGAAATCCAAATTTGGCTCTTGCCCTCTGAGTCATTCTGGATCCAGGGAACAGGGGACTTCTCTAAAGAGTTTTGCAACTCTGGTCCACATAAACTTCCCAACAGGGAGATTAATGAGACCACTGGAGAACATAAAGCCAATCAGTGCATTTGAAATGAAGAGGAGAGTCATCAGAGAAGGGAGATATCCTTGATGCTTCTGAGGGAAGCCACATGGTCAAGCAAGACCTGGACCACCTAGCGCAAATGGCACTAGCAGAACTGAGAAGCTGCTCTCAAGTTTCCCCAGGAATGACTCCCATGAAAGCTCAGCTGACTGTTAACAATAGATAGAAACAAAAGTTAGTTTGACTGCTTCATGGTAAACACTTAGCAAAGACACTTAAAACCAAAATACAGCCATTTCTGGGCATTTTAAATAATAACAATAACAATAACAATAATAACAATAATAATAATAATAATAATAATAATAATAATAATAATAATAATATTTTAAGTTATACACTTTATGTTAGCCTCCCAAAATAAGTAAGACTGGAGACTACAAAGAAGGATTCTCAGACAGGAATGCCTGATACTTATAAAAAGAGACTATCAAGAAGAGCTGCCACAACAGAAATTTTCAGTTTAAGGCCTACAGATAGTCTTAACCTACACATTTAGGCTTGGTGTTTGCTGGTACGATTATCCAGCGTGAGTATCAGAATTAAAGGTTTCTCTATTAGACACAGAGGTCATACTAGTAAAAGTATTTTGCAACATCAGCTGACATTAAATTATTAACCTGTATCTTATGGGGAGGGACAACTGTAACACTAAAAGTTAAATATTAAGTTGACAGTCTTGATAACTGGGGATATTAAAGACTGGTGAGAAAACTTCTATACAGTGACATGTTCCAGATGCTGCAACATTTATTCAGTACTCATGGTTTTTGTTTCTGTCATAGAATAACCCATCCCCAGATGACTATAGAATCTGTTTTTCCCCAATCAGACTTAAAACCGAACTGACTCCTAACAGGCAACTCATGTGCCTCAACTGACTTCTAAAAGGCAACTCATGGTCCCTCACACCGTGCCTACTCACATCACCCTCTCCTAGCTCAGAAGAAGCCAACATGGGTGACGCCTCTCTTCTTACATCAATGGAGCCAAATATAAATAGACTATCAATATAGGTAATTAATTCAGTCAGGTAAAATCAGGGAGACCGGTTTTGTGTGAGTTCTAAAAATTTGGAGACTGTTACTTGAGGGATTAAAATTTCCTCAGTGCTCTTCCCTAATCTATCAAAGATTTGAGAGGGACACAGAGAAAAGGGGGGAATGATAGACCCAACCAGATCTTTCATTAAAACTGGGAGCCATCTTGCCACAAAGATAATTTGTGATAATTTTGGCTTTACCATAAATTACTGAAAATTCTGAACCTGCTTGAAATGCCTGCCAGTGCCTTGAACTCACCCATGCCTGGTTCTCCGTCCTCTCTGAAACTTTAGTGACACATCATAAATATTTGCCATCCCTGGCCAGACAAAAACCCTCTCTGAGGCTCTAATGGTCCTCATAAATTCCTCATAAATTCTGATGTAGGGACAGCAAAAAAATGTAAACTACCATTAGTGTGATGCTTATCAGAGTTCTGTTATCTGTAACCCCCATTTTGTGTAACTTTCTGGGCTATAAAGCTGGGCTTTAGGAAAGCTGGGGTTGCTGTCTTGTTCCTGCCGTTTTGGGAGGGAGAGGCAGCACGGCCGGTGGAAATAATCAGCTTAATTTAATTTGATTTTAATTAGAGTCAGTGGTCTTTTTTGTGTCCTGATCTTACAGGTAAACTGTCCAAAATCATGGAGCTCTGCTGGCCTAAAGACTTCTTGAGACACTTCCTCTGAGGTTGGGCACTTTAAATATATGTTGTTGTAAGGAGCTTTAGCTTCCATTCTAGTGAGACCATCAAAGCTGGGTCTGCATCTATGTGACCTGGAGAATATGGTTTCTTATATTCTAATGAACATGAGGCAGCAGTGCTGAATTCTCTCTTTGTAGTTAAACTGTGGCCACTGGGTGCAAAGTGTCTCCCCGTGTGGACTTTGAAGCCATTTGGTCATCCTCCACTTTTCGTGGTGTTTCTTGATGCAGGACTGTGAGTTTGGTATTTGCTTCAGAAAATACAATGAGTTCAACTGGGACCCAGTGCTGGAGGGAGTTCTGTCACGTGTGGTGTGTCAGGGTCTGCAGGAGAATGCACCAACCAGGCTTCTATTCCACAGAGCTTGCCCCCTTGTCCATAGCAATCTGACTCTGAACTTTGCCCTGAAACCTCTCCATATAACATGATGCCTTTACATAGAAGGGTCTGCTGGCTGCACCATGTCAGTCACAAGCCATTTGGAAGGCAATAGGAAATCTTCAGGGCCACACCACAGATGTATTATCACACACCTGCCCACCACTGCAATATGCCCAAAACTCAGCAGGCTCCAACTTACTGGCATCTTTGTTCTACACCATTTTCATGAAACCAGTCAAAAAAGGCATTCTCTGGTACACTCATGATCAGCAACAAGACATCCAAAGGTTCTTCAGTGCCACCTGGTGATGGGAATTTCAAACTTTTCATGGTATTTTTCTAGCAATTTTTCATGGATGAAGATGGAGGCACTGTGGGTTTTAGTTTATTCAGGAACCATTAAATGGTGAGGAAGCTTATTTCAATGCAAGCACTTGAGAACTCTCACAGGCAATTCTTCCCATAGAGTGGCCAAAAGGTCACATGCATCCAGGCCCATTGAGGTCTACAATGTGACGTCCATTGGTGTTTTGACTCTCAACTATGAATCCAAAATCTTCCAAAATAAAATTATGTGATATTCTGGCTGAGATTCCCAGGCTCTGTGGAAAGCAACCCTGGTCCTTGATCTCAGTTTCCAAAGGCGAATCCCATGCGTGGCCTCCTAAAATGCGAACACAATTCAAGGCAATGTTTCTCTGAGATCAGTTCCAGACTCAGACTCTAAGGGGAATCACACCAGAGTTCAAGCCCGGGTAGACCCAGTCATCGCTTCCAACCACCACACAAATGACCACAATTAAAACCAAAACACTCCCACAAGGCCCTCATCTTTTTCTATAGAGACACTCATCATAACCTGTGGCTAGAGGTTTCCATGAGGGGCTCAGCCCAAGATAGTGTACAAAATAACCTCCCTTGCCCCTCATTTGCCTAAAGTCAGTGTTGCATGGAAACCCTTCCTGAGAACCAGGAGTGATCATAGGCCTCACGTAAATACTGCTCTGCTTCTCCAATTTGAGGGCTACTGACTGTCAGGTATAGATTCTTTATGTGAACTGGAGTCATGAAAAAAACCAACACCTATGGGCTAGCCACTGCAGGGTTTTGAATAACTCATTTGACACAAAGGATCCCTATTCTCACTTGATGGATGTCTGGAAACTTACAGAGAAGGGCAAGAGACTTCGTCCACAATGACTGCTTTATTTGGCCATTTTGGTTTTGGAATCTTTCTTTAGATCTATCAGGTGCTAAGAATCTAAGCCACAGCCTCATACATGGCCAAGAGGCTGATTCAGATACATCCCTTTCCAAAGAAATTAAGCAAAGAGCTACAGGTGATGCCCATTAATTTCCATTTGAAACTGTTTTCTTCAGGCGTCACAAAAGGGTGACCTGAGCCAAAGAACTTTCTGACATTCAGGGCAACAGAACAATAGGTAAGCAAATGGCCCAAAGCAGGGTTTCTCCACTTGGACTTTCCTGGTCACACTGATACCTGAGTTTTCTGAAATGCTCCCAATTCCTTAAGCTATCCAATACATGGCCATGTCATAGAGCTTGGAGGTGGTACATATATTGGACACAAAACCATAAGCCTATTCTGGAGAGTGGCCAGAATTCAGGAAGAAAACAAGAACTTAGGAAGATAGTAGGTTTTGCCCATCCATAAGGCAAGCCACAGTCCATTCGTTAATATGGCAAGATGAATGCTGTGAAGCTTTCTACTAGACAGAACACATCCACTGATGCATTCTCTTTTCTAGTGTCTACAACCACGGACAGAGTGGGACACACAGACATAGAAACACTCACCTTGTCAAACTTCACCTTACTTGAATCAGTCCACTCCAAACCAAACAAACCGCCTTTCCTCCCTATTCTCGGAACATGAGACAAAACCACAAACTCACACCAACACCAACAAAGTCATGTCTTTCCCCAAAAAAGGTCTGTGACTATCCGGAGTGTTCTCTGACTTATGGGCCTTCCTATGATTCTCAGAAATGGCCTGTCCTGTCTCAGATCTGGTCTCCTTGGCTAACTCTGTGAAGTTGTCAGGTGCTAGTGGTGAGCCACTACCTGCTTTCTCAGGAAAGGGCCCTCTTCAGAGCTCTTCTGGCATTTGGCCATCCTCACATCAGTAGGTACCAAGAAAGACTGACTCTGTCCTTGGTAAATCCAAACAAGTGTGCCCACTGGGACTGGGACTGGGAGTGGCTCTCAGTATTTGGCATCCTGGATCACAAGTTAAGAGAGTTCTTTCCCCAAGAAAGTGAGGTAAGTCACTTCCTTCAGGAACTGAATGAGGTCACTGCCTTGGCAACCACTTTGTCCTAACAGTTTCTTACATAGGTCCCATGAGATGGAGGCTGCCCCTACTTCCTTTGACACTTTAACAAGTTCAAATGGTATATCCACCCTACTCACCTTGGAACAGCTCTCCACACTGGCCTGGTTTGTTCCATCTTCTCTACATTAAGAACAGAGAGGCTGATTCAGAAACAACCCTTCTTCCTGACCAGGTTGTTTGCTATGGAAGATGACTTTTGCTCTCTCAGGTCCTTCATAGCTGCCTACATCTTCTCCAGGGATCATTTCTGCATGGACTTTTCAGGTTCTTAGCAGGTGGAAGATCCCCTACATTTCTGTATTGTAAGACCAACTCTGTCACTGCTCTTCTGTAAAGTTATATTTAATGAACAGTGTATGGTTAGGGTTAATAACATGTTCGATTTGGGTTAGTAATCATTCTGCTGGATGAATAATGGTATTGGGAACCTGCCATATTTGTAAGAATATAGAGATGAAATGTAAGTAAGAAAACAGAAATCTAGGTAAAATTTGGAGTACAGAAGGCTATTGGGCCATTGATTGGAATACTTAGCTTTGAATTATGTTCTGCACAGGTGTCTCAGATAATTCAATATACAATGTCATAGGACCTTCTATCTTGGATGATTGAATGTCGAAGAAAACATCCAGTCAAAAAGGGATAGTCAGTAGGATTAGGAAGATAATTGGTAGGTTTAGAAGGAAGAGTTAGTATAGAATTGGTACCAAAAGTTCTTTAGCAATAGCGTTTCGGGTAGAGAGTGAATGTAAATATCAGCCCATGTGAAGAGTCAATCACAATGATGAACTGGGATAAATATGTAGAAAAGCAGATATCAATAGAGACATTAGGAAATCAGCCAAAGAATAAAGTGAGGGATAGGATTAGACATTTTCAACAGAGTTGAGGTTGAATATATAATTTTAAGAAGAAACAAATATGTAGTCACCAATATGATTGATATTTGAGAGCATTAGGCAACCTGGACATGGATGTTTTTAGTAATCCATGCTCACTTTCCTTTTAGGCTTTGGAGAAAGGTTCATAAAATAGGTACTTGTCACTTCCTGTTTTTCTGTATGCTTAACAAAACACTTTTGAAATCTTGAGAACTGTTTGCTAATCCTGTTTCCAGAATTTGTTGTCCCCAACTGCCAAACTGCAGAATGTACTCTCTCACTCATTTGCACGCAAACCGCCCACACGCCCTGACCCATCAAAAAACTTTCCTCCCTGTCCTCTCCACGGAAAGAATATAAGTTCTGCTTAAGCTGTTCTCAGGGCTCTCTGCTCTGTTCAAGTGAGGTCTGAACCCCAGCATGCTGGACTCCCAATAAACCCTTTACTGTTGCATGAGACAGTTTCTTGGTGGTCTCTTCCTCCGATGCTCGCCTAAACTTTACATTCGGAACCCCCAGCGAGATCCAGCAGTGGCGGATCAAAGACCCCCAACGACCTCCTCTCAGGATATGTAAGTTACCTCTTTCATGTTTCAGGTTACAGCTTAGGGCTTTGCAAAATGGCTATCGGTGATGAGCGTGAGTTCTCTCTGATAGAGGCTGGCAGATGTGTCACAGAGCAACAGGCCACGTTCCTGGGGGATGCCCCAGAGGACTCGGCAAATCGAGGAACAATATTCTTCTCTATTCAGTGATATTTTGTTTCGGATTCCGTATTGCCAGCCCATCAGGTTTTGCCAGCTACTCAGTCCTGGACTCAGTATTTCACATCCATTGCCTGTCTTTATTATTGACTTGTCTTGTCTGTGTCGTGTGTCGTTGCTTTCACTGTTTGTATATCTTTCATTACGGGAAGGAGCATTTCAATGCCTCTGTCCCTGACTCTTATTCAGTGGACCAAAGTCCGCTTAAGGGCTCAGAATCTTTCTTTTTCAGAAAAACGCCAGACCTGGCAGACTCTCTGTGCCTCAGAATGACCCACCTTTGGAGTCGGATGGCCCCCAGAAGGATCTTTCTACTCCCCAATAATTCGAAACGTCAGAGATATTGTCTTTCAGCCGGGGCCACATAGCCATCCAGATCAACAGCCATATATCTTAACTTGGCAGGACCTCTGCAAATCTCCTCCTCCATTTGTGAAGCCTTTCCTTGTCCCTTCCCCCACTCCTACTCCTTCCCCCATGATTCTATCTCTCAAACCCTCTGCTCCTCCTCCTCCACCCTCTGTTTTACCCTGAGTCTCAACACTCAACTGCACTCTCCTCCCACTCCTTATCCCCTGCCCTCGTCCCCCAACCCCCAACACACTCTAAATGATTCCCCTGTGGCTGAATCAGCCTCTCCCCCATTGGAGGAATCCTGGCCGGCCCAGCGCTGTATAGATGACACCCCTGCGGCACACAAAGCCCCTCCTTTTCTGGAGGAAGCTGCCCGACTAAAATAACTCAAAGAACTCGCCGGCGTTTTCACACCTGCCTACTTGGGATAACTGCCAACAACTCCTAGGGACTCTCTTCATGACAGAGGAAGGAGAGAAAAACCTCCTGGAAGCTAAAAAAAAAATCCTCGGACCAGATGGGTGACCGACACAATTTCCCAACATAATCAAAGCCAACTTCTCATTGAGTCAACCCAACTGGGACACCAATACATTTGAAGGTAGGGAGCATCTGTCCACTTATTGCTGGGCTCTAATAGCGGGTCTCCAAGCGGAAGCTCCGGTGACCAACTAATTTGGCCAAGGTTAGAGAGATTATTCAAGGGCCTGATGAATCTCCCTCTATGTTTCAAGAGAGAATTATGGAGGCATATAGGAGATGTACTAATTTTGATCCTCAGGCAGAGGATCAAAAGGAATCTGTCATGACGGCTTTCATTGGGCAAGCTGCCCTGGATATTAAAAGAAAGTTGCAATGCATAGATGTATTACAAGATATGACTTTGAGAGATTTAGTCATAGAAGCCTAAAAAGTATACTATAAGACATAAACTGAGGAAGAGAAGGAACAAAGGAGGAAGAAAGAAAGGGAGCAAAGAGAGGATGCGAGAAGCAAAAATAGACTAAGGCATTGACTAAGGTCCTGGTCACAACAAAAAGTAGGACAGAAATTAAGAAACAGGGAGACAGGAAGCGATAACTGGGCCCAAGACAAAAGCCACCCCTGGCCTCAGATCAATGTGCCTATTCTAAAGAAAAAGGACACTGGGCCAAAGAGTGCCCTAGAAAGAGATAGCCACACCAGTCAGACATTCTGACTCTGGAGGATGACTAAGAAAGTCGTGGCTCAGAACACTTCCCGGAGCTCAGGGTAACTTTTGAAGTGGAGGGGACCCCAGTAAACTTTGAAGTGGATACTGGGGCAGTATACTCAGCCCTTAAGGTCCCTTTGGGCCCTCCATCAAATAAAAGGTCTCTAGTTCAAGGGGCTAACGGCAGTGAATATCGGGAATAGAAAACTAAGAGGACCATGAACCTGGTAAAAGGAAAATCTATCACTCCTTCCTAGTAATCCCAGGACGCCCGGCCCCATTGATGGGCTGAGATCTGCTCTCCAAGCTCCAGGCCAGAAAAACTTTTAACCCTGAATTCCCCCAAGTGAAATTTATAAATCCTTCAGGAAAAACTTCTATAGTCACGGATTTAACTGTCATTAGAAGATGAACATAAACTCTTCACACCCCACAAGACTGATCAAACAGGCAAACTACCCCAGAATTGGATAACAGATTACCAAGATTCCTGGACAAAAACTGCTGGGTTAGGCCTGGCCATGAAAAAACCTCCAATAACAGTGGAGTTAAAAACCTCAACCTCTCCAATCAATATCAAAAAATACCCTCTGAGCAAAAAAGCAAAAGATGGGATAAGGACCCATATTCAAAAATATATGGCCTTGGGGGTCCTAAGGCCCTGTTAATTGGCCTTACATGTTGAGTACAAAATTCTGAAACTACATAAACTTGGGGTTCAGGGGATTAATTGATTACAACAAAGCAATGCCCTCTAAATCCGGTTGCAACCAAATAGGACTGTTTTCCTAGCTTCAGTGCTTTTGTAGGTGCCTTTCCTTGTCCGTCCCTAGAACAGAAAGATTCTATATTCTTAAACATTGTTTATGTTTTCATTAAATGGTCAACAGATGTGATTAATTATGTAATGGTGCAGATGTTTCCCAGAGTGCTCTATCACGATGCAGTTTCATTTAAAGATCAAATAGAGGGGCATACAACCCGGTTCTGCCAGGAACCTGTATCCCTCATTTTAGCCATCCTATTAGGAATAATAGTACCTGCAGGGGTGGGCACAGGAACCACTGCCCTAGTCGATGGGACATACAAATGACCCAATTAGAAGCAGCAATAGACCAAAACTTAAGATATTAAGATACAGGAGTCTTTAACATCTCTCTCTGAAATTGTTTTACAAAACAGACGAGGGTTGGACCTCCTCTTCATGAGAGAAGTGGGCCTTTGTGCTGCATTGAGGGAAGAATGTTGTTTTTATGCCAAGAATACTGGAGTTGTAAAAGAATATATGAGTAAATTAAGAAAACACCTTGAAGAGCATCAACGAGAGACAGAGGTCCAAAAAGGGTGGTTTGAGTCTTGGTTCACACAGTCCACCTGGTTAACTATGCTTTTTATCAGCAATGGCTGGCCCATTAATAATCCTCCTATTATTGCTAACTGTAGGACCCTGTTTGCTCAACTGTGTACTTTCCTTTCTTTAAGCACAAATTTGACATGTTAAACTTATGGTAATCAGATAACAATATACCCCACTAGCAGACATATAATGTGACACCCCCAATGATCAATTTTATGATTAAACATAACCAGACGAAGAAGTGGGGAATGAAAGGTTAATAAAATATGTACTTGTCACTTCCTGTTTTTCTGTATGCTTAACAAAACACTGTTGAAATCTTGAGAACTGTTTGCTAGTCTTGTTCCCAGAATGTGCTGTCCCCAACTGCCAAACTGCAGAATGTACTCCTACACCCATTTGCACGCAAACCACCCACTCACCCTGACCCATCAAATAACTTCCTTCCCTGCCCTCTCCAAGGAAAGTATATAAGCTCTGTTTAAGCTATTCTCAGGACTCTCTGCTATATTCAAGTGAGCTCTGAGCCCCAGCCTGCTGGACCCCCAATAAACTCTTTGTTGTTGCATGAGACAGTCTCTTGGTTGTCTCTTCCTCCAACGCTCGCCCGACATTTACATTGGTACAATCGTAAGTGTGATCTTTGCTTTTTGTGTCCAGAATATTACTGGCCGTCAATCTCTAGGGTAAGAAAATTAAGGGCAAATAATTCATGGTTAAGGCGATCCCTGGGAGTGGTAAATATAAGGGCGTAAACCTTAAGGCGGATTAGCCAAGTCTTTAAGGTAAGGTGGGCACGTTCCACAATGCCTTGGCCCTGACGGTTGTATGGAATTGCAGTAATATGACATATTTGCAAGGTAGCACAGAACTGTTTAAACTTGGCACTGGTATGTGCAGGACCGTTTTCCGTTTTAATATGTTTTGGTTTACTCATTACAGAAAAGGGTGAAACAAGATGAGAAAGGACATCTTTGGTAGCCTCTCCGGAATGTGGAAATGCGAAAATAAAGCCACTGAAGGTATGTATACAAACGTGTATATATTTTTTTTTCTCAAATTCAGGAAAATGAGTAACATCCATTTGCCAAACCTGATTGGGCAGTAATCCTCGGGGATTAACTCCCAATTGTTGAATGGGGAGGGAGACAGCACAACCAAGGCATGTTTTTACTATTTCTCATGCCTGTTGCCTGGTAATTTTACAAAGTAATCAAAGGCTCTGGGAATTTAGATGGTGAAGATTGTGTAACTCCATGGCCTTTTGAATGGAGCCAACAAAAATTGAAAAGATGGAACGAGTTGATGCATCAGCTTGGGCATAACTTTTGTTAGAGGGCCGGGAAGATCAAAGTGTGCCCTCATGTGTCCTAAGAAAAATGGGTGTGTTCTGGCCTGAATTAGCTGCTGAAGCTGGTGAAACAGAAAGGCTGCGGAAGAAGCCTTAATGGCGGGTGAAATCTCCAGCAGGGGCACAAAATGAGCAATGTAGGCACTGTCTGTATAAATATTAACAGGCTTTTCAAAAATGGTATAAAAACTTGTGTTATGGCAAACAATTTCACAAGCTGTGCTGACCTATAGACAGTATCAAAGGTGGTAGGCTGGTTATTGACAACAAAGACCGCACGGCTATTACTGGAACCATCTGTAAAGACAGTAAGGGCTTGAGGAATGGGAGCCTTTTGAGTAATTTTGGGAAAAATAAATGGATGTAATTGGGAAAAATGTAAAAAGGGCCACTGGGGAGGTGGTTATCAATTGTGCCCACAAAGCCTGATAGGGCAATACACCATTCATCCCCTGTGTGTAGTAAAAAATGGGTTTGTTCCTTAGTATGTGGAATTAATATATTATCAGGGTCTTTGCCAAAATGTTGACGAGAAAGCAAGTGACTTTTTATAATAATAGAAGCTACCTGAGCAGGATAAACCATAATAACCTTGGAGGATGTGGTGGGTAAATAGACCCAAAGCAAGGGGCAGCCTTTATTTTCAAACAGTGGATCTCACTGCCAAAATATTCCTGTGGGTATATGAGGAGTGCGTAAAATAACCAGAACCAGAGGAAGGTTATAAGAAATTTGTGTAACAAACTGTTGGACAATGGCTTCTATGACTTGGATTAATGCCTGTCATTCCTTGGGAGTAAGCTTTCGAGGGGAGGAGGAGTGGGAATCACCTCTCAAAATATCATTAAGAGGCAAAAGTACACAAGTGGATAATTTTAAATATGTTCTTAGCCATTGAATATCCCCCAGTAATTTTTGAAAACCATTAAGGGTGTGAAGATGGTCCACACGTAGTTGTATTTTAAGAATCTGGATCTAATTATCTTGAAGTTTACGGCGCAAATAGGTATAAGGATCCTGTGTTTGAACCTTATCAGGAGCTATGTGTAGTACCAAGGTAGTGAGGGTTTTGCAAAGGTCCAAGTAACAACTATTAAGGTCATGGGTATTATGTGAAGCAATTAACAAATCATCCATATAATGTAAAATATAAATTTGTGGCCATTGCTCTCTCACAGAATCTACTGCTTGAGCAACGTATTTTCTGCAAAGACTGGGGCTGTTGGCCATACCTTGTGGAAGAACCTACCATTGAAATCTGTGCATAGGGCCCTGGAAATTAATGTGAGGGAGACTAAAGGCAAAACAGGGTCTATCCTTATGATGTAAAGGAATGGTAAAAAAGCAATCTTTTAAGTCAATAACCATTTTATAATAGTTTTTGGGAATAGCAACTGGTGTGGGAATGCATGGCTGTAGTGCTCCCATCAGGTGCATATCTTTATTAATGGCACGCAAATCCTGTAAAAGGCAACACTTGACTGATTTTTTCTTGCTAACAAAATAAGAGTATTCCATGGTGAGGTTGAGAGCTCTACATGGCCGGCTGCCAGCTGTTCCTGCCCTAACATGGAGGGAGCCTACAATTTTTCTTGGGTAAGGGGCCACTGATCCACCCACACAGGAGTCTGAGTCTCCCAAATAATTTTATCTGCATGGGGTACAGGAGGATCAGGGACCAACACTAAAAATCCAAATACCCAAATCCATATGTATTTGTTTTTGTATGGGTTGTATAGGCTCAAGCAGTCCTTGTCTCAGTCTCCCTAGGCCTGTACCAGGGACAAAATTCATATGAAGCATTTGATGAGTCACCATGGAATTGGGACTGGGAAGAATAACTTCCATTTGACTCAAAATATCTCGGCCCCATAGGTTAACAGGGTGGTGGCTGGGGGCGGTTTAGCCCAAGTTTGAGGAGACGCTTCCACTAGGCTTTGTTTGCCTCTCGGACACTCGCGTGAAACATGACCAAGTTGTTTACAAGTAAAGCAAGTACGTGAGCCAGGATTGTGAAAGGCCTTGGTAAAGGCAGCACCTATGGCGAGACCAATGACATGGGCTGCACCCACCCTGGCACAGAGTCTAATAAAGTCAGAAAGTTCCCCTTTATCCTTATGTGGTCAAAAACCATCCTGACATGCCGCGTTGGTGTCTTCAAACGCAAGATGTTTTACAAAGGTGCTTTCGCTTGGTCCAAGCAAGCATTCCCTGGCTAGGTTAAGCCGGGCAAAAAAGTCGCTATAAGGCTAGTCGGGCCCTTGTCAAATTTTTGCCAGGGAAGTGGTAGCTGAGCCCTTTTGAGGTAGGCGTCTCCAAGCATGTAAGCCAGCCATCTGAATCTGTTCCAAAAGTCCAGCAGTGAAACACGCCTGTTTAGGGTTAGTGTCAAAAGGCACATTGACCACTAGCTTAACAGAATTCCAGTATTTAGAGGAGGCCTTAGTTAATTATTTTGAGCAGTTTCCCGACACTGCTCTTTGAAATCTGCATTCCACATCAGGAAGTCTCTGGCACTGAGGGTAGCTCGGGCTAAAAATTTCCAATCATTGGGAGTAAGCCATTGTGCACTGTGACTTTCTAATATAACCAAAGTGGAGGGTGCAGTGGGGTCATAGTGAGCACAAGCCTTTTTAAGTTTTTCAAGAAAATGCAGGCTTAATTTTTTGTAGACACTCTGTGTTCCTTCCTCTCTACAGGTGAACTCCTCATCCGCTGAGTCCTAATCTTCCTCCTGCCATTCCCGCAACTTCTTCCCTTGATCCGTTTCCCTCGCTTCCTTCTCTTGATCCTCATCTAAGTCTTTGTTCTCACCCTGGGCGGGCTTATATATCTGACTGCAGGTGACTGGGAAGGCAAGAACAGGCAGATGGAGCAGCTTAGCCTTTGTGCAATACCACTATGGGCCAGCTCATGTTGACTCCATGCCTAAGGCTAATGAGCAGAGCTCAGAGCCATGGCATCTTAATTCTTTTAAAAGTTGGATCTGTTCCCTTCTATGTAGGAGAGACTCTCACAAGGGAGCCAGGTTAGGCAAGGGAAGTGGGAAAAAAATATCTGGGGGACCAGTTGGCCTCTGAAGGGCCGAAGAACAAAAGTCAGGAGGGATAAAGGAGGGAGGTGGATGTGTAAGTCCTATTGGCTGTGGGAGGGTCCTGAGAGGTCTTGGGTCTTCTGAATGGTGGCGAGCTGCTTCCTTCACCAAGGTAGCCTCCTCACCATGGGTCAATATGTCTCTGGTATTTAAAACTGGATAAAGGCAGTTGCAAACCCTGGGAGCCTTATTCATTAGTGTGGGTTTTTTGAGGGGGACCAGGAAGGTTCCCAGAAGCCTGGGGAGACTGAGAAGTGTCTATGTCTATACTACCTGAAGGGCATGCCGAGGGGGGACGAGAGGTCTTTTTCATAGCCTCTTCCCAAATCCTGACAAGTTTTAAGGTACCATTGTCAAAGGGTAAACTATTAAGACTTTCATTAATTAAGTTTCAGGATATAAAGGTGGGAACAGGCCCCTCTTCTGGGCGAAAGGATTCATAATAATCTTTTAAACAGTCTCCTACTCTAAGCCATCCTTTACCATCAATGGTCCCTTCACGGGGAAACCAAGGACACAATTCTCCTTTGTAGGAAAAGATTAATTTTAAGTCCTTTTTCTTAACACGCTCTCACCATGTGTTCAGGGACTCCTTGAGGCTTGACAAAAATGACCGTGAGCTCCGCTTGGCCAAGTCTTCACAGAGGATGGCGTTCCCCCTCAGTCAAAGTCTCGAGCCCCAGTCGGTGGGCACCAGATATCCCGGAGGGCTGGACACATCAACGTGGATGGCGAACCTAGGTGGGGAGTATGATGGGACAAGAGACACGAGAGATGACAGCAAGACAGGAGTTGTGATCAAGCTGCAAACTTTTATTGTTCACACAGGGGTATTTATATGCTGGGAATTGAAAAGCTCTCTTATCGGCAGTTGCTGGATGTCTTCACAAGGTGAGATAACGTCAGGATGTTTCAGGAAGACAGATGGCCGCAGGATGTCTCTGGGAGATAGATGGCTACATTATGTCTCCCAGGCAGGATGTCTTCCAGGGTGCTGTTTCTTGTAAGTATCAGGCTATTCTTTGAAGGAGAACTTCCTTCTAGCCCCTGACAGTCAGGGATTAATTATTTGGAATGGAAAATTGGAAAATGAATCCAATGTGTATGCAAATATGTGCTACAGAAAAATATTCTCATTCTCATTCAGAACAATGCCTTGACATTACCTTGGCCAAAATTAAGACACAATTAGAGGAGAAGAGTTAGAAAATCTGTGAATACTTATCTGGAATGGAAAATGCTCAAGAGTTCAAAATTTTGGAGGTGGTAGAAGAGTTTCCAAAAGTAAGGACCAGGGTAAAAACTCCACAAACATGGAGCTTTGACGGCCTAAAGACTTCTGGAGAAACTACCTCTGAGGTTTGGCACTTGAAATATATGTTGATGATAGGAGTTTTAGCTTCATTTCTAGTGAGACCATCAAAGCTCTATCTGCATCTATGTGACCTGGAGGACATGGTTTCTTATTTTCCAATGAACATGAGGCAGCAGTGCTGAATTATTACTTTGTAGGTAAACTGTTTTCACTGGGGTCAAAGTGTCTCTCCGTGTGGACTGTGAAGACATTTGGTCATCCTCCAATTTTCATGGTGTTTATCGCTGCGGCACTTGGAGTTTGGTATTTGCTTCACAAAATACAAGGACTTCAACTGGGACACAGTGCTGGTGGGAGTTCTGACATGTGTGGTGGGTCAGGGTCTGCAGAAGAATGCACCAACCAGACTTCCATTCCACATAGCTTGCCCCATTGACCATAGCAACCTGAATCTGATCATTGACCTGAAACCTCTCGATATAACAAGATGCCTTTACATACAAGGTTCTGCTAGCTGCACCATGTCAGTATCAAGCCATTTGGAAGACAATGGCAGATACACATGACACCACAATAGATGTTTTATCACATACCTGCACACCACTGATCTAGGCCCATTACTCAGTAGGGTCCATCTTACTGTCACCTCCGTTCTACACCATTTTCATGAATCCCAGTTAATCAAGGCACTGTCTGGTACACACATGATAAGCAACAGGACACCAAAAGGTTCTCCAGTGCCACCTGGTCATGGGAATTTCAAAAATTTCATGGTATTATTAAAGACTTTTTTTAAGGATGAAGTTGGAGGCACTGTCGGATTCAATTTATTCAGGAACCATTAAATGGTGTGGAAGCTCATTGCATTGAAAGCCCTGGAGAACCCTCACAGGCAAGACTTCCCAAAGAGTGGCCAAAGTTCACAAGAAGCCAGGCCCACTGAGGTCTACAATGTGAGTTCCATGTGTGTTTTGACTCTCAACTATTTCTGGAAAGTCTTTCAGAAGCAGCAGTCCATTTATAAATTGGGCAGGATGAATGCTGGGAAGCTTTCTTCTAGACAGGATACATCCATTGATGCATTCTATTTTTTAATGTCTACAACCATGGACATAGTGGGATAATAGACATTGAAACACTTGCCTTGTCAAACGACTTACAAGAAAGAGTACACTTTAAACAAACAAACAAACAAACAAAAAACCCTGCTTCTTCCTACCTATTCTCAGAACATGAGACAAAACCACCAACTCATACCCACATGCACAAAGGCACCTCCTTCCCCCAAGTAAGTCTGTGACTATCCGGAGTGTCCTCTGACTGGTGGGCCATACTATATTTCCCCAAAATGGCCTGTCCTGTCTCAGATCGGGTCTCCTCGGCCAACGCTGTGAAGTTGTCAGGAGGCAGCGGTTAACCACTACGTGCTTTCTAAGGAAAGGCCCCTCTTCAGAGCTTTCCTGGCATTTGGCCATTCTCGCATCAGTAGGAACCAAGAAAGACTGACTCTGTCCTTGGTAAAACCAAACAAGTTTCCCCGCTGGGACTGGGACTGGGACTGGGACTGGGACTGGGACTGGCTCTGTTTGCCTGGTTTCCAGGATCCCAAGTTCAGAGAGTGCCATCACCAAGGGAGTGAGGTAGTCACTTTCGTCAGAAACTGTATGAGGTCACTGCCTTGGCAACCACTTTGTCCTAACAGTTGCTCCAAAGATTCCCAGAGATGGAGGCTGCCCCTACTTCCTGTGACACTATCACAAGTTATAATGGTATATCAACCATAGGCACCCAGGAGCAGCTCTCCACACAGGCCTGGTTTAGTCCATGTTCTCTACATTAAGAAGAGAGATGTTGATTCAGACACATCCCTTCATCCTGACCAGGTTGTTTGCATTGGAAGTTGACTTTTTCTCTCTCTAGTCCTTCATAGCTGCATACATCTTCTACAGAGATCATTTCTGCATGAACCTTTGAGGTTCTCAGCAGGTGGAAGATCCCCTACATTCCTGTATTATAAGACCAACTCTGTACCTGCTCCTCTGTAAAGTTAGATTCAGGAAAGAGTGTATGGTTAGGGTTAATAACATGTTCGATTTGGATTAGGAATCATTCTGCAGGATGAATTATGATATTCTGAACCTGTGAAATTAATAAGAATATATAGGTGAAATATAAGTAGGTAAACAGAAATCCAGGTAAGATTTGCAGCATAGAAGGGCATTGGGCCCGTGATTATGATACTTAGCTTTGGAATATGTTCTGCAAAGATGTCTCAGAAAAATCGATATACAATGGCATAGGTCCTTTTACCTTGGATGATTGAATTCCAAAGAGAACATACAGTCAAAAAGGGATAGTCAGTAGGATTAGAAAGATAATTGATAGGTTTAGAAAGAAGAGTGAGTATAGGATTTGGACCAAAAGTTCTTTAGCAATAGAGTTTCGGGTAGAGAGTGAATGTAAATGTAAGCAGATGTGAAGAGTCTGTCACAATGATGAATGGGGAAAATATGTAGGAATGCAGATATCAATAGAGACATTGGGAAATCAAACAAAGTATAAAGTGAGTGATAGGATTAGACATTTTCAACAGGGTTGAGGTTGAATATATAATCTTAGGAAGAAACAAATATTTAGTCACCAATAGGATTGACATTTGAGAGCATTAGATGTTTTTCATAATCCATGCTCACTTTCCATTTAGGCTTTGGTACAAACATAAGTGGGATCTTTTTATTTGTATCCAGAAAATTACTGTGATAAAATGCATATGTAGATCAGATGACATGCGTATTTATTCAACCATTTCTGGGTGCAATATTTTGAAGACGTATAAATTAGTATTGGGGATACAAATAGGTGTACCTTTGTCTATCAATATAGAGACAATGCATGAATTGAACATACTGTGAATAAATAATATAACTACTTCCAACTTTAAATAATGGATTGAATTGATATCTGAAAATATACAGGAAATCTGATATTGATATACAATCATTGATTCCAACCAGTTATACATCTAATGGTAATATTAGTGTTATGGTTTATCATGAAGAGTGTGTGAGTTTTGCTTCTAAATGATTATGGAAATCAAAAATAGTGTGTTTGGAAAGAAGTCTCGTAAAAAGATCTAGCCAAGAAACCTGAAGGAATACATGTGTTCTGAAGCAGAAATTGATTGATAGTGAGTCAAATGCCTATAAATTTGTTAACTTCTGGATAAATATATATCCTATGATGTGCATAAACTGAAAAAATAGTAATGTACCAGTGTTGAATAAAAATGAACGTCAAAATAAACATCATGTATCATTGGAATCTACTTACATTGATGTTAAACTGCATTAGTTATTGTAGAAATATTAGGATTTGTATGCACAATTCACTGAATTTAGCTTTCAGTACTAGGAAACAAATATGTATTTCAGGTGGATGAATATTTCTGATAATAATCTTGTGAAAAGTTGATTATAAATGCACATACATGAACATGAGTGAATTTAGGGAGTGTATAATAAGACACATATATTGCATATTTGGAAATATCTGGAGAGTATATATATATATATATATATATATATATATATATATATACACACAAACACACACACAGACATTAAATAGTAGCAATATATATGCCAATTGAAATTCATCATTAAATATATATCATCCACAGATTCAAAGCTATTTATTTTACTAAAAATGGATTTATATATAATGTTGTTCAACAAAGAACCTCAACCATAGATTGAATTTTCAGTTCCAACCGGGTTTAGGAGTAGTCATCTCTTCTCTCAATTTGTATCTGCCAATTCAGCCACCTCACAAGAATGTACGAGTGATAAAAGCTCGGATTCTGTATGTACATATAAAAATACATGTTCTGAATAGGCTACAGAGAACAGGAGACAGGAATTTACATATTAACTTTAAAAACACGTGGAGACCTATTTCAATTAAAAATTGACAAGATTTATAACACCAACCCTTTTTCATGCAAAATGGAAGTCCAACTATACAGCATGCCTCCTCTGAACATCTTGTATTTCTATTCTGTTTGGGTTATGTTTGTCCATCATATTAGGATTAGTAGTCAGAGTCTAGTAGGTATGGGTTAGGGTCAGTGTTTCATTTTTTCGAATGGAAAATTAGATAAGGAATCCAAAATGTATACAAATATGTGCTGCACAAAAATATACCCACTTTCATCCAGAACGATGGCTTGACATTTCCTTCCCCCCAAGTAAGACACAATTAGAAGAGAAGACCTTGAAAATCTGTGAATACATATCTAGAATGGAAAATGCTCAGGAGTTCACAACTTTGGAGGTGGTAGAGGAGTTTCCAAAAGTAAGAGACAGTGTTGATAGACCCAACCTGATCTTTTATTAAAATTGGGAGCCATCTTTCCACAAAACCATGAAAAGCTAATTTTGGCTTTACTATAAATTCCTGCAAATTCTGAACCTGCTTGGAATGCCTGCCCGTGCCTTGAACTCCCCCATGCCTATCTCTCTGACCAGATAGCAGCCCTCTCTGAAACTTTAGTGATACATCATAATTTTTGGCCTTCCCTGGCCAGACAACGACCCTCTCTGAGGTATAATGGTCATCATAATTTCTTATGTTGGGGCCGGCAAAAAAAAAAAAAAAAAAAAAAAGTAAACTACCATTATTGTGATGCTTGTCAAAATTCTGTTATCTGTAACCCCCCTTTTGTGTTACTTTCTGGGCTATATAGCTGTGCTGTAGCAAAGGTGGGGTTGCTGTCTTGTTCCCGCCGTTTTGGGAGGGAGAGGCAGCCAGGCCGGTTGAAATAATAAACTTGCCTTAATTTGATTTTAATTGGAGTCAGTGGTCTTTTCTTTCATTCTGGTCTAACGTTTTGGAGTTCCCCAGCAAGATGACCCTGCCCGAACAGATCACAAGACCAGACTGCTGGAAATTCTGAAGCTGGCCTTCTCTCCAGGGCTCCCGGCTACAGAGCCACTCAGGGGATGCGCAGCTTGAGATGTTCCAACGCCTTGGAGTGAGCCTTTGATCCAGGGAGCACTGAAGTGAACCAATGGACTAAAACTATTAGTAAGCACCTGGTGGAGGAGGACTCCTTAGGTAAGTGGCGCCTTGATAACATCTGATATCTGATTAAGGGAGATCTCTTCTGATGACAGAGAAGTGGCCTGGGGAGGCTCACATATACTCCTGTCTGGGACAGTAACAAGAATCATTCTGTCCTCTGTTCTATTCTGTAGAGAATTCCTCTGGATGGGTTGAGAGGTGCGGATGGGCACGCACGTGGTCCTACCCGAGAGCTTTAGAAAGACATTGCATTGCTCCTCTGTTTTTCTGTTTTGGCGCAGGGTTTCTGTATTTTTCTGTTTTGTTCTGTGTTCTATATATTTTTTGTTTGTTTGTTTTTGTGCGTTTTGTTGTGTGATTTCGGTGCTAAAAACTTAAGGATATTGGACGTGAAAATTGGTAATAATGCAAGTAAGCGTGACGCCTTTTTTGGAATGTGTTTTAAGGGACTACGATGAACTTTACCCCGCTTTGTTAAGCAGGATAAGAGAAGCCCCTAGCTGCCTGCCGGGAGAACACACACTGCACAGGGCAATGCCTGCTGGGGACCTAAGAACTGAGTATATCCCAGGTAAATGAGTGAAACTCCTTTAAAACCCCTTGTCCCTTCAGATCAAGAGAGTCACAACCATTTGGCAGAGTCCCCTGTTTTTCTCCTTTGTTAGCAAAGCAATAAACCTCCCTTTTTCTTTTTCTCAAAACCCTGTCCTCATTATTAAATTGGCATTAATTGGCTTCAAAGTCAGGAACCGAACTTTAAGTTACAAATTTTGATACACCCCCCCACCTTAGATCCGGTACTTTTTGAGATCTGAATACTGAAATGTTAGGAGATGGAGCATGCTTGGGGTGGAACCGAACCAGAGGAGCTAATCTTGTAAGTAAAAGGAGGGACTGAGGGACTCCCAGCAGCTGCCGAAGCCCTGTTGCTTCAGGGAATTCCCTCCTTCCTTCCCTGCACTGTAAGGATTATCCCACCTCTGTTTTCTTAAAAAAGAGAAAAAGAAAAAGGGGATACTAAACTCAGTAAAGTCACCATAGAGACCCTTGATTTTACATTTCAGGTTTCTCCTCTGTTAAAACATATGGTCCCCTTGTGGGAACATCTATGGTGCCACTAGAGTAGGAGATTTTTCTCTCATCTGTTCTCTTTCAAAGGCTTCTGTCTGTCATCCATAGTCTGGAGCTCCTTTCTGTCTGTCTTGTGTCTTTTTTTCTGGCCCATTAAGACATGTGCAATAATGTGTTGATATTATAAATTGTTTCTTGGGAATGATCTTAGCTGAATGTGTGTCTAAATGATTATGTTTTATTGTAACAATCTGGTATCTGCATGGGTTTTTGAAGCATTGCACAATCTTGCAGTTAAAAGTCCAGTTTAGGTAATTGTTTAGTTTATGATTTCAGATAATTCATGCCAGAGAAATTAAATACTTAGGATGGAAAACTAAAGAACTCTACTTCCAAGTTGGCAAGTAACTTCCCAATTATTCAATCTTTTATTTCACCAATTTTGAATTGGGTAGCCTGGGAAAATATCACTGTGTGTACCAGTGCACTAATTTGGACAAGGATAGTAAATCATTGTATGGTATTTGTTGACAAAACAAGATGTAAAGATATAAAATTTTGTGAATTGTATCTTAAACTTGTATCATAATTTTCAACATCCTAACCTGAAAAGTATGGTTAAAATGCCTTAGGCCTGAGGTGTCTGCTCAGAATAGCAATTTTTTCCTGCTCCTTCCAGACCTCAGCCAGGACTTATTTTGAAATGCAAATGAAAGTATCCTGCAAGCTCAGTAGGAGACTGATCTGAGGCCTAAGGGAAAAAAAGGTAAATTGTGTGGTTTTTACTAATTACTAGCCAGTCATTTTATCTAGGACTCTTATTTTTTTCCTTAGATTCTTTATGTTTATTTGTTTTTTTTAGCTCATGATTTTGATCCGACAGACCTAAGTTTATATTTTTCTGATCAGTTCTATCTTTGACCAACTGTGGAGTTTTTGAAACATTGCAATGCAGATTTCACCTGTGAAAAGCTATAAGGCCTTTACTATTTTTATGTGTGCACACATCTGTTATGTGTTGTATGTCTATATATACATATGTCCGTGTATCATATATATGATACAAAAATTCACATATATAAAGAGCGCTCATAAAAAAAAAACGCTCATAAAAACAAATTTTAAAAAGTGGATCCAAAGTTCTTTAAATCACGTGATTTACATGGTTCAATTTAAATTGGAAAAACAGATAACAATAAATATCTTTAAATTTAAGCTTACAAGTTTTTCTAGGTGTTCAAATATCTAATTAAATATTAATGTCTAGAAAATGTCTAATATGCCGTGCCCACTCACGTCACCCTCTCTCAGCTCTGAAGAAGCCAAAATGAGTGATGCCCCTTTTTTTACAACAATGGAGCCAAAAATAAATAGACTATCAATATAAGTAATTAATGAAATCAGGCAAAATCAGGGAGACCGGTTTTGGGTGAGTTCAAAAATTTGGAGGCTGTTACCTGATGGATTAAAATTCCCTCAGTGCTCTTCCCCTACTCTATCAAAGATTTGAACGGGACACATTAGAAAAGGGGGGAATGACAGACGCAACCTGATCTTTTATTAAAGTTTGGAGCCATCTTGCCACAAAGCCTTGAAAAGATAATTTTGGCTTAACTATAAATTACAGCAATTTCTGAACCTTCATAAATATTGGTCTTCCCTGCCCAGACAACGACCCTCTCTGAGTCTCCAATGGTCCTCATAAATTCCGATGTTGGGGCCAGCAAAAAAAAAATGTAAACTACCATTAGGGTGATGCTTGTCTGAGTTTTGTTATCTGTAACTCCCCTTTTTGTGTAACTTTCCGGGCTATAAAACTGGGGTGTAGGAAAGGTGGGGTTGCTGTCTTTTTTCAGCTGTTTTGGGATGGAGAGGCAGCCCAGCCAGTGGAAATAATAAGCTTGTTTAATTTGATTTTAATTGGAGTCAGTGGTCCTTTCTTGCTTCCTGGTCGAACAGGTAAACACTCCAAAAACATGGAGCTCTGCCGGCCTAAAGACTTCTTGAGAAACTGCCATTGAGTTTGGGCACTTGAAATATATGTTGTTGTCAGGAGTTTAGTTTCCTTTGTAGTGATACCATCAAAGCTGTGTCTGCATCTATGTGACCTGGAGGACATGGTTTTCTATTTTCCAATGAACATGAGGCAGCAGTCCTGAATTGTCTCCTTGTAGGTAATCTGTGGCCACTGGGGGCTAATTGTCTACTCCTGTGGACTGTGAAGCCATTTGGTCATCCTCCAATTTTGTGGTGTTTCTTGTTGCTGTAATGGGAGTTCGGTATTTGCTTAACGAAATACAAGGAGTTCAAATGGGACACAGTGCTGGAGGGAGTTCTGTCACATGTGGTGGGTCAGGGTCTGCAGAAGAATGCACCAACCAGACTTCTATCCCACATAGCTTTAACCCTTGTGTATAGCAACCAGATTCTGAACATTGCCTAGAAACGTCTCCATATAACAAGTTGCCTTTACATATAAGGGTCTGCTGGCTGCACCATGTCAGTTAGAAGCCATTTTGGAAGCCAATGGCAGATCCACATGACCTCACCACAGATATTTTATCACACACCTGAAAACAACTGCTCTGGGCCCACTACTCAGCAGTCTGCAACTTACGGGCATCTCTGATCTACACCATATTCATGAAACCCAGTCAATCAAGGCACTGTCTGGTACAATCATGATCAGCAACAGGAGATCTAAAGGTTCTCCAGTGCCAACTGGTCATGGGAATTTCAAAAATTTCATTGTATTTATCTAGCCATGTTTCAAGGATGAAGTTGGAGACACTGTGGGTTTCAATTCATTCAGGAACCATTAAATGGTGAGGAAATTCATTTCAATGAAACCTCTGGAGAACTCTTACAGGCAAGGCTTTCCATAGAGTGGCCAAAAGGTCACATGAAGCCAGGCCCTTTGTAGTCTACAATGTGAGGTCCATGTGTGTTTTGACTCTCAACTATGGCTGCCAAGCCTTTCAGAATAAAATCATGTGATATCCTGGGTGAGATTCCCAGTGCTCTCTGGAAAGCCAACCTGGACCTAAATCTCAGTTTCCAAGGGCGGCTCTCATGCGTGGGCTCCTAAAATCCCAACAGAATTCATGCCAATACTATTATGAGGTCAGTTCTAGAACTCAGACTCTAAGGGGAATCACACCAGAGTTCAAGCCCAGGTGGACCCAGTCATCTCTTCCAACTGCCAAACAAATGACCACAATTAAAACGAAAACACTCCCACATTGCCCTCATCTTCTTCCATATAGAAACTCCTCATAGCCTCTGGCTGGAGGTTTCCATGAGGGGTGCAGACCAAGATAGTGTCCAAATAAGCTCCCTAGTCCCTCATTTGCCTAAAGTAAGGGTGGACTGCACACCCTTCCTGAGAAACAGGAGTCATGAAATAGGCCCGCATTAATACTGCTCTGTTTCTCCAATTTGAGGCCTACTGACTGTCAGGTATAGATTCTTTATGTGATTTGGAGTCATGAGAAAACCCAAGCACCTATGGGCTAGCCTCTGCAGGGCTTTGAGGAACTCATTTGACCCAAAGGATCCCTATTCTCACTTGATGGATATCAGAAACCTAACAGACTAAGGCAGGAGACTTCATACACAATGACTGATCTTTGTGCCATTTTGGTTTTTGACGCACACATGGGATCTTTCTTTAGATACATTAGGTGCTGAGAATCAAAGCCACAGCCTCACACATGGCCAAGAGACTGATTCTTACACATCCCTTTCCAAAGCATTTAACCAAAGAGCCACAGGTGATACCCATTCATTTCCATTTGAAAATGGTTTTCTTCAGGCTTCACAAAGGTGTGGCCCAAGGCAAAGACCTTCCTGATATTCAGGGAAAAAGAACAATAGGTAAGCAAAAGGCCCAAAGCTGGGTTTCTCCACTGAGAAGTTCCTGGTCACACTGATATCTGAGTTTTCTGAGATGCTCGCCATTCCCTTCAGCTATCCAGTACATGGCCATGTCACAGAGCTCGGAGGTGATACATAACTTAGACTCAAAACCATGAGCCTATTCTGGAGAGTGGGAAGGATTCAGGAAAAAAACTGGAAATTAGGAACATGGTAGGTGTTGCCCATCCATATGGCAAGCCGCAGTCCATTCACATATTCGGCAGGAGGAATGCTGGGAAGTTTTCTACTAGACAGAAGACATCTATTGATGCATTCTCTTTTCTAATGTGTACAACCATGGACACAGTGGGATACAGGGATATAGAAACACTGGCCTTGTCAAACGACTTACTAGAAACAGTCCACTCCAAACCAAACAAAGCGCCTTTTCTACCTACTCTCAGAACATGAGACTAAAACACAAACTCACACCCAACCCTTCATCATAACCAGGTTTTTTGCCATAGAAGATGAATTTTGCTCTCTCAGGTCCTTCATAGCTGCATAAATCTTCTCTATGGATCATTTCTGCATAGACCTTTGAGTTTCTCAGGAGGTGGAAGTTCCCATACGTTGCTGTATTGTAAGACCACCTCTGTCCCTGCTCTTTTTTAAAGTTAGATTGAGGGAACAGTGTATGGTTAGGTTAACAACATGTCCAATTAGGGTTAGGAATCATTTTGCTTGATGAATAATGGTATTGGGAACCTGCGATATTTATAAGAATATATAGTAGTAATATATATATATATATATATGAAAAAAGAAATCTAAGTAATATTTGAAACACAGAAGGGCATTAGGCCCTTGATTGGGATACTTAGCATTGAATTAAGTTCTGCACAGATGTGTCAGATAAATCAATATACAATGGCATAGGACCTTGTACCTTGGGTGATTGAATGTCAAAGAGAACATCCAGTCAAAAACGGATAGTCGGTAGGTTTCAGAAGAAGAGTGAATATTGGATTTGGAACAAATTCTTTAGTAACAGGGTTTCGATTAGAGAGTGAATGTAAATGTCAGCACATATGAAGAGTTAGTCACAATCATGAACTGAGGAAAATATGTAGGAAAGCAGATATAAATAGAGACATCAGGAAATCAGGCAAAGTAAAAAGTAAGTGAAAAGATTAGACATTTCCAACATGGTTGAGTTTGAACATACAAACTTAGGAAGAAACAAATAGGTAGTCACCAATAGGATTGACATTTGAGAGCATTAGGCAACCTAGACATGGGTGTTTTTAGTAATGCATGCTTACTTTCCATTAAGGCTTTGGTACAATCATAAGTGTGACCTTTGCTTTTTGTGTCCAGAATATTACTGTGATCAAATGTATATGTATGTCAGATGACATGAGTATTTTATCCACCATTTCTGGGAGCATTATTGTGAAGACGTATAAATTAGTATCAGGGTTACAAATAGGTGTACCCTGTGTCAGGGAATATAGAGAAAATGAATGAATACACCATACTATGATTAAACAATATAACTGTTTCCAAATTTCAATAATGGATTGAATTGACATCTGAAAACATACAGGAAATCTTATACTGATAAACAATCATACCAGTTATACATCTAATTTTAATATTATGTTTATGGTTTACCTTGAAGAGTGTGTGAGTTTTGTTTCAAATTTGATTATGGAAGTCAAAAATAATGTGTTTGGAAAGAAGTCTCATGAAAATACCAGTCAAGAAACCTGGAAGAATACATGTGTTTTGAAGCAGGAAGTGATTGAATGTGAAAAAAATGCCTATAAATTTGTGAACTTGTGGATGAAATATATGTCGTATGATGTGAATAAACTGAAGAAATATTAATGTACCAGTGTTGAATAAAAATGAACGTCAAAATACACATCATGTTCCATAGGAATCTACTTGCATTGATGTTAAACTGGGTCAGTTTCTGTAGAAATATTAGGATTTGTATGCACCATTCACTGAAGTTAGTATTCAGTAGTAGGAAACAAATATGTATTTCAGGTGGATGAATATTTCTGAGAATAATCTTGTGAAAGTTGATTATAAATCCACATATATGAACATGAATGAATTTAGGGAGTGTATAATGAAACACATATATTTCATATTTTGAAAAATCTGGAGAGTGTGTATTGTGAATATATATATATATATATATATATATAAATGTACACACACACAAAACACACAGACATTAAAAAGTAGCAATATATAGGCCAATTGAAATTCATCGTGAAATATATATCATTCACAGATGCAAAAATATTTAATTTACTGAACATGGATTTATGTATAATGTTGTTCTACTAGGAAGCTCACCCATAGGTTGAATTTTCACTTCCAACAGTGTTTAGGAAGAGTGATCTCTGCTCACAATTTGTATCTGCCAAGTCATCCACCTCAGAAGAATGTACGTGCGATACCAGGTAGGAATCTATATGTCATATAAAAATACATGTGCTGAATAGGCTACAGAGAAAGTGAGACAGGTTTTCACATATTTGTTAACTTTAGAAAAACATGGAGGACTATTTCAACGAAAAATTGACTAGTTATATGACTCCTATAATTTATCATGCAAAACACAAGTCCAACTATACACCATGCCTCCTCTGAACTGTTTGTATTTCTATTCTGGTAGGGTTATTGTTCTCCATCATATTAGAATTAGTAGTCAGAATCTAGTAGGCTATGTGTTAGTGTCAGGTATTCAGCATTTCAAATGAAAAATTGGAAAATGAATCCAATGTGTATGCAAAAATAGCTACAAAAAAATCTTCCCACTCTCATCCACAACAATGCCTTGACATTACCCTCACCTTAAGTAATACAAAATTATATGAGAAGAGTTAAAAAATCTGTGAATAAATATGTGGAATGGAATATGCTCAGGAGTTTACAACTTTGGAGGTGGTAGAGGAGTTTCTAAAAGTTAGGGACAGGGTAAACACTCCACAAACATGCAGCTCTGCTGCAATAAGACTTCTTGAGAAACTGAATCTGAGGTTGGGCACTTGAAATATATGTTATTGTCAAAAAATTTAGCTTCCATTGTATTGAGACCATCAAAGCTGGATCTGCATCTATGTGACCTGTTGGACATGGTTCCTTATTTTTCTGTGAACATGAAGAAACAGTGCTGAATTCACTATTTGTAGGTAATCTGTGGCCACTGGGGGCTAAGTTTCTCCCCGTGTGGACTGTGAAGCCATTTGCTCATCCTCCACTTTCCGTGATATTTCTTGTTGCTGCACTGGGAATTTGGTATTTGCTTCATGAAATCCAAGGAGTTCAACCGGGACACAGTCCTGGAGGGAGTTCTGTCACGTGTGGTGGGTCACAGAATGCATGAGCATGCACTAATCAGGCTTCTATCTCACAAAGCTTGCCCCCTTGAACATTGGAACCTGATTCTGAACATTGCCCTGATACCTCTCCATATAACAAGATTCCTTTACATATAAGGGTCTGCTGGCTGCACAATGTCAGTGACAAGCCATTTGGAAGCCAATGGCAGATCCACATTGCCCCACCACAGATGTTTTATCACACACCTGCTCACCACTGCTCTAGGCCCACTACTCAGCAGGCTCCAACTTACTGGCACCTCGATTCTACACCATTTTCATGAAACCAAGTCAATCAAGGCACTTTCTGGTATGCTCATGATCAGCACAGTTTCTCTATTGCCACCTGGTCATGGGAATTTCAAAAATTTCATGGTACTTATGTAGCCATTTTTCAAGGATGAAGTTGGAGGCACTGTGTGTTTCAATATATTCAGCAGGCATTAAATGGTGAGGAAGATCATTTTAATGAAAGCTCTGGAGAGCTCACACAGGCAAGCCTTTCCAAAGAGTAGAAAAAAGGTCACATGAAGCAATGCCCATTGAGGTATATAATGTGAGGTCCATGTGTGTTTTGATTCACAAATATGGCTGCCAAGTCTTTCAGAATAAAATCATGTGATATCCTGGCTGAGACACCAATTGGTCTGTGGAAAGCCACACTGGGCCTAGATCTCACTTTCCAAGGGCGACTCTCAAGCGTGGCCTCCTAAAATCCCTACACAATTCATGACAATACTTCTCTGAGGTCAGTTTCAGAACTCAGTATCTAAGGGGAATCACATCAGAGTTGAAGCCCAGGTGGACTTAGTCGTCTCTTCCAACCGCCACACAAAAGACCACAATTAAAATTAAAACACCCCCACATGGCCCTCATCTTCTTCCATATAGACACTCATCATAACCTCTGTCTGGAGTTTTCCATTGGGGGGCACAGCCCAAGGGAGTGTCCAAAAGAAGCTCCCTTGTCCCTCATTTGCCTATAGTCAGGGTGGCCTGGACACCCTTCCTGGGAACCAGGAGTGATTAAATAGGCCTGTCATTAATACGGTTCTGCCTCTCCAGTTTTAGGCCTACTGACTGTGTGGTTTAGTGAATTGGAGTCATGAGAAAACCCAAGCACATATGGGCTTGCCTCTGTAGGGGTTTGCAGAACTCATTTGACTCAAAGGATCCCTATTCTCTCTTGATGGAGGTCAGGTATCTTACAGAGGAAGGCGAGAGACTTCATCCACTATGACTGCTCTTTTTGCCATTTTGGTTTTTGATGCACACATGGGATGTTTCTTTAGATCCATCAGGTGCTGAGAAACTAAGCCACAGCCTCACACAGGGCCAAGAGGCTGATTCAGACACATCCCTTTCCAAGGAAATTAAGCAAAGAGTCTAAGGTGATGCCCATTCATTTCAATTTTAAAACTGTTTTCTTCAGGCTTCAAAAAAATGTGGCCTGAGGCAAAGACCTTCCTGACATTTAGAGAAAAAGAACAATATGTAAGCGAAAGGCCCAAAGCAGGGTTTCTCCACTGAGACTTTCCTGGTCACACTGATATCTCGCCATTACCTTCAGCTATCCAGTACATGGCCATGTCACAGAGCTTTGAGGTGGTACATATCTTGGACACAAAACCATGAGCCTATTCTGAATATTGGTCAGAATTCAGGAAGAAAACAGGAACTTGGGAAGTAAGTAGGTGTTTCCCATCCTTAAGGCAAGCCGCAGTCCATTCATAAATTGGACAGGATAAATGCTGGGAATCTTTCTAGTAGACAGGACACATCCATTGATGCATTCTCTTTTCTAAAGTATACAAACAGGGACAGAGTGGGACACACAAACATACAAACACTTGTCTTGTCAAAGGACTCACTAGAAATAGTCCTCTCCAAACCAAACAAACCACCTTTTCTACCTATTCTCAGAACATGAGACAAAACCACAAACTCACATCTACACCCACAAAGGCACCTCATTCCCCCAAGTAGGTCTGTGACTATACTAAGTGTCCTCTGACTGGTGGGCCATATTATGTTCCGCCAAAATGGTCTGTCCTGTCTCAGATCTGCTCTTCTTGGCCAACTCTGTGAAATTGTCAGGAGCCAGCGGTGAGCCATTATCTTTTTTCTCAGGAAAGGACTATGTTCAGAGCTCTCCTTTCATTTGGCCATCCTCACATCAGTAGGTACCAAGAAAGCCTCACTCTGTCTTTGGTAAATCCAAAGAACTGAGACCACTGGGATTGGGACTGGAACTGGCTCTGGGTGCCTGTCTTCCCGGATCCCAAGTTCAGAGAGTTCCATCACCAAGGAAGTTAGGTAGGTCACTTCCTTCAGGAACTGAATGAGGTCACAGTTTTGGCAACCACTTTGTCCTAACAGTTGCTTCTAAGGGACACCTGAGATGGAGGCTGCTCATAATTCCTGTGACACTTTCACAAGTTAGAATGGTACCTCAACCATAGGCACCTGGGAACACCTCACCACACAGGCCTGTTTTGGTTCATCTTCTGTACATCAAGAAGAGAGAGGCTGATTCAGACACATCCCTTCATCCTGACCAGATTGTTTGCCATGAACGATGACTTTTGCTCTCTCAGATCCTTCATAGCTGCCTACATCTTCTCCAGGTATCATTTCTGCATGGAACTTTGAGGTTGTTAGCAGGAGGAAGATCTTCTATATTCTTGTATTGTAAGACCAACTCTGTCCCTGCTCTTCTGTAAAGTTCAATTGAGGGAACAATGTATGGTAAGGGTTAATAACATGTGCAAATAGGGTTAGGAATCATTCTGCTAGATGAATAATGGTATTGGGAAACTGTGATACTTACAAGAATATACAGGTTAAATATAAGTATGAAAACAGAAATCTAGATAAGATTTGAAGCCCAGAAGGGCAATGGGCCCTTGATTGGGAAACTCAGCTTTGAATTATGTTCTGCAGAGATGTCTCAGATAAATCGATATACAATTGCATAGGATATGGTACCTTGGATGATTGAATGTCGAAGAGAACATCCAGTCAAAAAGGAATAGTTCATAGGATTATGAAGAGAGTCGGTAGGTTTAGAAAGAAGAGTGAGTATATGATTGGGACCAAATGTTCTTTAGCAATTGGGTTTCAGGTAGAGAGTGAATGTAAATGTCAACACATATGAAGAGTCAGTCACAATGATGAACTCGGTAAAATATGTAGGAAAGCAGATATCAATAGAGAAATTACAAAATCAGGCAATGTATAAAGGGAGTGAGAGGATTAGACATTATCAACAGGGGTGAGGTTGAATATATAATATTAGGAAAAAAAATATGTAGTCACCAATAAGATTGACATTTGAGAGCATTAAGCAACCTGAACAAGGATGTTTTTCATAATCCATGTTCAATTTCCATTTAGGCTTTGGTACAATCAAAAGTGTGACCTTTGATTTCCGTGTCCACAATATTCCTGTGATAAAATGTATTTGTAGATCAGGTGACATGAGTATTTTTTCCACCATTTCTGGGAGCAATACTTTGAAGACGTATAAATTAGTATTGGGGATACAAATAGGTGTACCTTTTGTCTATGAATGTAAAAATAATGCAACAATAGATCATACAGTGAATAAATAATACAACTGGGCCAACTTTAAATAATGGGTTGAATTGATATCTGAAAATATACAGGAAATCTTAAGTGATACATCTAATGGTAATATTAGGGTTAAGTTTTATCATAAAGAATGTGTGAGTTTTGTTTCAAAAGTGATTATGGAAATCGAAAATAATGTGTTTGGAAAGAAACCTCATGAATAGACCAGTCAAGAAACTTGGATTAATACATGTGTTCTGAAGCTGGAAGTGGTTGAAAGTGAAAGAAATGCCTATAAATTTGTGAACTTATGGATGAAATATATATCTTACGATGTGTAAAAACTAAAAAAACAGTAATGTACCAGTGTTGAATAAAAATGAACATCATAATACACATCATGTCCCATAGGAATCTACTTGCATTGATGTTAAACTGGGTGAGTTACTGTAGAAATATTAGGATTTGTCAGCACCATTTACTGAAGTTACTTTTCAGTAGTAGGAAACAAATATGTATTTCAGGTGGATGAATATTTCTGAATATAATCTTGGAAAAATTGATTACAAATCCACATACATGAACATGAATGAATTTAGGAAGTGTATATAAAATACATGTATTTCATATTTTGAAAAATCTGGAGAGTGTACACACACACACACACACACACACACACACAAACACACACACACAAAACACCCACACAGACATTTAAAAGTAGCAATATATATGCCAATCGAAATTCTTCATCAAATATATAGCATCCACAGATACAAAAATATATATTTTACTGAACATGGATTTATGTATAACGTTGTTCTACTAGGAAGCTCAACCATATGTTGAATTTTCAGTTCCAACAGTGTTTAGGAGGTATGATCTCCTCTCACAATTTGGATCAGCCAAGTCAGCCACCTCACAAAAATGTATGTGTGATAACAGGTAGGATTCTATATGTGCATATAAAAATACATGTGCTGAATTTGTACAGAGAAAGGGAGACAGGAGTTCACATATTTGTTAACTTTTAAAACAAATAGAGAACTATTTCTATTAAAAATTGACTAGATTTATAACACCTAACCTTTATCATGCAAAAGGCAAATCCAAATATGCATCATGCTTCCTGTGAACTGCTTGTATTTCTATTCTGTTTGGGTTATTTTTCTCAATCATATTAAGATTAGTAGTCGGAGTCTAGTAGGGTATGTGTTAGTGTCAGGGATTCAGTATTTTGAATGGAAAATTGGAAAATGAATCCAATGTGAATGTAAATATGTGCTACACAAAAAACTTTCCACTCTCATTCAGAACAATGCCTTGACATTACCTTCACCCCAAGTAAGACACAATTAGAGAAGAAGAGTTAGAAAATCTGTGAATTCATATCTGGAATGGAAAAATTTCAGGAGTTCACAACCTTGGAGGTGGTAGAGGAGTTTCCAAAAGTAAGGGACATGGTAAACACTCCACAAACATGGAGCTCTGCTGAACAAAATACTTCTTGAGAAACTGCCTCTGAGGTTGGGCACTTGAAATATATGTTGTTGTCAGGAGCATTAACTTCCTTTCTAATGAGACCATCAATGCTATGTCTGCATCTATGTGACCTGGACGACATGGTTTCTTATTTTCCAAAGAACATGATGCAGCAGTGGTGAATTCTCTCTTTGTACGTAAACTGTGGCCACTTAGGGTAAATGTCTCCCTGTGTGGACTGTGAAGCCATTTGGTCATCCTCCAATTTTCATGGTGTTTCTTGCTGCTGAACTGGGAGTTTGTTATTTGCTTCATGAAATACAAGGAGTTCAACTGGGACACAGTGCTGGAGGGAGTTCTGTCACTTGTGGTGGGTCAGGGTCTGCAGAAGAATGCACCAACCAGGCTTCTATCCCACATTGCTTGCCCCTTTGTTCATAGCAACCTGATTCTGAACATTGCCTTGAAACCTCTCCATATAAGTAAATGCCTTTACAAATAAGGGTCTGCTAGCTGCACCATGTCAGTATCAAGCCATTTGGAAGCCAATGGCTGATCCACATGGCCCAACCAAAGATGTATTATCACACACCTGCACACCATTGCTCCAAGCCCACTCTTCAGCAGGCTCCAACTTACTGGCATCTCAGTTCTACACCATTTTCATGAAACCCAGTCAATCCAGACACAGTCTAGTACACTCATGATCAGCAATAGGACAACCAAGTATCTCCAGTGCCACCTGGCCATGGTAATTTCAAAAATTTAATGGTATTTATCTAGCCATATTTCAAGGATTAATTTAGAGGCACTATGGGTTTCAATTCATCCAGGAACCATTAAACAATGGGAAGATCATTTCAATGAAAGCTCTAAAGAACTCTCACAGGCAAGGCTTCCCAAACAGTGGCCAAAAAATCACATGAAGCCAGGCCCATTTAGGTCTGCAATGTGAGGTCCATGTGTGTTTTGACTCTTAACTATGGCTGCCAAGTCTATCAGAATAAAATCATGTGATATCTTTGCTGAGATTCCCAGTGGTCTGTGAAAAGACACACTGGGCCTTGATCTCACTTTCCATGGGCGATTCTCAAGTGCGGCCTCCTAAAATCACTACACGATTCATCACAATACTTCTCTGAGGTCAGTTTCAGAACTCAGTGTTTACGGGGAATCACACCAGAGTTGAAGACCAGGTGGACCCAGTCTTCTCTTCCAACTGCCACACAAATACCACAATTAAAACCCAAACACTCCACACATGGCCCTCAAATTCTGCCATATGGACACTCATCATAACCTCTTGCTGGAGGTTTCCATGAGGGGTGCATCCCAAGATAGAGTCCAAAAGAAGCTCCCTTGCCCCTCATTTGCCTAAAGTCAGGGTGGTCTGGACACCCTTCCTGTGAACAAGGAGTGATTAAATAGGCCTGTCATTAATAGGGCTCTGCTTCTCCAATTTGAGGACTAGTAATTGTCAGGTATAGATTCTTTATGTGATTTGGAGTCATGTAATACCCCAAGCACATATGGGCTAGCCTCTGCAGGGATTTGATGAACTCATTTGACCCAAAGTAACCCTATTCTCACTTGATGGAAGTCAGGAAGCTAAAAGAGGAAGGCAAGAGACTTCATTCACAATGACAGATCTTTTTGCCACTTTTTATTTGGATGCACACATGGGATCTTTCTTTAGATCCATCAGGTGCTGAGTACCTAAGCCACAACCTCACACAGGGTCAAGAGGCTGATTCAGATACTTACCTTTCCAAAGCAATTAAGCAAAGAGCCACAGGTGATGCCCATTCATATCCATTTGAAAACTGTTCTCTTCAGGCTTCACAAAGCGGTGGCCTGAGGCAAGGACCTTCCTGACATTTAGAGCAACAGAACCATGGGTATGCAAATGGCCCAAAGCAGAGTTTCTCCACTGAGGCTTCCCAGGTCACACTGGTATCTGAGTTTTCTGAGATTCTCCCATCCCTTCAGCTATCCAGTACATGACCATGTCAGAGCTTGGAGGTGGTACATATCTTGGACACAAAACGATGAGCCTATTCTGGAGAGTGGCAAGAATTCAGAAAGAAAACAGCAACTTAGGAAGATATTAGGTGTTGCCCATTAATAAGGCAAGCCGCAGTCCATTCATAAATTGGGCAGTATGAATGCTGGGAAGCTTTCTTCTAGACAGGACACACCCATTGATACATTCTCTTTTCTAATGTCTACAAACAGTGACAGAGTGGGATACACAGAATTTGACACACTCGCCATGTTAAATGACTTTATAGAAACAGTCCTCTCCAAACCAAACAAGCCGCCTTTCCAACCTATTCTCAGAACATGAGACAAAACCACAGCCTCACCCCCACACCCACAAAGGCAACTTCTTCCCCCAAGTAGGTCTGTGACTATCCTGTTAGTCCTCTTACTGGTGGGCATACTATGTTCCCCCAAAATGCCCTGTCCTGTCTCAGATCTGGTCTCCTTGGCCAACACTGTGAAGTTGTCAGGAGCCACCAGTGAGCCACTACCTGCTTTCTCAGGAATGGCGCATCTTCAGAGCTCTCTTGGCATTTGGCCATTCTCACAAAGTAGGTACCAAGAAAGTCTGACTCTGTCCTTGGTAAATCCAAGCAATTGAGACCACTGGGATTGGGACTGGGACTCGGTCTGGGTGTCTGGATTCTTGGATCCCAAGTTCAGAGAGTTCCATCAACAAGGAAGTTAGGAAGGTCACTTCTTTCAGGAACTGAATAAGGACAATGTGTTGGCAACCACTTTGTCCTAACAGTTGCTTCCAAGGGTCCCATGAGATGGAGGCTGCCCATACTTCCTGTGACAGTTTCACAAGTTAGAATGGTATATCAACCATAGGCACCCAGGAAGAGCTCTCCACACAGGCCTGGTTTGGTCCATCTTCTCTACATTAAGAAGAGCAAGGATGATTCAGACTGAACCCTTCATCCTGACCAGGTTGTTTGCAAAGAAGATGACTTTTGCTCCTTCAGGTCCTTCATAACTGACTACATTTTCTCCAGGGATCATTTCTGCATTGACCTTTGAGTTCTCAGCAAGTGGAAGATCCCCTAAATTCCTCTATTGTAAGACCAACTCTGTCCCTGCTCTTCTGTAAAGTAAGATTGAGAGAAGAGTTTATGGTTAGGGTTAATAACATGTTTGATTTGGGTTAGGAATCATTCTATGGGATGAATCATGGTATTGGGAATCTGCAATATTTAAAGGAATATAGAGGTGAAATATAAGTATAACAATAGAATCCTAGGTAAGATTTGTAGCCCAGAAGGGCATTGAGTGCTTGATTGGAATACTTAGCTTTGAATTATGTTCTGCACAGATGTCTCAGATAAATCTATATACAATGGTATAGGACCTTGTACACTGGATAATTAAATGTTGAAGAGAACATCCAGTCAAAAAAGGATAGTCGGTAGGATTAGAAAGATAGTTGGAGGATTAGAAACAAGAATGAGTATAGGATTTGAACCAATAGTACTTTAGCAGTAGGGTTTTGGGTAGAGAGTGAATGTAAATGTCAGCACATGTGAAGAGTCAGTCACAATGATGAACTGGGGAAAATATGTAGGAAAGAAGACATCAAGATAGACATTAGGAAATCAGGCAAGGTATAAAGTGAGGCATATAATTACACATTTATAAAAAGCTTGAGGTTGAATACATAATCTTAGGAAGAAAAAAGTATGTAGTCACCAATAAGATTGACATTTGATATCATTAGGCAACCTGGACATGGATATTTTTAGTAATGTATGATTACTTTCCATTTAGGCTTTAGTACAATCATAAGTGTGTCATTTGATTTTTGGCCATAATATTACTGTGATAAAATGTATATGTAAATCAGGTGACATGAGTATTTGTTCCACCATTTCTGGGAGCAATATTTTGAAGACATATAAATTAGTATTGGGGGTAGAAATAGGTGTACCCAGTGTCTATGAATATAGAGATAATGCATGAATAGACCATATTGTAAATAAATAATATAACTTTTTGAAACTTTAAATAATGGATTGATTGATATCTAAAAATATACAGGAAATCTTATATTGATATACAATCATTCATTCCAACCAGTTACACATCTAATTGTATATTAGTGTTATGTTTTATCATGAAGAGTGTGTGAGTTTTGCTTCAAAATTTATTTTGGAAATGGAAAGTAATGTGATTGGAAAGAAGTCTCATGAAAAGACCAGTCAAAAAACCTGAAGGAATTAATGTGTTCTGAATCAGGAAGTGATTGAAAGTGAAATAAATGCCTATATGTTTGTGAACTTGTGGACGAAGTATATATCCTATGATGTGCATAAACTGAAGAAATAATAATATACCAGTGTTGCATAAAAATGAACGTCAAAAAAAAATCATGTCCCATAGAAATCTAATTGCATTGATATCAAACTGGGTCAGTTAGTGTAGAAATATTATGATTTGATGCACCATTCACTGAAGTTAATTTTCAGTACTAGGAAACAAATATGTATTTTAGGTGGGTGAATATTTCTGAAATAATCTTGTGAAAAGTTTTTTATAAATCCAAATACATGAACATGAATGAATTTAGGGAGTGTATATAACACAAAAATGTTTCATATTTTGAAAAAAACTGTATATATATATATATATATATATATATATATATATATATATATATATATATATATCACACACACACACACACACACACACACACACACACACAAAATACACACACCGACATTAAAATGTAGCAATATATATTCCAATCAAAATTAATCATGAAATATATATTATCCCCAGATGCAAAAATGTTTATTCTACTGAACATGGATTTATCTATAATGTTTTTCTACTAGGAAGCGCACCCAAAGGTTGAATTTTCAGTTACAACAGTATTTAAGAGGAGGGATCACTTCTCACAATTTTTATCTGCCATGTCTTCAACCTCACAAAAATATACGTGTCATACCAGGTAGGATTCTATATGTGCCTATAAAAATACATGCGCTGAATAGGCTACAGAGAAAGGGAGACAGGAATTCACATATTTGTTAACTTTAAAAACACATGGAGAACTATTTCAATTAAAAATTCTTTAGATTTAAACAGCCTCCCTTTATCATGCCAAAGAAAAGTCCAACTATACACCATGCGTCCTCTGAACTGCTTGTATTTCTATTCTCTTTGGGTTGTTATTCTCCATCATGTTAGGAGTAGTAGTCAGATTCCAGTAGGGTATGTGTTAGTGTCAGGGATTCAGTATTTCAAATGGAAAATAGGAAAATGAATCCAATGTGTATGCAAATATGTGTTTCACAAAAATCTTCCCACTCTCATCTTGAACAAAGCCTTGACATGACTTTCGCCCCTAGTAATACACAATTAGAGAAGAAGAGTTAGAAAATTTGTGAATACATTTCTGGAATAGAAAATGCTCAGGAATTCTCAACCTTGGACATGGTAGAGGAGTTCCAAAAGTAATGGACAGGGAAAACACTCCACAAACATGGAGCTCTGCTGCCCTAAAGACTTCTTGAGAAACTGCCTCTGAGATTGGGCACTTGAAATATATGTTGTTGTCAGGAGCTTTAGCTTCCTTAGTAGTGAGACCATCAAACCTGGGTGTGCATCTATATGACCTGGAGGACATGGTTTCTTATTTTCTAAAAACAAGAGGCAGCAGTGCTGAATTCTTTCGTTATAGGTAAACTGTAGACACTGGGGGCTAACTATCTCCCCGTGTCGACTGTGAAGCCATTTGTTCATCCTCCACTTTTCTTAGTGTTTCTTGCTCCTGTACTGTGAGTTTGGTATTTGCTTAACAAAATACAAGGAGTTCAACTGGGACACAGTGCTGGGGGGAGTTCTGTCACTTCTGCTGGGTCAGGGTCTGCAAGAGAATGCACCAACCAGGCTTCTATTCCACATAGCTTGCCCCCTTGTTCATAGCAACCTGATTTTTAGCATTGCCCTGAAACCTCCCCATATAACAAGATGCCTTTAATATAAGGGTCTACTGGCTGCACCACGTCAGTCACAAGCCATTTGGAAGCCAATGGCAGATCCACATGACCCTCCACAGATATATTATCACACACCTGCACACCACTGCTCTGGGCGCACTACTCAGCAGGCTCCAACATACTGGCCTCTCTTTTCTAGAACATTTTCATAAAACCCAGTCAATCAAGGCACTGTCTGGTACACTCATGATCAGCAACCAGGAATCCAAAGTTCTCCAGTGCCACGTTGTTATGGGAATTTCAAAACTCTATAGTCAAAAAATAGAAGTTATCAGCAAAACTTTAATCTAGGTCTGTAGGAGCTCAAAAAACAAAATAGAACTTCATGATGTGGGAAAGAGCAATAATAAAATAGATATTGAAAAAAGCATCCTGATTCTGTCGGAGATGTAAGGATAGCCAAACTTGAGTTTTGGATATCATCTGTTATGAAATTGAGCCAAATCATCTTCTTTTTGGTCTATAGAAATCGCTTTAGTTAATCTCTCTGGAATCAAAATCAGCTACTGTTCTCCCTGTGGAAACACACAAACAGACCCCTGACACCAGAAAATTACTGGGTCAGGACCTTTCCATTGTCTTGTTAGAATATCCTTCCAAAGTACCTTGGGCTTATGCACATTTTTTGGACACATATGCCTTTCCGCAGCACTAAGTCCTGATGAATCCAAATTTAAAAAGTTTAGACTAAAAAGGGTTATTTTAAGTTTATCTTTGGGGAATATATACCCCTTCCCAATTCCGTCTTTTTGCTTTAATAAGTACATTTTAGAAGTTCGATGTGCTCTTTCAACTATGCCTTGTCCCTGAGGATTGTATGGGTTTCCTATTATATGAGCAATACCAAATGATGTGCAAAATTCTTAAAAAGAGGTAGAAGTATAACCAGGGGCATTATCTGTTTTTAACTGTTTTGGAACGCCCACAGTGGCAAAATTTTGTAAGCAATGAGCTATAACATCTTTAGTTTTTTCTCTGGCATGAAGGGAGCCCATCAAAAATCCAGAAGAAGTATCAACTGTAACATGCAAATATTTTAATTTTCCAAATTCTGGCAAGTGTGTGACGTCCATCTGCCAAATATGGTTAGGTATCAATCCTCTAGGATTGACTCCAAGATTAACTTGTGGTAAAAAGGTCACACAATTTTGACATTGTTTTATTATTTGTCTAGCTTATTCCTTAGTTATTTTAAAATGCATTTGTAAAGTATTAGCATTGACTTGGAACTTTTAATTATAATTTATAGCTTCTTCTAGTGTAGAGAAAATATGTATGTTATGTGTAGTTTTATCTGCTAAATCATTACCCAAACTAAGGGCTCCAGGCAATCCTGTATGTGCTCTGATATGTCCTATAATGAATGGACTGTTTCTGTCCCAGATTAGACTTTGTATAGTGGAAAGCAAAGAGAAAACAGTCGAGAAAGGGGAAATCCTACCAGCATCTTCAAGGGATACTATAGCATTAACAATATACTGACTATCGGGAAAAAAAATTAAATACAATATCTTTAAACATCAGAAAAGCTTGTAATACTGCATTAAGCTCTAACTTTTGAACTGATTGTTTGGGTACTAAAAATGTGAAAGTTTGATCCGGTGTAATTATTGCTGCTGTACCATTATTTGATCCATCAGTGAATATATTTGGAGGATTCATGATAGGTGTTTTTTTTTTGTCATTTTTGAAAAAATTACAGTATTTGATGACAAAAAAGGCAATAAAGGATTAGATGGTAAGTGGTTATCAAATGAAACATTAGATTTGCACATGATTATTTCCCAAGTATTTAACTCATTAGCTAATTCATCAATTTAATTCATAGTATATGGATTAATAATTTTATTGGGAGAAATTTCAAACACTTCCTTTGTTGCTTTTATTCCTTTGAGTATTAATTGTCCTACAGCCTCAGGATACCTAGTAAGAATAGTGTTAGGAGAATAAGATAAATGTATCCATAATAATGGATCATCTTGCCAAAATACTCCTGTTGGAATATTTTTTGTTAGTAGTACAATAAATAATTAAGGCAAACTTATATCAATTCTATCCAAATGCATATTTCCCATATATGTTTCTATGATTTTTAATGCCTTTCTTGCTTCAGGTATTAACATTCGGGGTGAATTTAGATCTGATGGACCTTTTAGGATACCAAATAAAGGTCCCAACTCTCCTGTTGGTATACCTAGATAAAGTCTTATACAATTTATGTCTCCTAATATCTTTTGAAAGTCATTAAGTGATTTGAGTTGATCTACTCGTATTTGAATTTTTGGTGGATGGACCATGATTGAGGATAATAGAATGCCTAAATAATTAATTGAAAAATTTAATTTTAGTTTATCTATTACTATCTCTAGATTATAATTTTTTAATAAGTTTGTAATTGTGGCATAACATTCTAGCAATGTGTTTTTAGCTTTGTGTGCTAATGATACACAATCCATTTAGTGAAATATTTGTAGTTCAGGATTTTGATTTCTAAGTAGCTGGATTACTTTGTTAACATTAATTTGACACATAATTGGGATGGTAGCCATCCCTTGAGGGAGTATTTTCCACTCATATCTATGAACAGGACCTTCATGATTCAGTGCAGGGATAGTAAATGCAAAACTTGGACTATCCTCAGGATGAATTGGAAATGAAAAAAAAAATCTTTAATATCTATAACTAAAACATACCAAGTTTTTGGCAAAGCAGACACTTGAGGAATCCCTGATTGAGCAGGTACCATAATAACCATCTCATTATGAATTGCTCTTAAATCTTTCAATAATCTCCATTTACCAGATTTCTTTTGATGACAAAAATTGGAGTATTATCGGGAGATACAGAAGGTTGTATATGTCCTTCCGCTAATTGTTGTTTGACCAGGTCATGGGCTGCTTGTTTCTTTTCTTTAGTCAGGGGCCACTGAGGAACCCATACTGGTATTTCTGATTTCCAAGTAATTTTTATTGTCTCAGTGGCCTTTTCTGAAAATTCAACCCATGTCTGTTTGTTCCTTGATCTATTTGTATTGGTGCTGCAATACTTTGTTCTTGTTTCTCTAAACTTTTTCCTTTCCTAAAATCTTGTCTAGTCATAATAGTGGGTGCATTTTGGTTGATGTTATTTGTTAATGTCAAACCTAATTGATCTTGGACATCTCATCACCATAAATTTACGGGAAGATGATCCAATACATATGGCTGTATAGTTCCTTCACATTCATCAGGATCCTTCCAATGTAATACTATTACACTTCTATGGGGATTAGTCACCACTCCTAGGCCTTGAAGTGTTTGAGTGGCTTGTTGTAATGGACAATGTTTTGGCCCTTCTTGATGAGAGATGGTGCTAAGTTCTGTACCTGTATCCAGCAGGCCATTAAATTCATGTCATTGAATATTTAGTTTAGCATGGGGAAAGAATCTATATTTAAAGAAAGCATAGCCTAATCTACACCTATGGAGCCTAATCCCTTGGAACCTCTTTCTACAGCACGACTGGAAATTTTATCATGTTGGCTTGGTATTAATAGTAACTGTGCTATTCTATCGCCTGGTGAAATTACTGATATACCCTTTGGAGAACTAGCTATAAATTTTAATTCACATTCATAATCGGAATCAATTACCCCAGGACTTATCATAAGTCCTTTTAGAGTAGAAGAGCTGAGTCCCTATAATAAGCCCACCTTTCTTTTACGAAGAGGTCCTTTTACCCCTGTGGGAATGATTTGAACTCCCATCTCTGGAGTTAGAACTGATCTGGCGGAGGCGCAGATGTCCAACACTGCACTCTCTCTGATTTGTCTGATGAGGGATCTGATGGACAACGTGTCCTGGACAACTACACTTATATGGTTGCTGGGTTCCTCCGGTGCTCCGTATATTTGTGGTTTTGGGCTCCGGAGCATTGGGCTCCCCTGTCCATTTTTTACCAATGGAGCCCAATGCCTTTCTCCATGATATCATGGATAAACACCTGGTCCTTGTTCGTTTTTTGATAATGGAGTAACATCTATGGTGGTTTCAGAATGGCATTCATTAGCCCAATGTCTCCCTCTAAGGCATCGTTGGCAAATACATGGTATTCTACTCCTTTGATACCTAGTTTTGTTAAACCCTCCTCCTATGGGGCAATTCCTTTTAAAATGTCATGTTTGTTCACAATTGTAGCATGTTCTAGACCTGGCATCTAAAGCCTGTTTTACTGCAGCTGCCACAATTTGCAATTGTTCATTAATGTCTCTGGCATTTAAAGCCTGTTTTACTGCAGCTGCCTTGACTTGCTCTTGTTCATTAATGTCTCTACATAATTTAATATATGTTTTTAAATCTTCATGTTTCCATAGTCTAATGATATCTCTACACCAACAATTCGCTTTGGTCATAAGCCAGTTGTTTTATTAATGGCATTGCTAGTTCTGTATTCTCAAACACTCTGGTAGCTGTTTGAATAAGCCTATCTACAAATTCAGTGTAAGATTCATTAGCTCATTGTATTACCTTAGATAATTGACCTTGTAAACCTCCATGTCCTAGTAAAGCCTCCCATGCCCTAATCGCCTCTACAGCAAATTGTGCGTATACGCCAGGATCATATGCAATTTGTTGCTGCTGATCCTCATAGGGTCCCTTCCTAAAAACATATCTAGATTTCTCTGAGGATAACCAGCTTCTACATTTCACCTAGCCATCTCCTTGCAAAATTCCTCATTCCAACCATCCTTAACAGGTATTGACCTCAATTTAGCACAGCTTTACACATATTAGCCCAATCTGCTGGCATCATGTTCAAGTTGTTAATGGATTCGATCAAGCTTACAGGGAAGGGTGCTTGAGGACCATAGGTTGTTACAGCCTCTTTTAGCTGCTTCAGTGTTTTAAAATTTAAAGCATGGTGAATTTGGTGCCCTCCAACCTCAAATACAGGATATGTTAATACTTAAGATCCTGTCTCAGCATCCGAACTATCAACTGCGGTGGTTGCTGGCCTTCTAGCATATGGAGGTGGTATTGTTATTTGGACATTCACATCCTCCGGTGATAGAAAGGTGATAGTAACAGTCTCCTGTAGAGGTGGCACTGTTGGTTGAACACTTACACCCTCTAGAGATAGAAAGTTGTTAGTAGTAGTCTCATTTTGTAACTTTCACGCTCATGGATTTTTCTGCTCTAAGCTTTGTTCCTCTATCTTTGTCTGAACTAAAGGCTTTGCACTAAGCAAACCCGATATGAATGTCCACAATGTCAATGTGCCAACTGGCAGTGTCCCTGGGCTGTTTTTTTCTATTCTTTTTAAATCTTCACCATGATGGTTCCATTGTGATACATTTAACAACTCCTCTTTAAACAGTCATGGGCTACATTTTTGTATTGTATAAATGTATGCCCTGACTGTTCTTGATTTTCCTGAGATGCCTCCTTCCCCTAACAATTTACTTAACACTCTTTCAGTTTGTTTTTTACTAATATCTGATCCCGTATTTCTACTATAATACAACCCAACAAGATGACGCCATACAAAACCGAGACAGAATAAAATAAAAAGGGAACAACAAAAAGTCATTATAGCCTTTCTATCCTCCTGACATGTGGATCCATCCTTTCTCCCTATCTGTTCCTCAGAAGTAAATAGTTTTTCCTCAGATGTGAGTAGGTTTTTTTCTGTCTCACTCATGTCCAGGGACAGGCAACTTAAAACAAATGTGAAGCAAAACAAAAGAGGAATCTTTAAGTGGCTACCCTCCTCGTGCCCTTCCCTCAGGGATGAGCATTTTACCTTATCACTTACCCTTAGTCACTCCCCATGCGAGCCACCAAATGCTGCAGTCTGGCTGGGCACGATTCAGTAGCCACTTGTCAAAACAAATGAACTTTATTTTTAGAACCACACACGCCAAACAAAACAGCTCCTCAGGAAAAACTCTCAGAGCCCAACTGCCACCACCGGCTTCCCACAAGCCTCTCTCACCCCCACAAGCCTCTCCACCTCCCACAATCCTCCTGCTCTTGAAGACGATTGACTGGTTCACCTGGGCAGAGCCAAATAAAGTCCCCCAATAAGCAGCTCTGTGGTCTGAAAAAGCAAGGAAACAGCCCAATAAGCATCACCTCAGAGGAGCCAATCAACTGGATTTTGCTGGGGCCGCTGTGAACCAATCATCAGCTGGCAGTCTGAAACGGTGGGGAAGCAGCTCAATTAGCATCTCCATTGAGCATTACCACAGAGGAGCCAATCAGCTAGATGTTGCTGGGCCGCTGTGAGCCAATCATCAGCTGGCAGCTGAAAGTTTGTCGGCAGCTGGAAGTTAGCTGGGGCACCTTCGGCTGTGGCTTTCAAAAGTGTGATACCAGTTAGGATTCTATATGTGCATACAAAAATATTTGTGCTGAATAGGCTACAGAGAAAGGGAGACAGGAATTTGCATATTTGTTAACTTTAAAAACACATTGAGAAATTTCAATTAAAAATTGACTAGATTTATAACACCTCCCTTTTTCATGAAAAAGGAAAGTCCAACTATAAACAATACCTCCTGTGAACTGCTTGTATTTCTACTCTGTTTGGGTTATTTTTCTCCATCATATTAGGATTAGTAGTCATAGTCTAGTAGAGTATGGGTTAGTGTCAGGGATTCAGTATTTCGAATGGAAAATTGGAAAGTGAATCCAATGTGTATGCAAATATGTGCTAAAAAAAATCTTCCCACTCTCATCAAGAACAATGTCTTGACATTACCTTAACCACAAATAAGACACAATTAGAGAAGAAGAGTTATAAAATCTGTGAATACATATCTGGAATGGAATATGCTCATGAGTTCAAAAACTTGGAGGTGGTGGAGGAGTTCCCAAAGGAAGGGACAGGGCAAACAATCCTCAAACATGGAGCTCTGCTTGCCTAAATACTTCTTGAGAAACTTCCTCTGAGGTTGGGCATTTGAAATATATGTTGTTGTCAGGAGGTTTAGCTTCCTTTGTAGTGACAACATCAAAGCTGGGTCTGCATCTATGTGACCTGGAGGACATGTTTCTTATTTTCCAATTAACAGGAGGCAACAGTGATGATTTCTCTCTTCGTAGGTAAAGTGTGACCACTGGGGGCTAAGTGTCTCCCCATGTGGACTGTGAAGCAATTAGGTCATCCTCCACTTTTCGTGGTGTTTCTTGCTGCTTCACTGGGTGTTTGGTATTTGCTTCACGAAATGCAAGGAGTTCAACTGAGAAACAATGCTGGAGGGAGTTCTTTCACATGTGGTGGGTCAGGATCTGCAGGAGAATGCACCAACCAGGCTTCTATCTCACATAGCTTGCCACCTTGAACATAGCAACCTGATTGTGTATATTGCCCTGAAACCTCTCCATATAGTATGACGCCTTTACACAGAAGGGTCTGCTGGCTGCACCATGTCTGTCAGAAGCCATTTGGAAGCCAATGGCGATTCCACATGGCCCCACCATAGAAGTTTTATCACACACCTTCACACCACTGCTCTAGCCCCACTACTAAGCAGACTCCAACTTACTGGCATCTCTGATCTACATCATTTTAATGAAACCCAGTCAATCAAGGCACTGTCTGATATCCTCATGATCAGCAAGAGGACATCCAAAGTTTCTCCAGTGCCACCTGGTCATGGGAATTTCACAAATTTTATGGTATTTTCTGGCCGTTTTTTGAGGATGAAGCTGGAGGCACTGTGGTTTCACTTCACTCAGGAACCAGTAAATGGTGAGGAAACTCAGTTCAATGAAAGCTCTGGAGAACTCTCACAGGCAAGGCTTACCAAAGAGTGGCCAAAAGGTAACATGAAGCCAGGCCCATTGGCATCTACAATGTGAGGTCCACGTGTGTTTTGACTCTCAACTATGGCTGCCAAGTCTTTAATAATAAAATCATGTGATATCATGGCAGAGGTTCCCAATGTTCTGTGGAAAGTGACCCTGGGCCTAGATCTCAGTTTCCAAGGGAGACTCTCATGCGTGGCCTCCTAAAATCCCAACACATTTTATGGCAATACTTCTCTGAGATCAGATCCTGAACTCAGTCTCTAAGGGGAATCACAACAGAGTTCAAGCCCAGGTGGACCCAGTCATCTCTTCCAACCACCACACAAATGACAACAATTAAAACCAAAACACTCCCACATGGCTCTCATCTTCTTTCATATAGACACTCATCATAACCTCTGGCTGGAGGTTTCCATGAGAGGCACAGTCCAAGACAGTGTCCAAAATAAGCTCCCTTGCCCCTCATTTGCCTAAAGTTCGAGGGGAATGGACACCCATCCTGTGATCCAGGAGTGATCAAATAGGCCTGCCATTAATACTGCACCGCTTCTCCAATTTGAGGCTTACTGACTATGGGGTTTAGATTCTTTATGTGTATTGGAGTCATGAGAAAACCCAAGAACCAATGGGTAGCCTCTTCAGGGCTTTAAAGAACTCATTTGACCCAAAGGATCCCTATTCTCAGTTGATGGAGGTCAGCAACCTAACAGATGAAGGCAAGAAACTTTACTCACAATGATTAATCTTTTTGATATTTGGTTTTGGATACACTCATGGGATCTTTTTTAGATCCATCAGGTGCTGAGAATCTAAGCTACTGCCTCACACAGGGCCAAGAGGCTGATTCAGAAATATCCCTTTCCATTTAAGCAAAGCATTTAAGCAAAGAGAAACAGGTGATGCCCATTCATTTCCATTTGAAAACTGTTTTCTTCAGGCTTCAAAATGGTGTGGCCTGAGGCAAAGCACTTCCTGAAATTCAGAGTAACAGAACCATATTTAAGCAAATGGCCCGAAGAAGTATTTCACAACTGAGACTTTACTGTTCACAGTGATATCTAAGTTTTCTGAGATGCTCGCCATTCCCTTCAGCTATCAAGGACAAGGCCATGTCACAGAGTTTGTAGGTGGTACATATCTTGGACACATAATGAAGAGCCTATTCTGGAGAGTGGAGAGAATTCAGGAAGAAAACAGGAACTTAGGAAGATAGTAGGTGTTGCCCATCAATAACTCAAGCTGCAGTCCTCTCATAAATTAGGCTGGATGAATGCTGGGATGCTTTCTACTAGACAGGACACATCCATTCATGCATTCTCTTTTCTAATGTCTACAACCATGGACACAGTGGGATACACAGACATAGAAACACTCACCTTGTCAAACGACTTACTAGAAACAGTCCAATCCAAACCAAACAAACCGCCTTTTCTACCTATTCTCAGAACATAAGACAAAACAACAAAACCACAACCACACCCACAAAGGCACCTCCTTCCTCCAAGTAGGTCTGTGATATCTGGAGTGTCCTGTGACTAGTGGGCCATACTATGTTCCCCCGAAATGGCCTGTCCTATCTCAGAACCGGTCTCCTTGTCCAACTCTCTAAAGTTGTCAGGAGTCAGGGGTGAACCACTACGTGCGTTCTCAGGAAAGGCCCCTCTTCAGAGTTCTCCTGGCATTTGGCCATTCTCTCATCAGTAAGTACCTGCTGGGAGCCATTAGCCAAGTAGGTATGACAATTTTCTTGCCAGCGTACCCCCATGCTGTTTAGTGGAAGGACTCCTGGAAAGTGACCTTGCTCAAGGACCAGGGCAGATCCGTGTTTAGGGTGTTCCCTGTTTAAGATAATCCGAGTTTAGGGTGTTCACGGTTTAGGAAGATTATTCCTGCCGGGAATAGGGCATATCCCGCTGCCTGAGTTCCTCATGAGTTCTTAGGGTCAGACAGTATTTTTGGGAGACAGAAGCTCAGTGGAGGTGTGGATTTGGGCAGAGAACTTGGATTTCCCCAGAACATGTTTGTAGATGGCCGGTGTGATATCGGGAATAAAGAATTGCTGTTGGAATCTACAAAGCCGTGAGTGGCTCCTGATTTTTGCCCAGCCAGACTGCGGCAGGTACCAAGAAATACTGACTCTGTCCTTGGTAAATCCAAACAAGTCTGACCACTGGGACTAAAACTGGGACGGGCACTGGGTGACTGGCTTCCTGGATCCCATGTTCAGAGAGTTCCATCACCAAAGAAATAAGGTGAGGTCACTTTCTTCAGGAACTGAATGAAGTCGCTGCCTTGGCAACTACTTTGTCCTAACAGTTGCTTCCAAGGGTCCTATGAGATGGAGGCTGCCACTACATCCTGTGACCCTGTACAAGTTAGAATGGTATACCAACCATAGGCACATGGGAACAGCTCTCCACACAGGCCTTGTTTGTTCCAACGTCTCTACATTAGAAGAGGGAGGCTCATTCAGACACAAGCCTTCATCCTGAACAGGTTGTTTGCCATGGTAGATAACTTTTGCTCTTTCAGGTCCTTCATAGATGCCTACATTATCTCCAGGGATCATTTCTTCATGGACCGTTGAGGTTCTCAAGAGGTGGAAGATCCCCTACATTCCTGTATTGTAAGACCAACTCTGTCCCTGCTCTTCTGTAAAGTTAGATTGAGGGTACAATGTATGGTTAGGCTTAAAAATATGTTCAATTTGGGTTAGGAATTATTCTGCTGGATGAATAATGGTATTGGGAAGCTGTGATTTTATAAGAATATAGAGGAGAAATATAAGTATGAAAACAGAAATCTAGGTAAGATTTGAAGCCCAGAAGGGCATTGGGCCCTTGATTGGTATACTTAGCATTGAATACGGTCTGCTCTGATTTCTCAGATAAATCAATATACAATGGCATAGGAACATGTACCTTGGGTGATTGAATGTGAAAGAGAATATCCAGTCAAATGTGATAGTCGGTAGAATTACGAAGATATCTGTTCGGGTTAGGAAGGAGAGTGAGTATAGAATTTGGATGAAAAGTTCTTTACAATAGGGTTTCGGGTAGAGAATGAAGGTAAATATCAGCACATGTGAAGAGTCAGTCACAATGATGAACTGGGGAAAATATGTAGGAAAGCAGATATCAATAGAGACAATAGGAAATCAGGTAAAGTATAAAGTGAGTGATAGGATTAGATTTTGCAACAGGGTAAGATTGAATATATAATCTTAGTATGAAAAAAATATGTAGTCACCAATAGGATTTACAGTTGAGAGCATTAGGCAACCTGGACATGGATGTTTTTAGTAATCCATGTTCACTTTCCATGCAGGCTTTGGTACAATCGTGTGATCTTTTCATTTTGTGTCCAGAATATTACTGAGATAAAATGTATATGTAGATCAGGTGACATAAGTATTTCTTCCACCATTTCTGGGAGCAATATTTTGAAGATGTATAAATTAGTATTATTGGTACAAATAGGTGTACACTGTGTCTATGAATATAGAGAAAATGCATGAATAGACCATATTTTGAATAAATGATATAAATGTTTCCAACTTTAAATAGTGGATTAAATTGATAGCTGAAAATATACAGGATATCTGATATTGATATACATACATTCATTCCAAACATTTATACATATTATGATAATATTAGGATTATGGTTTATCATGAAAAGTGTATGAGTTTTGCTTCCAAAGTGATTATGGAAATGGAAAATAATGTGTTTGGAAAGAAGTCTCATGAAAAGACCAGCCAAGAATCCTGGAGGAATACATGTGTTCTGAAGCAGGAAGTGATTGAAAGTGAAACAAATTCGTACAAATTTGTGAACTTGTGGAAGAAATACATATCCTATGATGTGCAAAAATGAAGAAATAGTATTGTACCAGTGTTGAATGAATATGAACGTCAAAATACACATCATGTCCATTAGAAATCTACATGCATTGATGTTAAACTGGATCAGTTACTGTAGAAATATTAGGATTTGTATGCACCATTCACTGAATTTAGTTTTCAATACTAGGAAACAAATATGTATTTAAAGGTGGATGAATATTTCTGAGAACATTCTTGTGAAAAGTTGATGAAAAATCCACATACATGAACATGAATGAATTTAGGGAATGTATATAAGACACATATATTTTATATTTTAAAAAATCTGGAGAATATATATATATATATATATATATATATATATATATATATATATACTAAAAAACACACACAGACATTAAAATGTAGCAATATATATGCAAATAGAAATTCATCATGAAATATATATCATCCACAGATGCAAAAATATTCATTTTACTGAACATGGATTTATGTATAATATTGTACTACTAGGAAGCTCACCCATAGGTTGTATTTTCAGTTCCAACAGCGTGTAGAAGGACTGATCTCTTCTCATAATTTGTATCTTCCATCAGCCACCTCAAAAATTTACATTTGTTAACAGGTAGGATGCTATATGTGCATATAAAAATACATGTGGTGAATAGGCTACAGAGAAAGGGAGACAGGAATTCACATATTTGTTTACTTTAAAAACACATAGAGAACTATTTCAATTAAAAATTGACTAGATTTTTAACACCTACTGTGTATCATGCAAAAGGCAACTCAAACCATACAGCATGCCTCCTCTGAACTTCTTATATTTCTATTCTGTTTGGGTAATTTTTCTCCATCATATTAGGATTAGTTGTCAGAGGCTAGTAGGGTATGTGTTTGTTTCAGGGATTCAGTATTTCAAATGGAAAATAGGAAAATGCATCCAATGTGTATGCAAATATGTGTTAGCAAAAATATTCTCACTGTCATCCAGAACAATGCCTTAACATTACCTTCGCCCCAAGTAAGACACAATTAGAAGAGGAGAAATAGAAAATCTGTTAAAATATATCTGGAATGGAAAATGCTCAGGAATTCACAAGCTTGGAGGTAGTAGATGTGTTTTCAAAAGTAAGGGACAGGGTAAACACTCCACAAACATGGAGCTATGTTGGCCTAAAGACATCTTTAGAAACTGCCTCTGAGGTTGGGCACTTGAAATATAGGTTGTTGTCAGGAGCTTTATCTTCCTTTGTAGTGAGAAAATCAAAGCTGGGTCTGCATCGATGTGACCTGGAGGACATGGTCTCATATATTCCAATGAATATTAGGCAGCAGAGCTGAATTCTCTCTTTGTAGATAACTGTGACCACTGGGGGCTAAGTGTCTCCCCGTGTGGACTGTGAAGCTATTTGGTCATCCTCCACTTTTTGTGGTGTTTCTTGCTGCTGCACTTGGGATTTGGTATTTGCTTCATGAAATACAAAAAGTTCAACTGGGACACAATGCTGTAGGGAGTTCTGTCACGTGTCGTGTGTGTGTCAGGGTCTGCAGGAGAATGCACCAACCAGGCTTCTATCCCACATAGCTTGCCCCCTTGACAAATAGCAACCTGATTCTAAACATTGCCCTGAAACTTCTCCATTTAACAAGATGCCTTTACATACAAGGTTCTGCTGGCTGTACCATGTCAATCACAACCCATTTGGAAGCCAATGGCAGATCCACATGCCCCCCCACAGATGTTTTATCACACACCTGCACAAAACTGCTATACAACCACTAATAAGCAGGCTCCAACTTACTGACATCTCTGTTCTACACAATTATTATGAAACCAAGTAAATTAAGGCACTGTCTGATACACTCAAATCAGCAACAGAACATCCAAGGTTCTCCAGTGCCACCTGGTCATGGGAATTTCAAAAACGTCATGGTATTTATGTAGCCATTTTTCAAGGATGAAGTTGGAGGCACTGTGGGTTTCAATTCATTCAGGAACCATTAAATGTTGAGGAATATCATTTCAATGAATGCTCTGGAGAACTCTCACAGGCAAGGCTTCCCAAAGATTGGCCAAAATGTTACATGAAGCCAGGCCCATAGAGGTCTACAATGTGAGGTACATGTGTGTTTTGACTCTCAACTATGGCTGCCAATTCTTTCAGAATAAAATCATATGATATCATGGCTGAGATTCCCTATACTCTGTGGAAAGCCACCCTTGGTCTAGATCTCAGTTTCCAAGGGCGACTCTCATGCGTGGCCTCCAAAATTCTTACACAATTCATGGCAATACTTCTCTGAGGTTAGTTCCATAACGCAGTCTCTAAGGGGAATCACACCAGAGTTTAAACCTCGGTGGACCCAGTCATCTCTTCCAACCACCACACAAATGACCAAAATTAAAACCAAACACTCCCACATAGCCCTCATATTCTTCCATATAGACACTCATCATAACCTCTGGTTGAAGGTTTCCATGAGGGGCACATCCAATGACATTGCCCAAAATAAGTTCCCTTGCCCCTCATTTGCCTAAAGTCATTGTGGCCTAGACAGCTTCCTGTGAACCAGGAGTGATCAAATATGCCTGCTCTTAATGCTGCTCTGCTTCTCCAATTTGAGGCCTACTGACAGTCAGGTATAGATTCTTTATGTAATTTGGAGTCATGAGTAAACCCAAGCACCTCTGTAGGGCTTTGAAGACCTTATTTGACCCAAAGGATCCCTATTCTCACTTGATGGAGGTCAGAAAACTAAGAGAGAAAGGCTAGAAGCTTTATCCACAATAACTGATCTTTTTGCCATTTTGGTTTTTGATGCAAACATGGGATCTTTCTTTAGATCCATCTGGTGCTGAGAATCTAAGCCACAACCACACACGGGGCCGAGATGCTGATTCAGACACATCCCTTTCCAAAGCAATTAAGCAAAGAGCCACAGGTGATGCCCATTCATTTCTATTTGAAAACTATTTTCTTCAGGCTTCACAAAGTGTGTCCTGAGGCAAAGACCTTCCTGACATTCACGGCAACAGAACAATATCTAAGCAAAAGACCCAAAGCAGGGTATCTCTACTGAGACTTTCTTGGTCACACTGATATCTGAGTTTTCTGAGATGCTCCCATTCCCTTCAGCAATTCAGTACATGGCTATTTCACAGAGTTTGGAGGTGGTACATATCTTGGACAAAAAACGATGAGCCTATTCTGGAGAGTTGCAGAATTCAGGAAGAATACTGGAACTTAGGAAGATAATAGGTGTTGCTCATTATAAGGCAAGCTGCAGTCCATTCATAAATTGGGCAGGATGAATGCTGGGAGTTTTCAACTAGAAACGACACATCCATTGATGCATTCTCTTTACTAATGTCTACAACAACTGACACAGTAGGATACACAGACATAGAAACACTCGCTTTGTCAAATGACATACAAGAAACTGTCCACCCCAAAACAAACAAACCGACTTTCCAACCTATTCTCAGAACATGAGACAAAACCATATACTCACACCCACACTCAAAAAGGCACCTCCTTCCCCAAGTAGGTCTGTGACTATATGGAGTGTCCTCTGACTGGGGGGCTATACTATGTTCACCCAAAATGGCCTGTACGGTCTCAGATATTGTCTCTTTTTCCAACTCTGTGAAATTGCCAGGAGCCACTGGTGAGCAACTACCTGCTTTCCCAGGAAAGGCCCCTCTTCAGATCTCTCCTGGCATTTGGCCATCCTCACATAAGTAGGTACCAAGAAAGACTGAGCTTGTCCTTGGTAAACCCAAACAAGTGAGCCCACAGGGACTTTTACTGGGACTGGCTCTGGGTGCCTGGCTTCCTGGATCCCTAGTTCAGAGAGTTCCATCACCAAAGAAGTTAAGTAGGTCAATTCCTTCAGGAACTCAATGAGGTCACTGCCTTGACAACCACTTTGTCCTAACAGTTGCTTCCAAGCGTGCCATGACATGGAGGCTGCCCCTACTTCCTGTGACACTTTCACAAGTTAGAATGGTATATCAATCATAGGGACCCGGGAACAGCTCTCCACACAGGCCTGGTTTGGTCCATCTCCTCTACATTAAGAAGAGAGAGGCTGATTTATACACATCCCTTCGTCCTGACCAGGGTATTTGCCTTGGATGATGACATTTGCTCTCTTAGGTCCTCCTTAGCTGCCTACATCTTATCCAGGGATCATTTCTGCATGGACCTTTGAGGTTCTCAGCAGGTGGAGGATACCCTACATTCCTGTGTTGTAAGACCAACACATTACCTGCTCTTCTGTAAAGTGAGATTGAGGGAACAGTGTATGGTTAGGGTTAATAACAGGTTCTATTTGGGTTAGGAATCATTCTGTGAGATGAATAATGGTATTGGGAACCTGAGATATTCATAAGAATGTAGAGGTGAAATATAAGTTTGAAAACAGAAATATAGGTAAGATTTGAAGGCCAGTAAGGCATTATGCCCTTGAGTGGGATACTTAGCTTTGAATTATATTCTGCACAGATGTCTCAGTTGAATTCTGCACAGATGTCTCAGTTGAACAAAGAGGTGTACCCTGTGTCAAATAATATAGAAATAATGTATGAATAGACCACACTGTGAATGAATAATATAACTGGTTCCAACTTTAGATAGTGGATTGATGTGATATCTGAAAATATACAGGGAATCTAAAATTGATATAAATACATTCATTACAACCAGTTGCATATCAAACGGTAATATTAGGTTTATGGTTTATCATGAAGAGTTTCTGAGTTTTGCTTCAAAAATGATTATGGAAATCGAAAATAATGTGTTTGGACAGAAGTCTCATGAAAAGACCAGTCAAGAACCCTGGAGGAATATATGTGTTCTGAAGCAGGAGGTGATTGAAATTGAAACAAATGCCTATCATTTTGTGAACTTATGGATGAAATATATATCCTATGATGTGCATAAACTGAAGAAATAGTAATGTACCACTGTTTAATAAAGATGAAACACAAAACACACATCATGTCCCATAGGAAACTGCTTGCATTGATGTTAAACTAGGTTTTACTGTAGAAACATAAGGATTTATATGCACCATTCACTGAAGTTAGTTTTCAGTACTAGGAAATAAATATGAATTTCAGGTGGATGGATATTTCTGAGAATAGTCTTGTAAAAAGTTGATCATAAATCCACATACATGAATATGAATGATTTTAATGAATGTATAATAAGACTCATATATTTCATATTTTGAAAAATTTGGATAATATATATATATATATATATATATATATATATATATATATATATATATATACATATACACACACACACACACACACACACACACACACAATTAAAAACTAGCAATATATATGCCAACTGAAATTCATCATGAAATATATATCATCCACAGATGCAAAAATATTTATTTCACTGAAAATGGATTTATGTATAATGTTCTTCTACTAGGAATCTCACCCATAGGTTTAATTTTTAGTTCCAACAGCATTTAGGAGGAGTGATCTCTTCTCATAACTTGTATCTGCCTAGTCAGCCACCTCACAAGAATGTACATGTGATAACAGGTAGGATTCTATATGTGCATATAAAAATAAATGTGCTTAATAGTCTACAGAGAAAGGAGACAGGAACTTGTTGAGAGCCATATCTGAAGGGCCCTAGCAAACTTTCAGCTCCCAGCAAATTTCCAGCTGCCAAATGATTATTGGCTCACAGCAGCCCCACAACATCTAGCTGATTGGCTCCTCTGTGGTGATGCTCATTGGAGATGGTCATTGAGCTGTTTCCCCATTCTTTCAGACTTCCAGTTGATGATTGGCTCACAGTGGCCCCAGCAACATCTAGCTGATTGGCTCCTCTGCTGTGATGCTCATTGGGCTATTTCCCTGCCCTTTCAGACCACGTAGCTGTTTATTGGGGGGATTTTTTGGCTCCACCCATGTGATCCAGCCAATCGGCCTCAAGAGCAAGAGAATTGTGGGAGGTGGAGAGGCTTGTGGGTGTGACAGAGACTTTACAAGGTAGCCAGTGGTGGCAGTTGGTCTCTGAGGGTTTTTCCTGAGGAGCTGTTTTGTTTGGCATGTGTGGTTCTAAAAATAAAGTTCATTTCTTTTGACAAGTGGCTCCTGATTAGTGCCCAGCCAGATTGCAGCATTTGGTGGCTCGCACACAGAGCAAGTGAGGGTAAGTGATAAGGTAAACTGCTCACCCCTGAGGGCAGGGCGAGAGGATGGGTAGCCATTTTAAGATACCTCTCTTGTTTTGCTTCACTTTTGTACTAAGTTGTCTGTCCATGGAGATGAGTGAGATGGAAGAAAAACCCCTCACATCTGAAAAAAAATTATTTACCTCTGAGGAACAGATAGGGAGAAAGGACGGATGCAAATATCAGGAGGATAGAAAGGCTATAATGACTTTTTGTTGTACCCTTTTTATATCATTCTGTCTTGGTTTTGTTTGGCGTCATCTTGTTGGGTTGTATTATAGTAGAAATACGGGATCAGAAATTAGTAAAAAACAAACTGAAAGAGTGTTAAGTAAATTGTTAGAGGAAGGAGGCATCTCAGTAAAATCAAGAACAGTCAGGGCATACGTTGATACAATACAAAAATGTAGCCCATGGCTTTTTAAGGAGGAGTTGTTAAGTATATCATAATGGAACCATCATGGTGAAGATTTCAAAAGAGTAGAAAAGAACAGCCCAGGGACTCTGCCAGTTGGCACATTGCCATTGTGGACGTTCATATCTGCTTTGCTTAGTCCAAAGCCTTCAGTTCAGACACAGATAGAGGGACAAAGCTTAGAGCAGAAAAAGCCATCAGGGGCAAAGTTACAAAAGGAGACTGCTACTAACATCTTTCTATCACCAGAGGGCATAAGTGTCCAACAACAGCGCCACCTCTACAGGAGACTGTTAATAACACCTTTCAATAAACAGAGGATGTAAATGTCCAACTAACATGGCCACCTCCATATGTTGGGAGGCCCCCAAACCCCACAGTTGATAGTTCGGATCCTGAGACAGGATCTCAAATATTAACATGCCCTATATTTGAGGTAGGAGGGCAGTGAATTCACCATGCTTTAAATTCCAAAATAGTGAAGCAGCTAAAAGAGGCTGTAACAACCTAAGGTCCTCAAGCACCCTTCACTGTAAGCATGGTCGAATCCATTAACAACTTGAACATGATGCCAGCAGATTGGGCTAATATGTGTAAAGCTGTGCTAAATGGAGGACAATACCTGTTATGGAAGGTTGCCAATGAGGAATTTTGCAAGGAGGTGGCTAGATGAAATGCAACAGCTGGTTATCCTCAGAGAAATCTAGATATGTTGTTAGGAAAGGGACCTTATGAGGATCAGCAGCAACAAATTGCATATGATCATGGCATATACGCACAAATTGCTGCAGAGGCAGTTAGGGCATGGAAGACTTTACAAGGGCATGGAGGTTTATAAGATCAATTATTTAAGGTAATACAAGGAGCTAATGAATCTTACGCTGAATTTGTAAATAGGCTTATTCAAACAGCAACCACAGTTTTTGGGAATTCAGAACAAGCAATGCCATTAATTAATCAACTGGCATATGACCAAGCGAATCGTTGGTGCAGAGATATCATTAGACGATGCAAACATGAAGATTTAAAAACATATATTAAATTATGTAGAGACATTAATGAATAAGAGCAAGTAGTGTCAGCTACAGTAAAAAAGGCTTTAAATGCCAGAGACATTAATGAACAAGGGCAAATTGTGGCAGCTGCAGTAAAACAGGCTTTAGATGCCAGGCCACAAACATGCTACAATTGTGAACAAACAGGACATTTTTAAAGGAATTGCCCCATAGGAGGAGGGTTTAAAAAAACTAGGTATCAAAGGAGTAGAATACTAGGTATTTGCCCACGATGCCATAGAGGTAGACATTGGGCTAATGAATGCCATTCTCAAACTACCATAGAGGGTAATTCAATATCAATAAACGCACAAAGACCAGGTGTTTATCCACGATATCATGGAGAAAGGCATCGGGCTCCATTGCCAAAATATGAACAGGGGGGCTCAATGCTCTGGGGCCCAAAACCACAAATATACGGAGCACTGGAGGAACACAGCAACACCATCAGAGTAGTGCCCAGGACACATTGTCCATCAGATCCCTCATCAGACAAATCAGAGAGAGTGCAGAGTTGGACATCTGCGCCTCCGCCAGATCAGTACTAACTCCAGAGATGGGCGTTCAAATCATTCCCACAGGGGTGAAAGGACCTCTTCTCAAAGGAACAGTAGGCTTATTATTGGGACGCAGCTCTTCTAATCTATAAGGACTTATGATAAGTCCTTAGGTAATTGATCTCTATTATGAAGGTGAAATAAAATTTATAGCCAGTTCTCCAAAAGATATATCAGGAATATCACCAGGAGATAGAATAGCACAGTTACAAATAATATCCAGCCTACATGTTAACTTTTCCAGTCGTGCTGTAGAAAGAGGTTCCAAGGGATTAGGCTCCAGAGGTGTAGATTTGGCTATTCTTTCTTTAAATTTAGATTCTCGCACCATACAAAAACTAAATATTCAAGGACATGAATTTAATGAGCTACTGGATACAGGTGCAGAACTTAGCATCATCTCTCATCAAGAATGGCCAAAACATTGGCCATTACAACAAGCCACTCAAACGCTTCAAGACCTAGGAGTGGCGACTAATCCCCATAAACATGCAATGGTATTAGATTGGAAGGATCCTGAAGGATGTGAAGGAACTATACAGCCATACGTATTGTTTCATCTTCCCATAAATTTATGGGGACGAGATGTCCTAGATCAATTAGGTTTGACACTAGCAAATAACATCAACCAAAATGCACCCACTATTATTGGTAGACAAGGATTTAGGAAAGGAAAAAGATTAGATAAACAAGAACAAGGTATAGCAGCACCAATACAAATAGACCAAGGAACAGACAGACATGGGTTGGATTTTCAGAAAGGGCCAATGAGACAATAAAAATTACTTGGAAATCAAAAAGACTAGTATGGGTTCCTCAGTGGACGCTAACTAAAGAAAAGATACAAGCAGCCCATGACCTGGTCAAACAACAATTAGCGGAAAGACATATACAACCTTCTGTATCTCCTCATAATACTCTCATTTTTGCTATCAAAAAGAAATCTGGTAAATGGAGATTATTGCAAGATTTAAGAACCATTAATAATGAGATGGTTATTACGGGACCTGCTCAATCAGGGATTCCTCAATTGTCTGCTTTGCCAAAAACTTGGTATGTTTTAGTTATACATATTAAAGATTGTTTTTTTTTTTTTCATTTCCAATTCATCCTGAGGATTGTCCACGTTTTGCATTTACTAACCCTGCACTGAATCATGAAGGTCCTGATTAGAGGTAAGAGTAAAAAGAACTCCCTCAAGGAATGGCTAACAGCCCAACTATGTGTCAAATTTATGTTAACAAAGTAATCCAGCCACTCTGAAATCAAAATCCTGAACTACAATATTTCACTATATGGATGATGTATTACTAGCACGCAAAGGTAAAAACCCATTGCTAGAACGTTATGCCACACTTACAAGCTTATTAAAAAATTATAATCTAGAGATAGCAATTGATAAAATACAATAAAATTTCCAATTAATTATTTATGAGTTCTATTATCCTCAACCATGGTCAGTCCACCAAAAATTCAAATATGAGTGGATCAACTCAAATCAATTAATGACTTTCAAAAGTTATTATGAGATATAAATTGGATAAGGCCTTATCTAGTATAGAAACAGGAGAGTTGGGACCTTTATTTGATAACCTAAAAGGTCCATCAGATCTAAATTCACCCAGAATGTAAACGCCTGAAGAAACAAAGCCATTAAAAATCATTGAAACATATATGGGAAATATGCATTTTGGATACAGTTGATATAATTTTGCCTTTATTATTTATTTTACTACCAACAAAAAATATTCCTACAGGAGTATTTTAGCAAGAAGGTCCATTATTATGGATACATTTATCTTATTCTTCTAACACTATTATTACTAGGTATCCTGAGGCTGAGGGACAATTAATACTCATAGGAATAAAAGCAGCAAAGGGAGTGTTTGGAATTTCTCCCAATAAAATTATTACTCCATATACTATGAATCAAATTGATGAATTAGCTAATGAGTTAAATACTTGGGCAATAATCATGTATAAATCTAATGTTTCATTTGATAACCACATACCATCTAATCTTGTATTGTCTTTTTGGTCATCGCATCCTGTAATTTTTCCAAAAATGACAAGAAAACACCTATCATGAATGTTACAAATATATTCACTGATGGGTCAAATAATGGTACAGCAGCAATAGTTACACCTGATCAAACTATTACATTTTTAGTACCCAAACAATCAGTTCAGAAGGTAGAGCTTAATGCAGTATTACAAACTTTTGTGATGTTTAAAGATTCTGTATTTAATTTAGTTTCCGATAGTCAGTATATAGTTAATGCTATAGTATCCCTTGAAGATCCTGGTAGGATTTTCCCTTCCTCTACTCTTTTTTCTTTGCTTTCCACTATATAAAGTCTAATCTGGGACAGAAAAGATCCATTCTTTATACGACATATCAAGGCACATACAGGATAGCCTGGAGGCCTTAGTTTGGGCAATGATTTAGCAGATAAAACAACACATGACATACATACATATTTTCTCTACACTAGAAGAAGCTATAAATTTTCATAAAAAGTTCCATATTAATGATAATACTTTACAAAAGCATTTTAAAATAACTAAGGAAGAAGCTAGACAAATAATAAAACAATGTCAAAATTGTGTGACCATTTTACCACAAGTTAATCTTGGAGTCAATCCTAGAGGATTGATACCTAACCATATTTGGCAGATGGATGTCACAAACTTGCCAGAATTTGGAAAATTAAAATATTTGCATGTTAAAGTTGATACTTCTTCTGTATTTTTGATGGGTTCCCTTCATGCCTGAGAAAAAACTAAAGATGTTACAGCTCATTGCTTACAAAATTTTGCCACTGTGGGCGTTCCAAAACAGTTAAAAACAGATAATGCCCCCGGTTATACTTCTACCTCTTTTAAACAATTTTGCTCATCATTTGGAATTACTCATATAACAGGAATCCCATACAATCCACAGGGACAAGGCATAGTTAAAAGAGCACATCAAACAATTAAAATGTACTTATTAAAGTAAGAAGACGAAATTGGGAAGTGGTATAAGTTCCCCAAAGACAAACTTAAAATAACCCTTTTTACTCAAAACTTTTTAAATTTGGATTCATCAGGACTTAGTGCTGCGGAAAGGCATGTGGGTCCAAAAAATGTGTATAAGCCCATGGTACTTTGGAAGGATATTCAAACAGGACAATGGAAAGGTCCTGACCCATTTATTGTCTAGAGTCGGAGATCTTTTTGTGGGTTTCCATAGGAAGGACAGCAGTCGATCTGGATTCCAGAGAGATTAACTAAGGTTCTGACCCAGTGATTGCCTGGAGTTGGGCGTCTTTTTATGTGTTTTCACTGGGAGAACAGCAGCCGATTTAGATTCCAGAGAGATTAACTAAAGTGATTTCTATAGACCAAAATAAGATGATTTGGCTCAAATCCATACCAGCTGATATCCAAAACTCCAGTTTGTCTATCCTTACATCTGTGACAAAACAGGAATGCTTTTTTCAATATCTATTTTATTATTCCCCTTTCCCACATTTTGAAGTTCTATTTTGTTTTTTTGAGCTACACAGACCTAGGTAAATGTTTTGCTGATCAGTTCTATTATTTGACTATAGAGTTTTTAAACATTGTAATGGTGATTTCACCTGTAAAAAGTTATAAGGCCTTTACTATTACGTTATGTGTTGTATGTATTTATTATGTGTGCACACTGTGTTTTGTGTTATATGTTTGAATGTACGTATGTCCATATAGCATATATGATGAGTCCTCATGAAAATTTCATCCATTTTTTTTTATTCATGTGATTTAAATGGTTTAATTTAAATTGGGTAAACAACTGTTCAGGATGGTTTTAATATATGAAAAAATAGGAGGTTAACAGACCTGTTTGTTCACTTTCATTTTTCCTTTTCATTATATTTAATAATTCTCTTCAAGATAATGTAAATTGTTAAGAAAATTGTTTTCCTTTAGTGCCTTCTGGAATGTTACATAATTTTTTCTTTAGCCATTATTGCCAGAATTCCTATCTTTATCCCAGTGCCGTCGAATACAAAGATAAAACCAATATACAGCTTCGGCAATACCCATCACTGAACTGCTTGCAGAACTTGCCTGGACTATGTATCACTTGAATGCATTGCGAACTCACTTGTATGCATTGTGAACTATGTGCTGGTGCAACAAATTGTGGTAGTGTTGGGGTACTTATGCTGAGGCTGTCATCAGTGGTACAATTTTTCCAAAAGGAGCCATCAATTGGCTTGGTGTATCTTCCCTATTCTCACTTGACAGAGGTGAGGAAGCTTACAGAGGAAGGTGAAAGACTTCATCCTCAATGACTGCTCTTTTGGCCATTTTGGTTTTGGATGCACACATGGGATATTTCTTTAGATATATCAGGTTCTGAGAATCAAAGCCACAACTTCACACAGGGCCGAGAGGCTGATTCAGACACAACCCTTTCCAAAGCAATTAAGCAAAGAGCCACAGGTGATGCCCATTCATTTCCATTTGAAAACTGTTTTCTTCAGGCTTCACAAAGGGGTGGCCTGAGGCAAAGACCTTCCTGATATTAAGGGCAAGGGAACCATAGGTAAGCAAATGGCCGAAAGCAGGGTTTCTCCACTGAGAATTTAGTAGTTACACTGATATCTGAGTTTTCTGAGATGCTCGCCATTCCCTTCAGCTATCCAGTACATGGCCATATCACAGATCTCGGAGGTGATAAATATCTTGAACACAAAACCATGAGCCTATTCTGGAGTGTGGCCAGAATTCAGGAAGAAAACAGGAACTTAGGGAGATAGCAGGTGTTGCCCATCCATAAGGCAAGCAGCAGTCCATTCATAAATTGGGCAGTATGAATGCTGGGAAGCTTTGTACTAGACAGGACACATCCATTGATGAATTCTCTTTTCTAATGTCTACAAACGCGGACACAGTGGGATACACAGACATAGAAACACTCGCCTTGTAACATGACTTACTAGAAACAGTCCATACCAAACCAAACAAACCACCTTTCCTACCTATTCTCAGAAGATGAGAGAAAACCACAAACTCACACCCACAACCACAAAGGCACCTCCTTCCCCCAAGTAGGTCTGTGACTATTTGGAGGGTGGTCTGATTGGTTGGCCATAATATATTCTCCCAAATGTCCTGTCCTATCTCAGATATGGTCTCCTTGGTGAACTCTGTGAAGTTGTCAGGAGTTCACGGTGAGCCACTACCTACTTTCTCTGGAAAGGCCAGTTTTCAGAGCTTTCCTGGCATTTGGTCATCCTCACATCAGTAGGACAATAAAATAATGACTCTGTCCTTGTTAAATCAGAACAAGTGAGCATACTGTGACTGGGACTGGGACTGACTCTGGGTTTCTGGCTTCCTGGATCCCAAGTTCACAGTGTTAAATCACCAAAAAGGTGAGGTGTGGTCATTTCCTGCAGGAACTGAATGAGGTCACTGCCTTGGCATCCACTTTGTCCTAACACTTGCTTTCAATTGTCCCATGAGATGGAGGCTGCCCCTACTTCCTGTGAAATTTTCACAAGTTAGAATGGCATATCAACCATTGGCACCGTGGAACAGCTCTCCACACAGGCCTGGTTTGGTCCATCTTCTCTACCTTAAGAAGAGAGAGGCTGATTCAGACACATCCCTTCATCCTGACCAGAATGCTTGACATGTAAGATGACTTTTGCTCTCTCAGGTCTTTCATAGCTGCCTACATCTTCTCCAGGGATCATTTTTGCATGGACCTTTGATGTTCTTAGCAGGTGGAAGATCCGCTACGTTCCTGTATTGTAAGACAAACTCTGTCCCTGCTCTTCTGTAAAATTAGATTAAAGGAACAGTGCATGGTTAGGGTTAATAACATGTTCCATTTGGGTTAGTAATCATTCTGTGGGATGAATAATGGTATTGGAACATGCAATATTTATTAGAATATATTGGTGAAACACAAGTGTGAAAACAGAAATCTAGGTAAGATTTGAAGCCCAGAAGTGCATTTTTCCATTGATTGGTATACTTAGCTTTGAATTACATTCTGCACAGTTGTCTCAGATAATTCATTATAAAATGGCATAGGACCTTGGACCTTGGAGGATTGAATGTAGAAGAGAACATCCACTCAAACTGAGATAGTCGGTAGGTTTAGGAAGAAGAGTGAGTATAGGATTTGGAACAAAAGTTCTTCAGTAATAGGTTATCGATTAGAGTGTGAATGTTAATGTCAGCACATGTGAAGAGTCAGTCACAATGATGAACTGGGGAAAATATGTAAGAAAGCAGATAGCAATAGAGACATTATGAAATCAGGCAATGTATTAAGTGAGTGATAGGATTAGACATTTTCTATAGGGTTGAGTTTGAATATATAATCTAAGGAAGAAACAAATATGTAGTCACCAATAGGATTGATATTTGTGAGCATTAGGCAACCTGGACATGGATTTTTTTAAGTAATCCATGTTCACATTCCATTTAATGTGACCCTTGCGTTTTGTGTACAGAATATTTCTGTGATAAAATGTATATGTATATCAGGTTACATGAGTAATTCATCCAACATTTTTGGGAGCAATATTTTGAAGACTTATATATTAGTATTGTGGGCACAAAGAGATGTACCCTGTGTCTATGAATATAGAGATAATGCATGAGTAGACCACACTGTGAAAAAATAATATAACTAGTTCCACTTTAAATAATGCATTGAATTGATATCTTAAATAAATAAGAAATCTTATATTGATATACTATCATTTATTCCAACAAGTAATACATCTAATTGTAATATTAGGGTTATGGTTTATCATAAAGTGTGTGAGTTTGGTTTCAAAAGTGATTATGTAAACCGAAAATCATGTGTTTAGAGAGAAGTCGCATGAAAAGACCAGTCAAGAAACATGGAGGAATACATGTGTTCTGAAGCAGGAAGTGACTGAAAGTGAAACAAATGCCTATTAATATGCTAACTTGTGAATGAAATATATATCGTATGATGTGCATAAACTAAAGAAATAGCAACATACAAGTGTTGAATAAAAATGAACGTCAAAATACACATCATGTCCCATAAAAATCAAATTGCATTGATGTAAAACTGAGTAAGTTACTGTAGAAATATTAGAATTTGTATGCACCATTCACTGAAGTTTGTTTTCTGTATTAGGAAACAAATAGGTATTTCAGGTGGATAAATATTTCTGATTATAATCTTGTGAAAAGTTGATTATAAATCCGCATATATGAACATTATAGAATTTAGAGAGTGTATAATAAAACACATATATTTCATATTTTGAAATATCTGAATACTATCTCTCTCTCTCTCTCTCTCTCTCTCTCTATATATATATATATATATATATATATATATATATATATATACAAAAAACACAAAGACATTAAAAATTAGCAATATATATGAAAATTGAAATTCATAGTGAAATATATATCATCCAGGGATACAAAAATATTTTTTTTTACTGAACATGGATTTAGGTATAATTTTGTTCAACTAGGAAAATTAATCCAATGTGTATGCAAAATTGTGATACACAAAAATCTTCCCGGTCTCATCCTATAAAACGCCTTGACATTACCCTCACCTTAAGTAATATACAATTATATGAGAAGAGTTAACAAATCTGTGAATACATATCTGGAATGGAATATGCTCAGGAGTTTACAACTTTGGATGTGGTAGAGGAGTTACCAAAAGTAAGGGACAGGGTAAACACTTCACAGACATGGAGCTCTGCTGAACTAAAGACTTCTTAGGAAACTGCCTCTGAGGTTGGGCACTTGAATCATATGTTTTTGTCAGGAGCTTTACCTTCCTTTGTACTGAGACCATCAAAGCTGGGTCTGCATCAATATGACCTGGAGGACATGTTTTTTTTATTTTCCAATGAACATGAGGCAGCAGTGCTGAATTCTCTCTTTGTAGGTAAACTGTGGCCACTGGGGGCTAAGTGTCTCCCCGTTTTGATTGTGAAGCCATTTGGTCATCCCTCACTTTCCATGGTGTTTTTTGCTAGTGCACTGGGAATTTGGTATATGCTTCAAGAAGAAAAAAAGGAGTTCAACTGGAGCACAGTCCTGGAAGAAGTTTTGTGACTTGTGGTGGGTCAGAGTCTACCGGAGAATGCACCAACCTGGCTTGTATCCTACATAGCTTGCCCCCTTACCTATATCAACCTGATTCTAAACATTGCCCTGAAACCTCTCCATATAACAAGATGCCTTTACATAGAAGGGTCTGTTGGCTGAACCATGTCAGTCGCAAGCCATTTGGAAGCCAATGGAAGATCCACATGGCCCCAACACAGATGTTTTATAACACACCTGCATACCATTGCTCTAGGCCCACTACTCCGCAGGCTCCAAATTACTGGAATCTCTGTTCTACACCATTTGCATGAAACTCAGTAAATCAAGGCAGTGTCTGGAATACTCATGATAAGCAACAGGACACCCTAAAGTTCTCCAATGCCACCTGGTCATTGGAATTTTAGAAATTTCATGGTATTTATCTCACCACTTCTCAAGGATGAAGTTGGAAGCACTGGGGGTTTCAATTCATTCAGGAACAATTAAATAGTGAGGAAGCTTATTTCAATGAAACATCCGGAGAACTCTCACAGGCAAGCCATTCCAAAGAGTGGCCAAAAGGTCACATGAAATCAGGCCCATTGAGGTCTACAATGTGAGGTCCATGTGTGTTTTGACTCTCAACTATGGCTGCCAAGTCTTTCAGAATACAATCATGTGATATCCTAGCTGAGATTCCCAGTGCACTATGGAAATCTACCCTGGGAGTAGATCTCAGTTTCTAAGGGTGACTCTCATGCATGGAATCTTAAAATCCCAACACAATTCATGGCAATACTTCTCTGAGGTCAGTTCCAGATCTCAGTCTCTAAAGGAATCACACAAGGGTTGAAGCCCAGTTTGACCCAATCATCTCTTCAAACCGCCACAAAAATGACCACAATTAAAACCAAATCACTCCCACCTGGCCCTCATCTTCTTCCATATAAACACTCATCATAACTTCTGGCTTGAGGTGTCCACGAGGGTTGCAGCCAAAGAGAGTGTCCAAAATAAGCTCCCTTTCCACTCATTTGCATAAAATCAGGGTGGCCTGGACACCCTTCCTGTGAAGCAGGACTGATCAAAGAGGTCTGCGGTTAATACTGCTCTGCTTCTCTAATTTTAGGCTTACTGACGGTGGGGTTTAGATTCTTTATGTGAACTGGAGTCATGAGAAAACCCAAGCACCTTTGGGTTAGACTCTGTAGGGCTTTGAAGAAGTCATTTTACTCAAAGGATCCCTATTCTTACTTGATGGAGGTCAGGAACCTTACAGAGGAAGGCGACAGACTTCATCCACAATGACTGCTCTTTTGGCAATTAGCTTTTGGATGCACACATGGGATCTTTCTTTAGATCCATCAGGTGCTGAGATCTAAGCCACAGCCTCACTCAGGGCCAAGAGGCTGATTCAGAGACATCCCTTTCCAAAGCAAGTAAGCAAAAAGCCACAGGTGATACCAATTCATTTCCATTTGAAAACTGTTTTTTTCAGGCTTCACAAAGGTTTTGCCTGAAATACAAAAAAAAAATCCAAAAAGAAAAGGTTTTGCTTCACGAAATACAAAGAGTCCAACTGGGACACAGTGCTGGAGGGAGTTCTGTCACGTGTGGTGTGTCAGGGTCTGCAGGATAATGCACCAACCAGGCTTCAATCCCACATAGCTTGCACCCTTGACCAGAGCAAACTGATTCTAAACATTGCCCTGAAACCTCTCCAAATAACAAGATGCCTTTACATATAAGGGTCTGCTGGCTGAACCATGTCAGTCACAAGCAATTTGGAAGGCAATGGCAGATCCACATGGCCCCACCACAGATATTTTATCACACACCTGCAAACCACTTCTCTAGCCCCACTAATCATCCGGCTCCAAATTACTGGCATCTCTGTTCTACACCATTTTCATGAAACCAAGTCAAGCAAGGCACTTTCTGGAATACTCATGATTAGCAACAGGACATCCAAAGATTGTCCAGTGCCACCTGGACATGGGAATTTCAAAAATTTCATGGTATTTATCTAGCCATTTTTCAAGAATGAAGTTGGAGGCACTGTGGGTTTAAATTCATTCAGGAACAATTACATGGTGAGGAAGCTCATTTCAGTAAAAGCTCTGGAGAACTCTCACAGGCACGGCTTCCCAAAGTGTGGCCACAAAGTCAAATGAAGCCAGGCCCATTGAGGTCTACAAGTGTGGTCCATGTGCGTTTTGACTCTCAACTATGGCTGCCAAGTTTTTCAGAATAAAATCATGAGATTTTGTTGCAGAGATTCCCAGTGGTCTGTGGAAAGCCACTCTGAGCCTAGACCTCAGTTTCCAATGGCGACTCTCATAAATGGCCTCTTAAGATCCGAACACAATTCATGGGAATTCTTCTCTGAGGGCAGTTCTAGAACTCAGACTCTAAGGGGAATCACAAGAGAGTTCAAGCCCAGGTAGATCCAGTCATCTCTACCAACCACCATAAAAATGACCACAATTAAAACTAAAACACTCCCACATGGCCCTCATCTTCTTCCATTTTGACACTCATCACAACCTCAGGCTGGAGGTTATCATGAGGTACGAAGCCCAAGACACTGTCCAAAAGAAGCTCCATAGCCCCTCACTTGCCTAAAATCAGGGTGGCCTGGACATCCTTCCTGTGAACCAGGAGTGATCAAATAGGCCTGCCATTAGTACTGCTCCACTTCTGCAATTTGAGGCCTACTGACTGTGGGGTTTAGATTCCTGATGTGAATTGGAGTCATGAGAAAACACAAGCACCTGTGGGCTAGCATCTTCAGGGCATTGCAGAACTCATTTGAGCCAAAGGATCCCTATTGCACTTTCTGAAGGTCAAAATCTTACAGAGAAAGGCGAGAGACTTCATTCACAATAATTCTTTTTTTTGCCATTTTGGATTTGGATACACACATGGGATCTTTCTTTATATCCAACAGTTGTTTATGTATAATGTTGTTCAACTAGGAAGCTCACACATAAGTTGAATTTTCAATTCCAATAGCGTTTAGGAGGAGTGATCTCTTCTCACAATTTGTATCTTCTAAGTCAGCCACCTCACAAAAATGTACTTGTGATACCTGGTAGGATTCAATATTTGCATATAAAAATACATGTGCTGAATAGGATACAGAGAAAGGGAGACAGGAATTCACGTATTTTTTACCTTTAAAAACACATGGAGAACTATTTCAATTAAAAATTGAATATATTTATAACACCTACCCTTTATCATGCAGAAGGCAATCCAACTATACAACATGCTTCCTCTTAACTGCTTGTATTTCTGTTCTGTTTGGGTTATTTTTCTCCATCATATTAGGATTAGTAGTCAGAGTCTAGAAATATGGGTTAGTGTCAGAGATTCAGTATTTCAAATGGAAAATAGAAAAATGAATCCAATGTGTATGCAAATATGTGCTACACAAAAATCTTCCCACTCTCATCCAGAACAATGCCTTGACATTACCTTTGCCCCAAGTAAGACACAATTAGAGGAAACAAGTTAGAAAATCTGTGAATAAATATCTGGAATGAAATATGCTCAGGAGTTCACAACCTTGGAGGTGGTCGAGGAGTTTCCAAACAATACACAAACACGGAACTCTGTGGGCCTAAAGACTTCTTGAGAAACTGCCTCTGAGGTTGGGCACTTGAAATATGTTTTCAGTAGCTTTTACTTCCTTTGTAGTGAGTCCATCAATGCTGGGTCTGAATCTATGTGACCTGAAGGATATGGTTTCTGATTTTCCAATGAACATGAGGCAACAGTGCTACATTCCCTCTTTGTAGGTAAACTGTGGCCACATGGGGCTAAGTGTCTCCCCATGTGGACTGTGAAGACATTTGGACATCCTCCAACTTTCGTGGTGCTTCTTGCTGCTGCACTGGGAGTTTGGTATTTGCTTTACGAAATACAAAGATTTCAAATAGGACACAGTACTGGAGAGAGTTCTCTCACGTCTTATGTGTCAGTGTCTGCAGGAGAATGCACCAACCAGGGTTCTATCCCACATAGCTTGCCCCCTTTTCCATAGTAACCTGAATCTGAACAGTGCCCTGGAACTTCTCCATATAACAAGATGCCTTTACATAAAAGGGTCTGCACGCTGCACCATGTCAGTAACAATCCATTTAGAAACCAATGGCAGATCCACATGGCCCCACCACAGATATTTTATCACACACCTGCACACCACTGCTCTAGGCCCAATAATCACCAGTCTCCAACTTACTGGCATCTCTGTTTTACACCATTTTCGTGAAACCCAGTCAATCAAGGCACTGTTTGGTACACTCATGATCAGCAACAAGACATCCAAATGTTCTCCAGTGCCAACTGGTCATGGGAAATTAAAAAATGTCATGGTATTTATCTAGCCATTTTTCAAGGATGTAGTTGGAGGCACTGAGGGTTTCAATTCATTCAGGAACCATTAAATGGTGAGGAAGCTCATTTCAATGAAAGATCTGGAGAAATATCACAAGCAAGGCTTCCCAAAGAGTCGCCAAAAGGTCACATGAAGCCAGGCCTATTGCGGTCTACAATGTGAGGTCCATGTGTTTTTTGACTCTCAACTCTGTCTGCCATGTCTTTCAGAATAAAACAATGTAATATCCTGGCTGAGATTCCCAGTGCTCTGGGGAAAGCAACCCTGGGCCTAGATCTGGGTTTCCAAGGGCAACTCTCATTCGTGGCCAACTAAAATCCCAACACATTTCATGGTAATACTTCTCTGAGGTCATTTCCAGAACTCAGTCTCTAAGTGGAATCACACCAGAGTTCAGCCCATGTGGACCCAGACATATCTTCCAACTACCACACAAATGACTACAATTAAAATCAAAACACTCCCACATGGCCATCATCTTCTTCCATATATACACACTCATCCAAAGCTCTGTCTGGAGGTTTCCATGAGCAGCGAAGCCCAAGACAGTGTCCAAAATAAGCTCCCTTGCCCCTCATTTGCATGAAGTCATGGTGGCCTGGACACCCTTCCTGTGAACCAGGTGTGATCAAAGAGGCCTGCCCCTAATATGGCTCTGCTTCTCCAATTTGAGGCCTACTGACTGTTGGGTATAGATTTTTTATGTGAATTGGAGTCATGATAAAACCAAGAACCTATGTGCTAGACTCTCCAGGGCTTTTAAGAATTCATTTGACCCAAAGGATCCCGATTCTCACTTGATGGATGTCAGGAGCCTTACATAGGAAGGCAAGAGACTTCATCCACAGGGACTGCTCTTTTGGCCATTTTGGTTATGGATTCACACATGGAAAGATCCATCAGGTGATGAGAATCTAAGCCACAGCCTCACACAGGGCCATGAGGCTGATTCAGACACATCCCTTTCCAAAGCAATTAAGCAAAGAGCCACTGGTGATTCCCATTCATTTCCATTTGAAAACTGTTTGCTTCAGGCTTCACAAAGGCATGGCCTGAGACAAACACCTTCCTGACATTCAGGGCAAATGAATAATAGGTAAGCAAATGGGCCAAAGCAGGGTTTCTCCACTTAGACTTTAAAAGTCACACTGATGTCTGAGTTTTCTGAGATGCTCCAATTCCCTTCAGCTATCCAGTACATTGCCATGTCATAGAGCTTTGAGGCGGTACATATCTTGGACACAAAATCATGAGCCTATCCTAAAGAGTGGCCAGAATTCAGGAAGAAAACAGGAACTTAGTAAGATAGTAGGTGTTGCCCATCCATAAGGCAAGCCACAGTCCATTCATATATTGGGCAGGATGGATGCTGAGAAGCTTTGTAGTAGACAGGACACATCCATTGATGCATTCACTTTTCTATGGTCTACAACCATGGACACAGAGATATACACAGACATAGAAACACCCTACTTGTGAAAGGACTTACTAGACACAGTCGATTCCAAGCCAAACATTCTGCCTTTCCTGCCTAATGTCAGAATGTGAGACAAAACCACAAACTCACACCCACACCCACAGGTCACTGCTGGCCTGTGGGAAGCCGGTGGTGGCAGTTTGGTTCTGAAGGTTTTCCTGAGAAGCTTTTTTGTTCGGTGTGTGTGATTCTTAAAATAATGTTCATTTCTTTTGTCAAATGGCTTTTGAATTGTGCCCAGCCAGACTGAGGCATTTGTTGGGCCACAAGGGGAATGAGTGAAGGTAATTGATAAGGTAAACTGCTCACCCCTGAAGGCAGGGCGAGGGGATGGGTAGCCATTTTAAGATTCCTCTTTTGTTTTGCTTCACTTTGGTTTTAAGTTGACTGTCCCTTGAGAGGGGTAAGATGGAAGAAAAACCGCTCACATCTGAGGAACAGATAGGGAGAAAGGACGGATGGCCATTTCAAGAGGATAGGAAAGATATTATAATGATTTTCTGTTGTTCCACTTTTTTTTAATTCTGGTTCAGTTTTGTTTGGTGTTATCTTCTTGGGTTGTATTATAGTTATAGTAGAAATATTCAAGTAAAAGAGAAGGTCTCTTGAGCTAGTCAGACAGAGATAAAAATTCAAGTATAAAGTTCTCTCGAGCTAGTCAGTCAGAGGAAAATATCAAGTAAAAGAGAAAGTCTCTCGAACTAGTCAGACAGAAGAAATAATTCAGGTCAAAGAGAAGGTCTCTCAAACTAGTCAGACAGAGGAAAAATTTCAACTTAAAGAGAAGTCTCTTGAACTAGTCAGACAGAGGAAAAAATTCAAGTAAATGAGAAGGCCTCTCAAGCTAGTTAGACAGAGAAAGAAAGTGTAAAGCAGAAAAAGCCATCAGAGGGAAAGTTACAACAGGACTGCTACTAACACCTTTCTATCACCAGAGTGTGTAAGTGTCCAGCCAACAGCACCACCTCTAATTAGACTGCTACTAACACATTTCTATCTCCAAAGGACGTAAGTGTCCAACTAACAAGGACACCTTCATATGCTGGGAGGCACCCAACCCCGGCAGTTGATAGTTGCGATCCTGAGACAAGATCTCAAATATTAACATGCCCTGTATTTAATGCAGGAGGGCATTGAATTCACCATGATTTAAATTTCAAAACAGTGAAGCAGCTAAAAGAGTCTGTAACAACCTATGGTCCTCAAGCACCCTTCACTGTAAGCATGGTCGAATCCATTAACAACTTGAACATGACGCCAGCAGATTGGGCTAATATGTGTAAAGCTGTGCTAAATGGAGGACAATACCTGTTATGGAAGGTTGCCAATGAGGAATTTTGCAAGGAGGTGGCTAGATGAAATGCAACAGCTGGTTATCCTCAGAGAAATCTAGATATGTTGTTAGGAAAGGGACCTTATGAGGATCAGCAGCAACAAATTGCATATGATCCTGGTGTATACGCACAAATTGCTGTAGATGCAGTTAAGGCATGGAAGACTTTACAAGGACATGGAGGTTTACAAGGTCAATTATCTAAAGTAATACAAGGAGATAATGAACTTATGCTGAATTTGTAGATAGGCATATTCAAACAGCTACTAGAGTTTTTGGAAAATCAGAACAAGCAATGCCATTAATAAAACAACTGGCTTATGAGCAAGCGAATCGATGGTGTAGAGAAATCATTAGACCATGGAAACATGAAGATTTAAATACATATATTAAATTAGGTAGAGACATTAATGAATAAGAGCAACTCGTGGTAGCTACAGTAAAACAGGCTTTAGATGCCAGGCCAAGAACAAGCTACAATTATTAACAAACAGGACATTTTAAAAGGAATTGCCCCATAGGGGGAGGCCTTAACAAAACTAGGTATCAAAAGAGTAGAATACCAGGTATTCGCCCACGATGCCGTACAGGGAGACATTGGGCTAATGAATGCCGTTCTCAAACCACCATAGAGGGTACTCCATTATCAAAAAACGAACAAGGATCAGGTGTTTATCCATGATATTTTGGAGAAAGGCATTATGCTACGTTGCCAGAAAATGGACAGGGGGGCCCAATGCTCCAGGGCCCAAAACCACAAATATACGGAGCACTGGAGGAACCACACAACCCCATCAGGGTAGCGCCCAGGACACATTGTCAATCAGATCCCTCATCAGACTAACCAGAGGGAATGCAGGGTTGGACATGTGCACCTCTGCCAGAGCAGTACTAACTCCAGAGATGGGAGTTCAAGTCATTATCTCAGGGGTAAAAGGACCTCTTCACAAAGGAACAGTAGGCTTATTATTCAGACGCAGCTCTTCTACTCTAAAAGGACTTATGATAAGTCCTGGGGTAATTGATCCCGATTATGAAGGTGAAATAAAAATTATAGCCAGTTCTCCATAGGATTTATCAGTAATTTCTCCAGGAGATAGAATAGCATAGTTACTAATAATACCAAGCCTACATGATAAATTTTCCAGTCGTGCTCTAGAAAGAGGTTCCAAGGGATTAGGCTCCACAGGTGTAGATTGGGCTATTCTTTCTTTAAATTTAGATTCTTGCCCCATGCTAAAACTAAATATTGAATGACATGAATTTAATGGGCTACTGGATACAGGTGCAATACTTAGCATCATCTTTCGTCAAGATGGCCAAAACATTGGCCATTAAAACAAGCCACTCAAACACTTCGAGGCCCAGAAGTGGCGACTAATCCCCATAGAAAAGCAATGGTAGTAGATTGAAAGGATCCTGAAGGATGTATAGGAACTATACAGCCATATGTATTGGATCATCTTCCCGTAAATTTATGGGAATGAGATGTCCTAGATCAATTAGGTTTGACATTAACAAATAACATCAATCAAAATGCACCCACTATTATGGCTAGACAAGGTTTTAGGAAAGGAAAAAAATTAGAAAAAAAGAACAAGGTATAGCAGTACCAATACAAATAGACCAAGGAACAGACCGACATGGGTTGGATTTTCAGAAAGGGCCACTGAGACAGTAAAAATTACTTGGAAATCAGAAAGACTAGTATTGGTTCCTCAGTGGCCCCTGACTAAAGAAAAGATACAAGCAGCCCATGACCTGGTCAAACAACAATTAGCAGAAGGACATATACAATCTCTCTATCTCCCCATTATACTCCCATTTTTGTTATCAAAAAGAAATCTGGTAAATGGAGATTATTGCAAGATTTAAGATCCATTAATAATGAGATTGTTATTATGGGACCTGCTCAATTGGGGATTCCTCAATGTTCTGCTTTGCCAAAAACCTTGTACGTTTTAGTTATAGATATTAAAGATTGTTTTTTTTTTCAATTGCAATTCATCCTGAGGATAGTCCATGTTTTGCATTTACTATCCCTGCACTGAATCATGAAGGTCCTGATCAGAGATACAAATGGAAAGTACTCTCTCAAGGGATGGCTAACAGCCCAACTATGTGTCAAATTTATGTTAACAAAATAATCCAGCCACTTAAAAATCAAAATCCTGATCTACAAATATTTCACTATATGGATGATGTATTATTAGCATAGAAAGCTAAAAATACATTGCTAGAATGTCATGCCACAATTAAAAACTTTTAAAAAATTATAAACTAGTGATAGCAATAGATAAAGTACAATTAAATTTTCCAATTAATTATTTAGGAGTTCTATTATCTTCAACCTTTGTCAGTCACCCAAAAATTCAAATATGAGTAGATTAATTCCAATCAATTAATGACTTTCAAAAGTTATTAGGAGACATTAATTGGATATGGCCTTATCTAGGATTACCAACAGGAGAGTTGGGACTTTTATTTGATATCCTAAGAAGTCCATCAGATAGAAATTCACCCAGAATGTTAACGCTTGAAGCAGGAAAGGCATTAAAAATCATTGAAACATATAAGGAAAATATGCATTTGGATATAATTGATATAAGTTTGCCTTTATTATTTATTGTACTACCAACAAAAAATATTCCTACCGGAGTATTTAGGCAAGAAGGTCCATTATTATGGATACATTTATCTTATTCTCTTAACACTATTCTTACTCGGTATGCTGAGGCTGTAGGACAATAAATACTCAAAGGAATAAAAGCAGCAAAGGGAGTGTTTGGAATTTCTCCCAATTAAATTATTACTCCATATACTCTGAATCAAATTGATGAGTTAGCTAATGAGTTAAATTCTTGGGCAATAATCATTTGCAAATCTAATGATTCATTTGATAATCACTTACCATAAAATCCTTTATTATCTTTTTGGTCATCGCATCCTGTAATTTTTCCAATAATGACAAGAAAAACACCTATCATAAATGCTCCAAATATATTCACTGATGGGTCAAATAATGGTATAGCAGCAATAGTTACACCTTATCAAACTTTTACATTTTTACTACCCAAACAGTTAGCTCAAAATGTAGAGTTTAATGCAGTATTACAAGCTTTTGTGATGCTTAAAGTATCTGTATTTTCCCATAATCAGTATATAGTTAGTGCTATAGTATCACTTGAAGATGCTGGTAGGATTTCCTCTTCCTCTCCTGTTTTCTCTTTTCTTTCCACTATACAATGTCTAGTCTGGGACAGAAAAGATCCGTTCTTTATAGGGCATATCAGGACATATACAGGATTGCCTGGAGCCCTTAGTTTGGGTAATGATTTAACAGATAAAACTACACATGACATACATATTTTCTCTACAGTAGAAGAAGCTACAAATTTTCATAAAAATTCCATGTCAATGCTAATACTATACATAAGCGCTTTAAAATAACTAAGGAACAAGCTAGACAAATAATAAAACAATGTCAAAATTGTGTGACCATTTTACCACAAGTTCATCTTGGAGTCAATCCTAGAGGATTGATACCTAACCATATTTGGCAGATGGACGTCACAAACTTGCCATAATTTGGAAAATTAAAAAATTAAAATTATAATATTTGCATGTTACAGTTGATACTTCTGAATTTTTGATGGACTCCCTTCATGCCGGAGAAAAAAACTAAAGATGTTATAGCTCATTGCTTACAAAATTTTGCCACTGTGGGCATTCCAAAACAGTTAAAAACAGATGTTCCCCCTGGTTATACTTTTACCTCTTTTAAAGAATTTTGTTCTTCATTTTGCATTACTCATATAACAGGAATCCCATACAATCCGCAGGGACAAGGCATAGTTAAATGAGCTCATCAAACTATTAAAACGTACTAATTAATTAAATTTAAAAAAAAAAGAATTGGGAAGGGGTATATATTCCCCAAATATAAACTTAAAATAACCCTTTTTACTCTAAACTTTTGAAATTTGGATTCATCAGGGCTTAGTCCTGTGGAAAGGCATATGTGTCCAAAAAATGTACATAAGCCCAAGGTACTTTGGAAGGATATTCTAACAGGACAATGGAAATGTCCTGACCCAGTAATTGTCTGGAGTTGGGGGTCTGTTTGTGTGTTTCCACAGGGAGAACAGCAGCCGATTTGGATTCCAGAGAGACTAACTAAAGCGATTTCTACAGATTAAAAGAATATGATTTGGTTCAAATCCATAACAGCTGATATGCAGAACTCCAGTTTGGCTATTCTTACATCTGTGACAAAACCAGGATGCTTTTTTCAATATCTATTTTATTATTGCCCTTTCCCATGTCATGAAGTTCTATTTTGTTTTTTGAGCTCATACAGACCTACGTTAATGTTTTGCTGATCAGTTTTATTTTTGGACTATAGAGTTTTTAGACATTGCAATGAAGATTACACCTGTAAAATGTTATAAGGCCTTTACTCTTATGTTATGTGTTGTATGTATTATATTATGTGTGCACACTTGTGTTTTTTGTTATATGTTTGAATGTACGTATGTCCATATATCATATATGATGAGTGCTCATGAAAAAATGGATCCAAATATTTTTTTTTATACACTTGATGTAAATGTTTTAATTTAAATTGGGTAAACACCTGTTGAGGATTGTTTTAAAATGTGTACAAAAAAGGAGGTTAACAGATCTGTTTATTTACTTTCACCTTTTCTTGTCATTATATTTAATAATTCTCTTCAAGACAATGTAAATTGTTAAGAAAATTGTTTTATTTTAGTACCTTCTGGAATTTTACATAATTTTTCTTTAGCCATTATTGCTAGAATTCCTATCTTCATCCCAGTGCCTGTAATGACAAAGATAAAACCAATCTACAGCTTCTGCAATAGCCATCACTGAACTGCTTGCAGAACATACCTGGACTATGTATCACTTGTGTGCATTGTGAACACACCTGCATGCATTGTGAACAATATGTTGGTGCATCGACTTGTGGTAGTGTTGGGGTATTTTTGCTGATTATGTCATCGGTGGTACAATTTTTCCAAAAGGAGCCGTCAATTGGCTTGGTGTATCTTCCTCCCTTCTACTGTCATGGTCATTCAGCTAAAATTTGGGGGCCAACAGAGGTGAGACAAAGAACCTCACCCCCCGCTGGTACAAAGACCTCTCCACAGGTGTGACTGTATACTGGACCTGTAGTTAGTGACGGGTAAGATCCAATTGCAATGGTACCAACCTAAGACTGGAGGCTGACACCTTGAGGTCAGCTTATTCGATAATGGGTAAGTACCATATGTACTATTGGACAACCTAAGGCAGGCATGGTCCCTAAGCCACATGCTTGTTGTTTAAACAGAGAGGGGGAGGTGTTGAGAGCCACAGCCCAAGGGGCCAAACAAACTTTCAGACTGCCAGCTGATGATTGGCTCACAGTGGCCGCAGCAAAATCAAGCTAATTGGCTCCTCTGCGGTGATGCTCATTGGAGATGCTCATTGAGCAGTTTCCCCACCCTTTCAGACTGCAAGCTGATGATTGGCTCACAGCAGCCCCAGCAATATCTAGCTGATTGTCTTCTCTGTGGTAATGCCATTGGGCTATTTCCCCACCCTTTCAGACTACGGAACTGCTCATTGGGGGACTTTTTGGGCTCTGCCCACACGACCCAGCCAATCGACCTCAAGAGCAGAAGTGTGGAGGTTGAGAGCTTGTGGGAAGCCAGTAGTGGCAGTTGGGCTCTGAGGATTTTTCCCGAGGAGCTATTTTTTAGTCATGTGTGGTTCTAAAAGTAAGGTTAGTTTCTTTTGTCAAGTGGCTCCTAAATTGTGCCCAGCCAGATTGCAGCAATCCTAAAGTGATGGAGAAAAATAACCCAAACAGAATAGAAATACAAGCAGTTTGAGAGGCATGGTGTATAGTTGGATTTACCTTTTGCATGATAAAGGCTAGGTGTTATAAATCTAGTCAATTTTAAATTGAAATAGTTCTCCATGTGTTTTATAGTTAACAAAAATGTGAATTCCTATCTCCCTTTATCTGTAGCCTATTCAGCACATGTATTTTTGTATGTACATATAGAATACTACCTGGTATCACATGTACATTTTTGTTAGGTGGCTGACTTGGCAGATACAAATTTTTAGAAGAGGTCACTCCTCCTAAACGTTGTTGGAACTGAAAATTAAAACAATGGGTGAGCTTCCTATTTGAACAATATAATACATAAATCCATGTTCAGTAAAATGAATATTTTTGGATCTGTGGATGATATATATTTCATGATGAATTTCGATTGGCATATATATTGCTACCTTTTAATGTATATATATATATATATATATATATATATATATATATATATATATATATATACACACACACACACACACTCTCCAGATTTTCCAGAATATAAAATATATGTGTCTTATTATACAATCCCTAAATGCATTCATATTAATGAATGTGGATTTATAACCAAATGTTCACAAAGTTATTTTCAGAAATATTCATCCACCTTAAATACATATTGTATCCTAGTACTGAAATCAAAATTCAGTGAATGGTGCATAGAAGTCCTAATTTTTCTACATTAACTGACCCACTTTAACATCAATGCAAGTAGATTCCGATGAGACATGATGTGTATTTTGACCTTCATTTTTATTCAACACTGTTACATGACTATTTCTTCAGTTTATGCACATCATAGGATACATATTTCATTCACAATTTTGCAAATTGATAGGCTTTTGTTTCACTTTCAATCACTTCTTGCTTCAGTACACAAGTATTCCTCTATGTTTTTTGACTGGTCTTTTCATGATACTTCTTTTTATTTTAGATTTCAATAATGACTTTTAAAGCAAAACTCACACACTCTTCATGATAAACCATAAACCTAATATTATCATTAGATGTATAAATGGTTGTAATGAATGTATGTATCTCAATATAAGATTTCCTGTATATTTGCAAATATCAATTCAATCCAATATTTAAAGTTGGAACCAGTAATATTATTTATTCACAGTATGGTCTATTCATTTATTTTATCTATATTCCTAGACACAGGGAACACCTATTTGTACACCCAATACTAATTTATACACCTTCAAAATATTGTCCACAGAAATGGTGGAAGAAATACTCATGTCACCTGATCTACATATGCACTTTATCACAGTAATATTCTGGAAACAAAATGCAAAGTTCACACTTATGACTGTGCCAAAGCCTAAATGGAAAGTGTGCATGGATTACTAACAATATCCATGTCCAGATTGCCTAATGCTCTCAAATGTCAATCCTATTGGTGACTAAATATTTGTTTCTTTCTAAGATTTTATACTCAACCTCTACCCTGTTGAAAATGTCTAATCCTATCACTCAATTTATACTTTGCCTGATTTCTTAATATCTCCATTGATATCTGCTTCCCTAAATATTTTCCCCAGTTTCTCATTGTGTCTGACTCTTCACATGTGGTGACATTTACATTCACTCTCTACCGCAAACCCTATTGCTAAAGAACTTTTGGTCCAAATCCTATACTCACTTTTCTTCCTAAACCTACTGACTATCTTCCTAATCCTACCAACTATGCCTATATGAGTGGATGTTTTCTTCTACATTCAATCATCCAATTTTCAAGGTCCTATGCCATTGTGTATCAATTTATCTGAGACATCTGTTCAGAAGATATTTAAAAGCTAAGTATCCCAATCAAGGGCCCAATGCTCTTCTGGGCTTCAAATCTTACCTAGATTTCTGTTTTTATACTTATATTTCACCTATATATTCTTGTAAATATCACAGGTTCCCAATACCATTATTCATCCAGCAGAATGATTCCTAACCCAAATCAAACCTGTTATTACCCTAACCATACACTGTTCCCTCAATCTAACTTTACAGAACAGCAGGGAGAGAGTTGGTCTTACAATACAGGAATGTAGGGGATCTTCCACCTGCTGAGATCCTCATAGGACCATGCAGAAATGATTTCTGGAGAAGTTGTAGGCAGCTATGAAGGACGTGAGGGATGGGAAACTCAACTTCCATGGTAAACAACCTGGTCAGGATGAAGGGATGTGTCTTTATCAGCCTCTTTCATCTTAATGTAGAGAAGATTGACCAAACCAGGCCTGTGTGGAGAGCTGTTCTCGGGTGCCTATGGTTGATATACCATTCTAACGTGTGAAAATGTCACAGGAAGTAGCGGCACCCTCCATCTCATGAGACCCTTGGAAGCAACTCTTAGGACAAAGTGGTTGCCAAGGCAGTGACTTCATTCACTTCCTGATTGAGGTTACCTCACATAACGTCTTGGGTGATGGAACTCTCTAAACGTGGGATTCAGAAAGCCAGGCAAGTACAACCAGTCCCAGTCCCTGTCCCAGTGGTCTCACTTTTTTGGATTTACCAAGGACAGAGTCTGTCTTTCTTGGTACCTACTGATGTGAGGATGGCCAAAAGACAGGAAAGCTAAGAAGAGGGGCCTTTCCTGAAAAAGCAGGTAGTAGCTCACCACTGGCTTCTGACAACTTCACAGAGTTGGCCAAGGAGACCAGAGCTGAGACAGCACAATCCATTTTAGGGAAACATAGTATGGCCCACCAGTCAGAGGACACTCCGGATAGTCACAGACCTACATAGGGGAAGGAGGCGCCTTTGTGGGTGTGGATGTGAATTTCTGGTTTTGTCTCATGTTCTGAAAATAGGTAGGAAAGGCGGTTTGTTTGGTTTGTAGTGGACTGTTTCTAGTATGTCCTTTGACAAGGTGAGTGTTTCTATTTCTGTGTATCCCACTCTGTCCGTGGTTGTATTATTAGAAAAGAGAATGCATCAATGGATGTGTCCTGTCTAGTAGAAAGCTTCCCAGCATCCATCCTGCCAATTTATGAGTGGACTGTGGCTAGCCTTATCAATGGGCAAAACCTACTATCTTCTTAAGTTCCTGTTTTTTTCCTGAATTCTCCAGAATAGGCTCATGGTTTTATGTCCAAGATATGTACCAGATCCAAGCTCTGTCATATGGCCATGTACTGGATAGCTGAAGGGAATGGGAGCATCTCAGGAAACTCAGATATCAGTGTGACCAGGAAAGTCTCAGTGGAGAAACCCTGCTTTGGGCCATTTGCTTACCTATTGTTCTGTTACCCTGAATGTAAGGAAGGTCTTTGGCTCAGGCCACCCCTTTGTGAAGCCTGAAGAAAACAGTATTCAAATGGAAATGAATGGGCATCAGCTGTGGCTCTTTGCTTAATTGCTTTGGAGAGGGATGAGTCTGTATAAGGCTCTTGTCCCTGTGTGAGGCTGTGGCTTAGATTGTCAGCACCTGATGGATGTAAGGAAAGATCCCATGTGTGCAACCATAACCAAAATTCAAAAAGACCAGTCATTGTGGATGAAGTCTCTCACCTTCCTCTGTTAGGATCCTAACCTCCATCAAGTGTGAATAGGGACCCTTAGGTCAAATGAGTTCTTCAAGCCCTGCAGATGTGCTAGTGCTTTCTCATGACTACAAATCACATAAAGAATCTATACCTGACACTCAGTAGGCCTCAAATAGTAGAAGCAGAGCAGTATTAATGGCAGGCTTATTTGATCAATCCTCGTTCACAGGAAGGGTGTCCAGGCCACCCTGACTTTAGGCAAATGAGCGGCAAGGGAGCTTATTTTGGACACTGTCTTGAGCTGCGCCACTCATGGAAACCTCCAGCCAGAGGTTATGATGAGTGTGTATATAAAAGCAAATGAGGGCCATGTGAGAGTATTTTGGTTATAATACTGCTCATTTGTGTGGCACTTGGAAGAGATGACTGGGTCCACCACGGATTGAAGTCTTGTGTGATTCCGATTATGGACTGTTTCTGGAACTGACCTCAGTGAAGTATTGCGATGAATTGTGTTGGGATTTAAGAGGCCACTCATGATAGTCACCCTTGGAATCTGAAATCTAGGCCGAGGTTGGTTTTCCACAGAGCACTGGGAATATCAGCCAGGATATCACATGATTTTATTCTGAAAAACTTGGCAGCCATAGTTGAGAGTCAAAACACACATGGACCTCACATTGTAGACCTCAATGGGCCTGGCTTCATGTGACGTTTTGGCCACTCTTTGGGGAGCCTTGCCTGTGAGAGTTCTCCGGAGATTTTATTGAAATGAGCTTCCTCACCATTTAATGGTTCCCGAATGAACTGAAACCCACAGTGCCTCTAACTTCATCCTTGAAAAATGGCTAGATATATACCCTGAAATGTTTGAAATTCCCATGACCAGTTAGCACTGGTGAAACTTTGAATGTCCTGTTGCTGATCATGAGTATATCATACAGTGACTAGATTGACTGGGTTTGATGAAAATCGTGTAGAACTGTGATGCCAGTAAGTTGGAGACTGCTGAGTAGTGGGCCTAGAGCAGTGGTGTTCAGGTGTGTGATAAAACATCTGCGGTGGGCTCATGTGAATCTGCCATTGGATTCCAAATGGCTTGTGACTGACATAGTGTAGCCAGCAGACCCTTATATGGAAATGCATCTTGTTATATGGAGAGTTTTTAGGGCAATGTTCAGAATCAGGTTGCTAAGTTCAAGGGGGCAAGCTATGTGGGATAGAGGCCTGGTTCGTTCATTCTCCTGCAGACCCTGACCCACCACACCTGAAAGAACTCCCTCTAGCACTGTGTCCCAGTTGAACTACTTGTATTTCGTGAAGCAAATACCAAACTACCAGTGCAGCCACAAGAAACACCACAAAAATTGGAAAATGACCAAATGGTTTCACAGTCCCCACAGGGAGACTCTTAGCCCCCAGTGGCCACAGTTCACCTACAAAGAGAGAATTCAGCACTGCTGCCTCATGTTCATTGGAAAATAAGAAACAATGTCCTTCAGTTCACAAAGATGCAGAACCAGCTTCAATGGTCTCACTACAAAGGACAACAAACCTCCTGAAAACAACATATATTTCAAGTGCCCAATCACAGATAGAGTTTCTCAAGAATTTTTTAGGCCAGCAAATCTCCATTTTTGTGGAGGGTTTACCCTGTTCTTCACTATTGTAAACTCCACCATCAAGTTTGTGGACAACTGAGCATATTCCATTCCATATATGTATTCACAGATTTTCGAACTCTACTCCTCTAATTGTGTCTTACTTGGGGCGAAGGTAATGTCAAGGCATTGTTCTGGATGAGAGTGGAATGATTTTTCATTGCACATATTTACAAACACATTGGATACCTTTTCCAATTTTCCATTCGAAATACTGAATCCCTGACACTAACACATAGCCCACAAGACTCTGACTAATTATTCTAATATGATGGAGAAAAATAATCCAAACAGAATATAAATACAAGCAGTTCAGAGGAGGCATGGTGTATAGTTGGATTTTCCTTTTGCATTATATAGTGTAGGAGTTATAAATCTAGTCAATTTTTTTGTTGAAATTGTTCTCCATGTGATTTTATAGTTAACAAATATGTGAATTCCTGCCTCCCTTTCACTGTAGCCAATTTGCACATGTATTTTTATATGCACATATAGAATCCTACAAGGTACGAAAAGTACATTCTTGTGAGGTGGCTGACTTGGCAGATACACATTGTGAGAAGAGATCACTTCTCCTAAACGCTGTTGGAAGTGAAAATTTGACCTCTTGGTGAGCTTCCTAGTTGAACAACACTATACATAAATCTATGTTCAGTAAAATGAGTATTTTTGATCCGTGCATGATATATATTTCATGGTTAATTTTGATTGGCATATATATTTCTACTTTTTAATGTCTGTGTGCGTGTGTGTGTGTGTGTGTGTGTGTATTTAAATATATATATATATATATATATATATATATATATATATATATATATACAGAATCTCCAGATTTTTCAAAATATGAAATACATGTGTCTTATTATACATTCCCTAAAATCATTCATATTCATATATGTAGATTTATAATCAACTTTTCACAAGATTATCCTCAGAAATACTCATCCACCTGAAATACATATTTGTTTCCTAGTACTGAAAACTATCTTCAGTGAATGGTGCATACAAACCCTAATATTAATACAGTAACTGACCAAGGTTAACATCAATGCAAATTGATTCCTATGGGACATGATGTGTATTTTGAAGTTCATTTTTATTTAAAACTGGTACATTACTATTTCTTCAATTTATGCACATGATAGGATTTATATTTCATCCACAAGTTCGCTAATTTAGAGGCATTTGTTTCACTTTCAATCACTTCCTGCCTCCGAACACATGTATTCTTCCATGTTTCTTGACTGGTCTTTTCATGAGACTTCTTTCCAAACACATTATTTTTGATTTCCATAATCACTTTTGAAGCAAAACTCACACACCTTTCATGATAAACCATAACCTTAATTTGACCAATAGATGTATAACTAGTTTGAAAGAATGTACGTATATCAATATAAGATTTCTTATATATTTTAACATATGAATACAATGCATTATTTAAAGTGGAACCAGTTATATTATGTATTCACAGTGTGGTCTATTCATGTATTATCTCTATATTAATAGACACAGGGTACACCTCTTTGTACCCCCAATGCTAACTTATTCATCTTCAAAATATTGTTCACAGAAACGGTGGAAGAATTACTCATGTCACCTGATCTACATATACATTTTATCACAGTAATATTCTGGACACAAAATGCAAAGGTCACACTTATTATTGTACCAAAGCCTAAATTGAAAGTGAACATGGATTAATAAACACAGTCATGTCCAGGTTGCCTAAAGCTCTCAAATATCAATCCAATTGGTGACTACATATTGTTTTCTTCCTAAGATCATATATTCAAATTCAACCCTGTTGAAAATGTCTAATCCTATCACCCACTTTATACTTTGCCTGATTTTGTAATGTCTCTATTGATATCTGTTTTCCTACATATTTTCTCTGGTTCACCATTGTGACTGACTCGTCACATGGGCTGGCATTTACATTCACACTCTTAAAGAAACCCTATTGCTAAAGAACATTTTTTTTTTCCAAAACCTATTCTCACTCTTCTTCATAAACCTAACGATGATCTTCCTAAACCTACCGACTATCCCTTTGGACTGGATGTTCTCTTCTACATTCAATCATCCAAGTAAACATTGGGCGAGCTTCGGAGGAAGAGACCACCAAAAGATTATCTCATGCAACAGCAAAGGGTTTATTGGGGGTTCAGCATGCAGGGATCAGATCTCACTTAAATAGAGCAGAGAGCCCTGAGAAGAGCTTAAGCAGAGCTTATATACTTTCCTTGGGGAGGGCAGGGAGCGAAGTTTATTGATGGGTCAGGGTGAGTGGGTGGTTTGCGTTCAACCGGGTGAGGGAGTACCTTCTGCAGTTTGGCAGTTGGGGACATGACATTCTGGGAACAAGATTAGCAAACAGTTCTCAAGATTTCAACAGTGTTTTGTTAAGCATACAGAAAAACAGGAAGTGACAAGTACCTATTTTATTAACCTTTCATTCCCCATTTCTTCTTCTTGCTACTTTTAATCATAAAAGTGATCATTGGGGGGTGTCATATTCTATGTCTGCTAGTGAGGTATTACCATAATTTTAACTTGTCCAAATTGAGCTTGGAGAAAAGAAATTACATGGTTGAGCAAACAAGGTTTTATAGTTAGCAATAATATGAAGATTATTGTTTGACAGGCCAGGGTTGATAAAAACGTAGTCAAACAGAGGACTATGTGAACCAAGACTCAAACCACCCTTTTTGGGCCTCTCTCTCTCATTGATGCTCTTCAAGGTATCTTTTTAAATTACTCATATTTTTTTTACAACTCCAGTATGGTCAGAATAAACACAACATTCTTCCCTCAATGCAGCACAAAGGTCCCTTTCTCTCATGAAGAGGAGGTCCAACCCTCAACTGTTCTGTAAAAGAACTTCAGAGAGAGAGGTTAAAGATTCCTGCAAAGCTGTTATGGAGGTTTCTAATATATTTAAGTTTTGGTCTATTTCTGATTCTAACTGGGTCATTTGTTGTGTCCCATGGACCAGGGCAGTGGTTTCTGTGCCCACCCTTGTGGCAACTCCTATTCTTTATAGGATGGCTAAAGTGAGGGACATATGTTCCCAGTGAAACCGGGTTGTATGCCACACCTATTTGATCTTCAAATGAACCTGCGTCATGATAGAGCATTCTGGGTAACATCTGCACCATTACACAATTAATCACATCCGTTTTCCATTTCATGAAAACATCAACAATGTTTTAATATATAGAATTATACTGTTGTAGGGACGGACAAGGCAAGGCACCTAAGATAGCACCAAAGACAGAGAAACAGTCCTATTTGGTTGCACCCAGATTCAGAGGGCATTGCTTCGGTTGTAATCAATTAATCTTCTGAATTCCAAGTTTAGGTAGTTTCAGAATTTTGTACCCAACATGTAAGAGAAGTGGCTCAGAAGATCACACTCTGCAGAAGTTCACAAAAAGCTGTTTTTGTTTCTGTTTTTTTTTTCTCTGTTCTGGGAAAGTTAACTTTTCAAGGACAACTGGGTGGGGGAGAGCTTTTACTTCCCTTTCTTCTTTTCCCCCTGCCAGCTGTTACCATGGAGCCCAGATGGTAACTTCTTTATCTTAGAAATGTTGCCATCTCTGTGAAGCCCCAGCTCAAGGCCAGAGGAATTGTTCACATATTTTGTGAAAAACTAGTAAGGGGGTGTCTAGCTTAGGAGTGCTGATTTTTTTTTAGCCAGTGGTCAAGTGGAGCAGGGCAACATTAAAAGAGGAAGGTTATCTACACTGAAATCGTTTATAGGGACTTTTTTTGCTGAAAGTCCTAAAGTCAGCCATGGTGAAGACTCCTGGAGAAGGTCAGTGAAAACTTTTCTGTAGGCCTGGTACAGAGGGGGGAGACGGAGAAGTTGGGGCTTAGAGCAGCTTTATGGATCTGAGAATGAGAAAGGAGAGATGTAAAAGAATAATGGGAAAGGGGTTTGGGATATTCCTAGCAACAAAACTTGAGCAGTTTTACAGGTAGAGCAGAGGGGAAGAAGGGAGTGAGTATCCACAAAGCCTGTGAGGGACTTTAAATTTTTAGTAACCTGTTTTCAGTGATGAAAAAGCAACTTTAAAGGCCATTTTAATTACATTTGGATAGGGGTCTGAGGGCTCTCCTCAGCTGGTTTGAGGTATGGGTTAGCTGGTAAGAGGACCTGGTGGGACCCAGTGCGGGCAGTGACAAGAGAAGAGAGGAGTAAGTTGGTGGAGGGGTACCTCAGTACCTGCTTCTCAGCCAGGGGGCAATGGTCTGAGAACCGGTGTTGGTTTGGGTTTTTGATCTAGTAATTGAAGGGAAGAAATCAGGTTGCTGAGTTTGGAGTGATAGCAGATAGTCTGGAAAAGAAGGCTGAGGGTGAGGATCTATTAGAGAAGCATAGTTCAGGATGTGAGCGAAGGAGGGAAAAGGCCTCCACATAGGGGAATCTCCTTTTACCCTTTTGAGCACTTGCAGAAGTTAAAAAGGTCACACAGTATTTGTCGATCTAGAGACCCCTCTGGGGGCCATGGGTTTTGGTTATCTAATTGGTAGTATGGCCAATGCTGTGTACAGAATTTGATGAGGAGTTCGGGTTCCATCAGGCAGCCCTTGTATGCTCACATCCCCATGACTTACAGAAGAAATTGGCTTTTCCCCCACACAGCTGTTGCTGTTTGTGGCTTTGATTGTCTGCCGGATAAACATAGTAATCTAGGCTAGCTAACCTGCACCTGGCTTACCTGTCCTTACATCCATAATGTTTGTTTCCATTATCTATGGTACGGAAGGTATTTAATGGAATTTTAGTGGGATCCTCTTCATCAGGTATATCCTAATAGGAAAGACCTATAGCCAGCTAACAAATGTATGGGTGGAGAAATGGCCACCAGGTCCCAAAGTGTGCTATATGTGAGATAGATTATACTTCTTGTCCAGTAGGATTTGTGATCAGCCATCGCTGCTGAAAGGGCTGATGAGGGTTAGGACTACTGGTGGTCAAGGGGAGACTCTATAGCCTCATCCACCTGGTGAATACACAATTTGAAAGGGTTACCAGTCTTTTCCAGTTTCCAGGCAGAGTCTGGACAGGGTGCAGGCTTGAGATGAGAGGCCTGGATCCAGGAAGTGATTCTGTCTACGTTTACCACTGTAGGTGTTATAAGTAGCACCTGGTATGGTCCTTTCCAGTGGGGTTCCAGGGATGACCCCTGATGTTGTCTTACATAGACAAAGTCTCTTACTTGATATTGATGTGGAGTCCCCTCATCTCCAGGTTGGTAGGCAGTGGCCAACTGTTTTCACAGGTATCGCTGAGTTCTTTCAGGAGCTTTAAGTCTGTCAAGCAAGGGGGTGTGGAAGGGATCGTTAGGTCTTAGAGTTGGGGTTAGGTCCCTTACTGGAATAGGGGCCCCATAGGGAATTTCATAGTGGGTGAGGTTACACAAAGAAACAGAGGGAGAATTTCTTGCATGATACATTGCATTAGGCAGAAGCATTGTCCAATCTTTTATGCTGGTCTCTAAGCTTAATTTCATTAAGGTCTCTTTAATGGTTCTATTCATTCATTCTACCTGTCCTGAACTCTGTGGTCTATAAGCACAATGTAATCCCCAGGGTACTGGCTAACCCCTAACGTACCTGGGTCACGAATGCAGGTCTATTATCAGACCCTGTTACCTTAGGCAGGTCGTATCTTGGAAAAAAATCTTCCAGGATCTTCTTGACCACCATTTGTGCTGTTTCTTTCTTTCTTTTTCTTTTTTTTTTTTTTTTTTGGTGGGGAAGGCTTCAATCCATCCTGAAAATGTATCTACAAAGACTAGGAGATATTTAAGTCCATACCTTGCATGCTTAATTTCAGTAAAGTTCACTTCCCAGAATTATCCTGGTCTTTTTCCTCCTAGGTGCTTTCCTCCAGGAAGCTTGGAAGGGTAAGCATTAACCAATTGATGGATCCGACAGGCTTTTGTTACCCATTCAGTCCTTTTGCTGTGATTTGGTTAGTGGAAAACTCTGTTCTTGATCCTTCAGGAATGCCTGCAGTTTCTTTGAACCAAGTTGAGTGAGTTGATGTACTTTTTCTACTGACATATTTAGAGCCATGACTATAGGAGTTTTTACTGAAGGATTTAGAAATCCCACTTGGTTGCCTTCAGGGTTAAAAGTTATTTTGGCCCAGGGCTTGGTGACCAGATCTCTGCCCATCAATGGGGTCAGGCATTCTGCGATTACAAGGAAGGATTGATGGATTTTTCTTTTCCCAGGTCCTTGGTCCTCTTAGTTGTCCAAGCTCGATACTTACTGCCATTTGCCCCTTGATCTAGAGACCTTTTATTTGATAGATGGCCCAATGAGGCCATAAGGGCTGAGTATATTGCCCCTGTATCCACTTCAAAGTTTACTGGGGTCCCCTGCACTTCAAAAGTTACCCTGAGCTCGGGGAGGGGATGTGAGCCCCGACTTTCGGAGTCATCCTCCAGAGTCAGAATGGCTGGCTGGAGTGGCTGTCTCTTTCTATGGCACTCTTTGGCCCAGTGTCCTTTTTCTTTACAGTAGGCACAGTGATCTGAGGCAAGGAGTGGCCTCTGGCGTGGGCCCAAGTATTCCTTCCTGTCTCCCTGTTTCTTAATTTCTGGCCTATTTGTTGTTGTGACCAGGACCTTAGTCAGCGCCTTAGTCTGTCTTTTGTTTCTTTTATCCTCCCTTTGCTCCCTTCTCTTCCTCAGTTTCTCTCTTAAAGTATACCTTCTCGGCTTCTCTGACTAAATCTTTCAAAGTCATATCTTGTAATCCATCTAAGCATTTTAACTTTCTTTTAATATCCGGGGCAGCTTGCCCAATAAAGGCCATTGTGACAGATGCCTTTTGATCCTCTGCCTGAGGATTGAAAGGAGTATATCTTCTATATGCCTCCATAATTCTCTCTAGAAACATAGAGAGAGGTTCTTCAGGCCCTTGAATAATCTCTCTTACCTTGGCCTAATTAGTTGGTTGCCTAGCGGCCGCAAGCAAACTCACTATTAGAGCCCGGCGATAAGTGAACAGATGCTCCCTACCTTCAAAGATTTTGGGGCCACAGTTGGGTTGGTTCAAAGGAAAGCTGGCTTTGATTATCTTGGGAAGTTGTGTCAGTCACGCATCTGGTCATAGGATATTTTTTCCAGCTTCCAGGAGTATTCTATTTTGATCCCCTGTCATGAAGACAGTCCCTATGAGTTGTTGGCAGTCATCCCAAGTAGGCTAGTGTGAAAACATCAATGACTCAACCAGAACTGTGTGCCAGGTGGGGTCCTCAGAAAAAGGGGGATTGTTATATTTCCAATTATGTACGTCTGAAGAGGAGAATGGCCAAAACTGGTAGGCTTGCATTTTTTCCACCATGGCCGTCGTCAATCATTGGCCCATAGGGATGGAGGGGGAGCATCATGGGAGTTCCATGGTTTTCAACCTTTCGCTGCTGGCGAGTTCCTATAGCCGGGCCAGCTTCCTCAAGGGAAGGAAGGGCTGTGTGTGCCACTGGGGAGCTATCTGGAGGGCTCTGTGATCCTCCAATTGCAGAGAGGCTGAGTCAGTAGCAGGGGAATCACTTAGAGGGTGTTGGGGGTTGGGGGAAGAGGGCAGGGGATAAGGAGGGGGAGGAGAATCCAGTAGAGTCAAATCTTGTGACTCAGGGAGAACCGAGGGTGGAGAAGGAACAAGAGCAGAGGGTTTGAGAGATCATGGGGGAAGGAGTAGGAGCTTGGGCAGCGGTAAGGAAAGGCTTCACCCATGGAGGAGGAGATTTGCAGAGGTCCTGCAAAGTTAAGATATATGGCTGTTGATCCAGATGGCTATGTGGCCCTGGCTAAAAGACAATATCTCTGACATTTTAAATTAGTGGGAAGTAGAAAGATCCTTCTAGAGGCCATCCGACTCCAAAGGTGGGCCATTCTGAGGCACAGAGCATCTTCCAGGTCCAGTGTTTTACTAAATAAAAAAGATTCTGAGCCCTTAAGTGGACTTTGGGCCAGTGATCAATGGTCAGGGACAGAGGCATTGAAGTGCTCTGTCCCATAATGAAAGATACACAAACATTGAAAGCCACGACACATGGGGTCTCACATCCGCCGCTGCTGGATTTCAGTGGAACCTCCATATGAAAAGGTCGGGTGAGCCTCGGAGGAAGAGACCACAAAGAGATTGTCACATGCAACAGCAAAGGGTTTATTGGGGGTCCAGCATGCTGGGGCTCAGAGCTCAATTGAAAAGAGATGAGAGCCCTGAGAACACCTTAAGCAGAGTTTATATAATTTTCTTGGAGAGGGCAGGGAGGAAAGTTTATTGATGGGTCCGGGTGAGTGGGCAGTTTGCGTGCACACGGGTGAGGGAGTACATTCTGCAGTTTGGCAGTTGGGAAGAGCACATTCTGAGAACAAGATTACCAAAGAGTTCTCAAGATTTCAAAAGTGTTTTGTTAAGCATACAGAAAAACAGGAAGTGACAAGTACCTATTTTATTAACCTTTCACTACCGACTATCCCTTTTTTACTGGATGTTCTCTTCTATATTCAATCATCCAAGGTACAAGGTCCTAGGCCATTTAATATTGATTAATCTGACACATCTGTGCAGAACCTAATTCAAAGCTAAGTATCCCAATCAAGGGCCCAATTCTCTTCTGGGCTTCAAATCTTACCTAGATTTCTGTTTTCATACATATATTTCACCTATATATTCTCATACATATCACAGGTTCCCAATACCATTATTCATCCAGCAGAATGATTCCTAACCCAAATCGAAAATGTTATTAACCCTAACCGTACACTTTTCCCTCAATCTAACATTACAGAGAGGAGGGACAGAGTTAGTCTTACAATACAGGAATGTAGTGGATCTTCCACCTGCTGAGAACCTCAAAGGTCCACGCAGAAATGATCTCTGGAGAAGACGTAGGCAGCTATGAAGGACCTGGGAGAGTAAAAGTCATCTTACATGACAAACAACCTGGCCAGGATGAAGGGTTGTGTCCAAATCAGCCTCTCTCGTCCTAATGTAGAGAAGATGGACCAAACCAGGCCTCTGTGGAGAGCTGTTCCCGGGTTTCTATGGTTGATATACCAATCTAACTTGTGAAAGTGTCACAGGAAGTTGGGGCAGCCACCATCTCATGTGACCCTTGGAAGCAACTGTTAGGACAAAGTGGTTGCCAAGCCAGTGAACTCATTCAGTTTCTGAAGGAAGTGACCTCACCTCACTTCCTTGGTGATGGAACTCTCTGAACATGAAATCCAGGAAGCCAGGCATCCAAGCCAGTCTCAGTCCCAGTCCCTGTGGGCTCACTTGTTTGGATTTACCAAGGACAGAGTCAGTCTTTCTTGGTACCTACTGATGTGAGAATGGCCAAATACCAGAAAAGCTCTGAAGAGGGGCCATTCCTGAGAAAGCAGGTAGTGGCTCACCGGTAGCTCCTGACAACTTCACAGAGTTGGCCAAGAGACCAGATCTGATAAAGGACAGGCCATTTTGGGAGAACATAGTATGGTCCAGAAGTCAGAGGACAGTCCGGATAGTCACAGACCTACTTGAGGGAAGCAGGTGCCTTATTGGGTGTTGGTGTGGGTTTGTGGTTTTGTCTCCTGTTCTGAGAATAGGTAGGAAAGACGGTTTTGTGGTTTGGAGTGAAATGTTTCAACTAAGTCGTTTCACAGGGCGTGTGTTTCTATGTCTGTGTCTCTCACTGTGTTCGTGGTTGTAGACATTAGAAAAAAGAATGTATCAATGGATGTGTCCTGTCTATTAGAAAGCTTCCGAGCATTCATCCTGCCCAATTAATGAATGGACCAGGGCTTGCATAATCAATGGGTAACACCTGCTATCTTCCTAAGTTCCAGTTTTCTTCCTGAATTCTGGCCACTCTCCAGAATTCGCTCATGGTTTTGTGTCCAAGATATGTACCACCACCAAGCTCTGTCACATGGTCATATACTGGATAGCTGAAGGGAATGGCGAGCATCTCAGAAAACTCAGATATCAGTGTGACTACTAACATCTCAGTGGAGAAACGGTGGTTGGGCCTTTTGCTTAACAATTGTTCTTTTCCCCTGAGTCAGGAAGGACTTTGCCTCAGGCCAACCCGTTTGTGAAGCCTGAAGAAAACCGTTTTGAAATGGAAATGATTGGGCATCACCTGTGTCTCTTTGCTTAATTGCTTTGGAAAGGGATGTGTCTGAATCAGGCTCTTGGCCCTGTGTGATGCTGTGGCTTAGATTGTCAGCACATGATGGATGTAAAGAAAGATCCCATGTATGCATCCAACACCAACATGGCCAAAAGAGCAGTCATTGTGGGTGAATTCTCTTGTCTTCCTCTGTAAGGTTCCTGACCTCCATCAAGTGAGAATAAGGATCCTTTGGGTCTAATGAGTTCTTTAAAGCCCTGCAGAGGCTAGCCCATTGGTGCTTGGGTTTTATCATGACACCAATACACATAAATAATCTAAACCCCACAGTCAGTAGGCCTCAAATTGGAGAAGTGGAGCAGTATTAAATGCAGGCCTATTGGATCACTCCTGTTTCACAGGAAGGGTGTCCAGGCCACTCAAACTTTAGGCAAACGAGGGGCAAGGGAGCTTATTTTGAATACTGTCTTGTAATGTGCTCCTCATGGAAACCTCTAGCAAGAGGTTATGTTCAGTGTCTATATGGAAGAAAATGAGGGCCATGTGGGATTTTTTTGGTTTCAGTTGTTTTCATTTGTGTGGCGGTTGGAAGAGGTGATTGGGTCCACCTGGGCTTGAACACTGGTGTGATTCCCCTTAGAGACTGAGTTCTGAAACTGACCTCAGAAACTGACCTCAATATTGCCATGACTTGTGTTGGGATTTTAGGAGGACACACATGAGAGTCGCCCATGGAAACTGAGATATAGGCCCAGGGTGCCTTTCCACAGAGCACTGGGAATCTCAGCCAGGATATCACATGATTTTATTCTTAAAGGCATGTCAGCCATAGTTGAGAATCAAAGCAAACATGGACCTCACATTGTAGACCTCCATGAGCCTGGCTTCCTGTGACCTTTTGGCCACTCTTTGGAAAGCCTTGCCTGTGAGAATTCTCTGTAGCATTCATTGAAATGAGCATCCTCACCATTTAATGGTTCCCGAATGAATTAAAACCCACAGTGCCTCCAACTTCATCCTTAAAAAATGCCTAGATAAATACCATGAAATTTTTGAATTTCCCATGACCTTGTCACACTGGGAAACTTTGGATGTCATAAGTCATTCATGAATGTATCAGGCAGTGCCTTGATTGACTGGGATTCATAAAAATGGTGTAGAACAGAGATACCAGTAAGTTGGAGCCTACTGAGTGGTGGGCCTAGAGCAGAGGTGGGAAGGTGTATGATAAAACATCTGTGTGGGGCCAGGTCAATCTGCCATTAGCTTCCAAATGGCTTGTTACTGACATGGTGCAGCCAGCAGAATGTTCTATGAAAAGGCATATTGTTATATGGAGAGGTTTCAGGGCAATGTTCAGAACCAGGTTGCTATGGACAAGGGGGCAAGCTATGAGGGATAGAAGCCTGCTTGGTGCATTCTCCTGAGAACCCTGACCCACCGCACAAGACAGAACTCCCTCCAGCACTGTGTCCCATTTGAACTCCTTGTATATCGTGAAGCAAATACCAAAGTCCCACTGCAGCAGCCAAGAAACACCATGAAAATTGGAGGATGACCAAATGGCTTCACAGTGCCCACAGGGAGACACTTAGCCCACAATGGCCACAGTTTACCTACAAAGAGAGAATTCAGCACTGCTGCCTCATGTACATTGAAAAATAAGAATCCATGTCCTCCAGGTCACATAGATGCAGACCCAGCTTTGATGGTCTCACTAGAAATAAAGCAAAAGCTCCTGACAACAATATATATTTCAAGTGCCCAACCACATAGGCAGTTTCCCAAGAAGTCTTTAGGTCACCAGATGTCCACGTTTGTGGAATGTTTACCGTGTCCCTTACTTTGGGAAACTCCTCTAACACCTCCAAGGTTGTGAACTCCTGAGCATATTCCATTCCAGATATGTATTCACAGATTTTCTAACTCTTCTCCTCTAATTGTGTATTACTTGGGGCGGAGTTAATTACAATAAATTTTTCTGGAAGAGATTGGGAAGATTTTTGTGTAGCACATATTTGCATACACATTGTGTTCATTTTCCAATTTTCCATTCGAAATACTGATTCCCTGACACTAACCCATAGCCTATTAGACTCTGACTACTAATCCTAATGTGATGGAGAAAAATAACTCAAACAGAATAGAAATACAAGCAGTTCAGAGGAGGGGTGGTGTATAGTTGGGCTTGCCTTTTGCAATATATAGGTTTGGAGTTATAAATCTAGTCAATTTTTAATTGAAGTAGTTCTCCGTGCGTTTTTAAAGTTAACAAATATGTGAATTCCTGTCTCCCTTTCTCTGTAGCCTATTCAGCACATGTATTTGTATATGCACATATTGAATAGTAACTGGTATCACACGTACATACTTGTGAGTTGGCTAACTTGACAGATACAAATTGTGAGAAGAGATCACTCCTCCTAATCGCTGTTGGAAGAGAAAATTCAACCTATGGGGGAGCTTCCTAGTTGAACAACATTATATATAAATCCATGTTCAGTAAAATAAATATTTTTGGATATGTGGACGATATAAATTTCACGATGAATTTTGATTGGCATATATATTGCTACTTTTTAATTTCTCTGTGTGGGTTTTCTATATATATATATATATATATATATATATATATATATATATATATATATATATATATATTCTCCAGATTTTTCAAAATGTTAAATATATGTGTCTTATTATACACTCTTAAATTCATTAATGTTCATATATTTGGATTTCTAATCAACTTTTCACAAGATTATTCTCAGAAATATTCATCCACCTGAACTACATATCTGTTTCCTAGTACTGAAAACTAAATTCAGTGAATGGTATATACAAATACTAATATTTCTACAGTAACTTACCCAGTTTAACATCAGTGCAAGTAGATTCCTATGTTCCATGATGTCTATTTTGACGTTCATTTTTATTCAACACTGGTACATTAGTTTTCTTCATTTTATGCACATCATACGATATATATTTCTTCCACAATTTAGCAAATTTATAGGCATTTGTTTCACTTTCAATCACTTCCTGCTTCAGAACACATGTATTCCTCCAGCTTTCTTGACTGGTTTTTTCATGAGACTTCTTTCCAAACACATTGTTTTCGATTTCCATAATCACTTTTTGGCAAACTCACACACCCATCATGATAAACCATAACTCTATTATTACCATTAGATGTATAACTGTTTGGAATTTATGATTGTATATCAACATAAAATTTCTTATGTATTTTCAGATATCAATTCAATCCAATATTAAAAGTGGAATCTGTTATATTATTTATTCACATTATGGTCTATTAAGGCATCATCTCTATATTCATAGACCCAGGGTCTACGTATTTGTATCCCCAATACTAATTTATAAGTCTTTAAAATATTGCTTTCAGCAATGGTGGAAAAAATACTCTAGTCACCTGATATACATATACATTTCATCACAGTAACATTCCTGACACAATATGCAAGGGTCACACTTATGACTGTACCAAAGACTGAATTGAATATGAGCATGTATTACTAACAATATCCATGTCCTGGTTCCCTAATGCTCTCAAATATTATTCCTATTGGTGACTACATATCTGTTTCTTCCTAAGATTATATATTCAAACTCAACCCTGTTAATAATGTCTTATCCTACCACTCACTTTGTACTTTGCCTGATTTCCTAATGTCTCCATTGATATCTGCTTTCAAATACCTTTTCTCCAGTTCATCATTGGGAATGACCCTTCAAATGTGCTGACATTTACATTTACTCTCTCACCAAAACCGTATTGATAAGAACTTTTGGTCCAACTCCTAGACTCACACAAATGGGTTCTTCAAAGCCCTGCAGAGGGCATCAAGAGATTCTTGGGTTTTCTCATGACTCCAATTCACATAAAGTATCTAAACCCCACAGTCAGTAGGCCTCAAATTCGAGAAGCAGAGCAGCATTAATGGCAGGCCTATTTGATCACTCCTGGTTCACAGGAAGGGTGCCCAGGCCACTCTGACTTTAGGCAAATGAGGGGGAAGGTAGCTTATTTTGGACACTGTCTTGGACTGTGTCCCTCATGGAAACCTCTAGCAAGAGGTTTGGTGAGTGTCTACATGGAAGAAAATGAGGGGCATGTGGGAGTGTTTTGTTTTTAATTGGGGTCACTTGTGTGGCGGTTGGAAGAGATGAATGGGTCCACCTGGGCTTGAACTCTGGTGTGATTCCCCTTAGAAACGGAGTTTTGGAAATGACCTTAGAGATGTATTGCCATGAATTGTGTTGGGATTTTTGGAGGCCAGGCATGAAAGTCGCCCACGCATGACAATACGCCTCAAATTGGAGAAGCAGAACTTAATGTCCAAATCCTTTACTCACCCTTCTTTTTAATCCTACCATCTATCTTCCTAATCCCAGATAAATACCATGATATATTTGAAATTCCTATGACCAGGTGGCACTGGAGAATCTTTGGGTGTCCTGTTTCTGATCATGAGTGTAAAAGACAGTGGCTTAATTGACTTGGTTTTATGAAAATGGTGTAGAACAGAGATGCCAGTAAGTTGGAGCCTGCTGAGTAGTGGGCCTAGAGCAGTGGTGTGCAGATGTGTGATAAAACATCTGTGGTGGGGTCATGTGGATCTTCCATTGCCTTCCAAATGGCTTGTGACCGAAATATTGTAGCCAGCAGACCCTTATATGTAAAGGCATCTCGTTATATAGAGAGGTTTAACGTCAATTTTAAAAAACAGGTTGCTATGGTCAAGGGGACAAGCTATGTTGGATAGAAGACTTGTTGGTGCATTCTCCTGGAGAACCTGACCCACCACACGTGACAGAACTCCCTCTAGCATTTTGTCCCAGTTGAACTCATTGTATTTCGTGAAGTAAATACCATACTCCCAGTGCAGCAGCAAGAAACTCCACAAAAAGTGGAGGATGACCAAATGGCTTCACAGTCCACATGGGGAGACACTTAGCCCCGAGTGGCCACAGTTTACCTACAAAGAGAGAATTCAGCACTGCTCCCTTATGTTCATTAAAAAAAAGAAACCATGTTCTCCAGGTCACATAGATGCAGACCCATCTTTGATGGTCTCACTACAAATGAAGCTAAAGCTCCTGACAACAACATATATTTCAAGTGCCCGAACTCAGAGACAGTTTCTCAAGAAGTTTTTAGGCCAGCAGAGCTCCATGTTTGTGGAGTGTTTACCCTTACCCTAACTTTTGGAAACTCCTCTACCACCTCCTAGGTTGTGAACTCCTGATTATGTTCCATTCCATATATGTATTCACAGATTTTCTAACTCTTCTCCTCTAATTGTGTCTTATTTGGGGTGAAGGTAATGTCAATTCATTGTTCTGGATGAGAGTGGGAATATTTTTGTGTGGCACATATTTGCATACACATTGGATTCATTTTCTTATTTTCCAATCAAAATACTGAAACCATGACACTAACCCATACCCTACTAGACTCTGACTACTAATCCTAATATGATGGAGGAATAATAACCAAAACAAAATAGAAATACATGCAGTTCAGTGGAGGCATGGTGTATATTTGGACTTGCCTTTTACATGATAAAGGGTAGGTGTTATAAATCTAGTCAATTTTTGGTTAAAATAATTCTCCATGTGTTTTTAAAATTAACAAATATGTGAATTCCTGTCTCCCTTTCTCTATAGACTATTCAGCACATGTATATTTATATGCACATATAGAATCCTACCTGGTATCACAGGTTAATTTTTGTGTGTTGTCTGACTTGGAAGATACAAATTGTGAGAAGAGATCCCTCCTCCTAAATGCTGTTGAAACTGAAAATTCAACCTATGGGTGAGCTTCCAAATAGAAAAACATTATACAAAAATCCATGTTCAGTAAAATAATTATTTTTGCATATGTGAATTATATATATTTAATGATGAATTTAGATTAGCATATGTATTGCTACTTTTTATAGTCTGTGTGTATGTTTTGTATATATATATATATATATATATATATATATATATATATACTCTCCAGACTTTTCAAAATATGTGTCTTATATACACTCCCTAAATTTATTCATGTTCATGTATTTAGATTTATTATCGATTTTTCACAAGATTATTCTCAGAATTATTCATCAACTTGAAATATATATTTGTTTCCTAGTACTGAAAACTAACTTCAGTGAAAGCTGCATACAAATCCTAATATTTCTAGAGTAACTGACCCAGTTTAATATCAATGCAAGTAGACTCCTATGGGACATGATATATAATTTGACATTCATTTTTATTCAACACTGGTACATTACTATTTCTGCAGTTTATGCACATCATAGGATATATATTTTATCCACAAGTTCACAAATTTTTAGACATTTGTTTCAATGTCAATCACTTCCTGCTTCAGAAAACAAGTATTCCTCCATGTTTCTTGACTGGTCTTTTCATGAGATTTCTTTCCAAAAATATTATATTTGATTTCCATAATCAGTTTGAAGCAAAACTCACACACACTTCAGGATAAACCACAACCCTAATATTACCATTAGATGTATAACTGGTTGAAATGAATGTATGTATATCAATATAAGATTTCCTGAATATTTTTAGATATCAATTTAATCCATTATTTAAAGTTGGGACAAGTAATATTATTTATTCACACTACGGTCTATTCATGCATTATCTCTATATTCATAGACACAGGGTACATCTATTTTTACCCACAATACTAATTTATACATCTTCAAAATATGGCTCCAAGAATTGGTGGAAGAAATACTCATGTTACCTGATCCACACATATATTTTATCACAGTAATATTCTGGTCAGAAAATGAAAACATCACACTTATGATTGTACCAAAGTCTAAATGGAAAATGAACATGGATTACTAAAAACATCCATGTCCAGGTTGCCTAATGCTCCCACTTGTCAATCTTGTTGGGGACTACATATTTGTTTTTTAGTAAGATTATATATTCAAACTCAATCATATTGAAAATGTCTAATTCTATCACTCACTTTACACTTTGCATGATTTTCTAATGTCTCTATGGATATCTGCTTTCCTACATATTTTCCCCAGTTCATCATTGTGACTGATTCTTCACATGTTCTGACATTCATATTCACTCTCTACCCGAAACCCTATTGCTAAAGAATTTTTGGTCCAAATCCTATACTCACTCTTCTTTTTATACTTACCAAATGTCTTCCTAATACTACCAACTATCCCTTTTAGCCTGGATGTTCTCTTCGACATTCAATCATCCAAGGTACAAGGTCCTATAACATTGAATATCGATTTATCTGAGACATTTGTGCAGAACATAATTCAAAGCTAAGTATCCCAATGAAGGTCCCAATGTCCTTCTGGGCTTCAAATCATACCTAGATTTCTCTTTCCATATTTATATTTTACCTATATATTCTTGTAAATATCACAGGTTCCCAATACCATTATTCATCCAACAGAATGACTCCTCACCAAAATCGAACCTGTTATTAACCCTAACCATACACTCTTCCCTCAATCTACCTTTACAAAAGAGCAGGGACAGAGTTTGTCTTACAATACAGGAATGTACGGGATCTTCCACCTACTTAGAAACTCAATGGTCCAAGCAGAAATGATCCCTGGAGAAGTATTACGCAGCTATGTAGGACCTGAGAGAGCAAAAGTCATCTTCCATGGGAAACAACCTTGTCAGGATGAAGGGTTGTGTCTGAATCAGCCTCTCTATTCTTAATGGAGAGAATATGGACCAAACCAGGACTATGCGGAGAGCTGTTCCTGGTTTCACATGGTTGATATACCATTCTAACTAGTGAAAGTGTGAGAGGAAGTACGGTAGCCTCCATCTCATGGGACCCTTGGAAGCAACTGTTAGAACAAAGTGGTTGCCAAGGCAGTGAACTCATTAAATTCTTGAAATAAGTGACCTACCTCACTTCCTTGGTGATGGAACTCTCTGAATTTGGGATCCAGGAAGCCAGGCACACAAAGCCAGTCACAGTATCAGTCCCAGTGGGCTCACATGTTTGGATATACCAAGGACAGAGTCTGTCTTTTTTGGTACCTACTGATGTGAGGAAGGAGGTGCCTTTTTGAGTGTGTGTGTGTGAGTTTGTGGTTTTGTCTCATGTTCTGAGAATAGGTATGAAAGGCGGTTTGTTTGGTTTGGAGTGGACTATTTCTAGAAAGAACTTTGACAAGGCAAGTGTTTCTGTGTCTGTGTCTCCCACTGTGTCCATGGTTGTAGACATTAGAAAAGAGAATGCATCAATGGATGTGTCCTGTCTAGTAGAAAGCTTCCCAGCATTCATCCTGTCCATTTTAGTAATGGACTGCAAGTTGCCTTATCGATGGGCAACACCTACTATCTTACTAAGTTCCTGTTTTCTTCCTGAATTTTGGCCACTCTCAAGAATAGGCTCATGGTTTTGTGTCCAAGATATGTACCACCTCCAAACTCTGTGACATGGCTATGTTCTGGATAGCTGAAGGGAATGGGAGCATCTCAGAAAACTCAGATATCAGTGTGACCAGAAAAGCCTCAGTGGAGAAACCGTGCTTTGGGCCTTTTGCTAACCTATTGCTCTTTTGCCCTGAATATCAGGAAGGTCTTTGCCTCAGGCCACCCCTTTGTGAAGCCTGAAGGAAACAGTTTTCAAATGGAAATGAATGGGCATCACCTGTGGCTCTTTGCTTAATTGCTTTGGAAAGCCATGTGTCTGAATCAGCCTCTTAGCCGTGTGTGAGGCTGTGGCTTAGATTTTCAGCGCCTGATGGATCTAAAGAAACATCCAATGTGTGCATCCAAAACCAAAATGGCAAAAACATCAGTCATTGTGGATGATGTCTCTTGCCTTCCTCTGTTAGGTTCCTGACCTCCTTCAAGGGAGTATAGGGATTTTTTGGGTCAAATGAGTTCTTCCAAGCTCTGCAGAGGTGCTTGGGTTTAATCATGAATCCAAATCACATAAGGAATTTATTCCTGACAGTCAGTAGGCCTCTAATTGGAGAAGTAGAGCAGTATTAACGGCAGACCTATGTGATCAATTTTAGTTCACAGGAAGGGTGTCCAGGCCACCCTGAGTTTAGGCAAATGAGGGTCAAGGGAGCTTATTTTGGACACTCTCTTGAGCTGCGCCATTCAAGGAATCCTCCAGCCAGAGGTTATGATGAGTGACTATATGGAAGAAGATGAGGGCCATGTGGGATTGTTTTGGTTTTAATTGTGGTCATTTATGTGGTGGTTGGAAAAGATGGCTGGGTGCACCTAGCCTTGAACACTGGTGGGATTCTCCTCAGAGACTGAGTTCTGTAACTGACCTCAGAGTAGTAATTGCTTTGAAAATGGTTGTGTCTTAATTAGCCTCTTGGCCCTGTGTGAGGCTGTGACTTAGATTATCAGCACCAAATGGATCGAAAGACAGATCCCATGTGGTCATCCAAAACCAAAATGGCCAAAAGAGCAGTCATTGTGGATTAAGTCTCTCACCTTCCTCTGTAAGGTTCTGAAAGAATAAAAGAATTTGAAATTGAAATTGAAATGTAAAGAACCAGGTTTGTAAACTTTCCAAGCTACACTTTCCTGTGGCAGTTTAGACAATTCCCGGATCTGCCCATTAGATGTGTGTTGAAATCTTCCCTGACCACCAAGTTACTTAACAACCCTTTCCCAGAATCCCTGCAGCTCAGCAAGTATACATCTCAGGGATTCAACCAATCAGTTTAAATGTATACCCTTTCTTAGGGCTGACCAATCACCCCCTGCCCGAATTGTTCCCGCAAATGAATGTGCTAATCATGTTTTAGAGTTGTTATTTGATTTTCCCATGGTATATGAGGAATTGCTAAAGGAGGCTATGATGTATGTAAAGTCCCTGCCCTCTCTAAAGAATGTATATAAACTCTGCTCAAGTTGTTCTCAGGGCTCTTTGTTCTTTGCTCCTCTAAAGTGAGCTCTGAGCCCCAGCATGCTGGACCCCCAATAAACCCTTTGCTGTTGCATGAGAAAGCCTCTTGGTGGTCTTTTCCTCTGACGTTCACCCCACCTATTCATCTGGAGGCCCCAGGTGAGATATCCGGCAGCGGCGGATGAAAGACCCCAATGGACTCCTCTCGGGGTAAGTAAGGCACCTCTTTCTGGTTTTGGGTTTCAGGTTATGGATTGGCAAAGTGGCTGTCAGTGAAGAGCATTAGCTCTCTCTGATGGTGGCTGACAGATGTGTCATAGAGCTACAGGCCACGTTCCTTGGGTACACTCCAGAGGACTAGAGAAATCAAGGAATACTAATTTCCTCAACTCGGTTATATTTTGCTTCAGGATTCTTTTTGCCAGCCCATCAGGTTTTGCCGGCTACTCAGTTTTGGTCATTGTTCTGAACTCATGTTGAGTTTACGGGCTGTCTTTATTGTCTAACCCATCAGGTTTTGCCAGTTACTCAGTTCTAATCTTTCTCTTGGACTCATGTTAAGCGTTTACTGTTTGTCTTTGTCTGTGTTGCATTTGTGTCTTCACTGTCCCTGTTTGAGTAACTCTCATTATGGGACAAAGCACTTCCACTTCTCTGTCCCTGACCCTTGATCATTGGACTGATGTCCACTCAAGGGCCCAGAATCTTTCTTTTTCAGTAAAATGCCGTACCTGGCAGACTCTCTGTGCATCAGAATGGCCCATTCTCGGAGTCGGGTGGCCCCCAGAAGGATCCTTCTACTTCCCTCTAATCCGAAAAGTCAGAGATATTATCTTTCAGCCGGGGCCACGTGGCCACCCAGATCAACAGCCATATACCCCTTCCCCCCAGCATCCTATCATTCAAATCTTCCACTCCTCGCCCTCTTCCTTCCATTCTCCCTGAGTCACAAGACTGGACACTCCTCCCCCTCCTTATCCTCTACCCTCGCTCTCCAATCCCCAACACATTCCAGATGATATTCTCGCCGCTGACTCAGCCTCTCTGCTGCTAGAGGCAATTGGGCCAGACCCAAGCCCTCCACGGGACTTCTCTGAGCAGCAGCAACCCCTCCTCCCCTGGAGGAAGCTGGGCCACCAAAAGAAACCCGCTGGCGACGGATAATAGAAAACTCGGAAGCCCCTATGATGCTTCCTGTCCGTCCCTACGGGCCAATGAACCGATCCAACTGGCCCCCAAACACCTTTGAATGTAGGTAGCATCTGTCCACTTATCGCCGGACTCTAATAGCGGGTCTCCGAGTGGCCGCCAGAGGGCCGACTAATTTGGCCAAGGTAAGAGAGATTATCCAAGGGCCTAATGAGTCTCCCTCTATGTTTCTTGAGAGAATTATGGAAGCATATAGGAAATATACTCCTTTTGATCCTCAGGCAGAGGATGAACAAGCATCTGTTGCAATGGCCTTTATCGAGCAGGCTGCCCTAGATATTAAGAGAAAGTTACAACGTCTAGATGTATTACAAGATAAGACCTTGGGAGATTTAGTAAGAGAACCTGAGAAAGTATATTATAAGAGAGAAACTGAGGAGGAAAGGGAACAGAGGAGAGAGACGGAAAGGGAACAAAAGGAGGATGAAAGAAGAAAAAGGCAGACTAAAGCATTGACTAAGGTTCTGGTCAGAGCACCAAATATGCCAGAAGTTAAAAAGCAGGGAGACAGAAAGGGATACCTGGGCCCCCGCCAATGGCTACCCCTGGCCTCAGATCAGTGTGCCTACTGTAAAGAAAAAAGGACACTAGGCCAAAGAGTGCCCCAAAAAGAAGCAGAGATGCCAGCCTGCCGTGCTGACTCTAGAAGAGGACTAGGAAAGTCGGGGCTCGGATCCCCTCTCCGAGCTCAGGGTAACATTTTAAGTGGAGTTAACCCCAGTGAACTTTGAAGTGGATACAGGAGCAGTATAATCAACCTTTAAGACCCCACTGGGCCCCGTATCAAATAAATGGTCGCTTGTTAAAGGTACTAATGGCAGTAGATATTGGGCATGGACAACTAAGAGGACTATGCACCTAGGAAATGGAAAAGTCCACCACTCTTTCCAAGTAATACAAGAATGCCCAGCCCCATTGATGGGCAGGGATCTGCTTACCAAACTCTGGGCTAGAATAACCTTTAACCCTGATGGTCCCCAAGTGGAGTTTCTAAAGCCTTCAGTAAAAACTCCCATATTCACGGCTTTGACAACATCCGTAGAAGATGAACATCAACACTTCGCGCCTCCTAGGACTGATCAAACAGGCAAACTACCACAGAAATCGATAAAAGATTATCCTAATGCCTGGGCAGAAACTGCTGTGTTAGGTTTAGCCATATAACAACCTCCAATAGTAGTAGAATTAAAAGCCTCTACCTCTCCAATCAGTGTTAAACAATATCTTCTAATCAAAGAAGCTAAGGATGGGATAAGGGCCCATATTCAGAAATACCTGGCTCTTGGGGTCTTAAGGCCCTGTCATTTGTCCTAGAATATCCCCCTGCTACCAGTAAGAAAGCCAGGAACTGGGGACGACCGGACGCTTCAATACCTAAGAGAGATCAACAACAGAGTGCAGGACATTCACCCCACAGTACTGAATCCATATAATTTGCTTAGCACTCTGAATCTGGAATGGGAATGGTACACTGTACTAGACTTAAAAGATGCTCACTTTTGCTTGCCCCTACATAAGGACAGTCAGTTGCTGTTTGCTTTTGAGTGGATAGACCCAGAACCTGGAACATCTGTCCAACTAACCTGGACTAGACTCCCACAGGGGTTCAAAAACTCTCCCACCCTCTTTGATGAACCCCTCCACAAGGACTTCAATGACTTCAGAACTGCACACCACGATGTCACCATACTCCAATATGTGGATGGTCTGCTACTGGCAGCCGACACCAAAGAGAACTATGAGTCTGGGACCCAAGCACTATTTTCCAAGCTTGCTCGGCTTGGATATAAGGCTTCTGCCAAAAAGGCCCAAATTTGTCAGCAATAAGAAATCTTCCTGGGTTATTCTCTTAGGGGTGGCAAAGGATGGCTCACTGAGCCCACAAAACGAACCTTTGTGCTAATACTGCCCCCATCTAATAAGAGACAACTCAGAGAGTTTCTTGGGACTGCCGGCTTTTGCAGGTTATGGATTCCTGGGTTCGCGTTTCTGGCTGCCCCTTTATACCCGCTGATAAAGGGGAATGCCCACTTCCAATGGACCCCTGAGCACCAACAAGCTTTTGATAATGTCAGAAAAAAGGTGCTGCTATCTGCTCCGGCCTTAGCACTCCCAGATATAGAAAAACCCTTCACTCTCTACATCGAGAAAAAGAAAGGAATAGCACTGGTTGTGCTCACTGAGACTTTGGGACCTTGGAAAAGGCCGGTAGAATACTTATCAAATAAACTGGACCCAGTGGCCAGTGGGTCACCACATTGCTTAAGAGCTATAGCAGCGGCAGCCCTTCTAATAAAAGATGCTGATAAATTAACGTTGGGAAAGAAGCTAACGATTATAGTCCCCCATGCCCTGGAGTGCATTATCTGTCAGCCTCCAGAGATGTGGCTATCAAACTCTAGAATAACCCACTACCAGAGCCTCTTGCTTGACAAAGACAGAATCATGCTGGGACCCGCTGCTCCACTCAACCCAGCTACACTGCTGCCAGAAGAATCATCAGAACCCGTCGCTCATAAGTGTCAACACATACTGGCAGAGGAAACCAGTATACGACGAGACTTGAAGGATCAGCCACTGCCTTGCCCTGAAGTTGTATGGTTTATGGATGGCAGCAGCTTCCTCCAAGATGGTAAGCGGTGGGCTGGAGCAGCAGTAGTTAGCAAAATTAATGTCATCTGTTCCTCTGGTCTCCCAGAAGGGACATCAGCCCAAAAAGCAGAACTGATTGCCCTTACGAAAGCATTGGAACTAGCCACAGGCAAAAAGGCCACCATATACACTGATAGCCGCTATGCATTTGCCACTGCAAATGTGCACGGGGCTATTTACCAGCAAAGGGGTTTATTAGCCTCCACCTGGAAAGAAATAATGAACAAAGATGAGATCCTCCAACTTCTCTCAGCAGTGCAGGGCCCTAAGGAACTACCTATAGTGCACTGCCCAGGGCACCAGAAGGAAAACGACCCCGTGGCAGTTGGAAACAGAAGGGCAGATGAGGAAGCTTAATTGGCAGCCCTAAATGGAGTGACTGTGTTAACTTTTTCCACACCAGGGGGAACAACAATCAGGAGACTTGGCCGCACCGGAACATTCAGGAAACTTATCATCTGAGGAGACAGATACAGAACTCTGGGATCCTACAGAGCCAAGTTTACAATTTCAAAAAGCCCACCTTTATGTCAAAGACGTACACCAGCTCACCCACTTAGACTCAGAGAAGATATAGGCACTCTTAAAGGACCGGAGAAAGGACTTATTATTGACTGACTCACAGAGGAAAGAAATAGCTGAGCAGGTGACTAGAGCTTGTCAAGTCTGCCAATTAGTTAATGCTTACCCATCCAAGCTTCCTGCAGGGAAGCGCTTACGAGGAACCAGACCAGGACAATTCTGGGAATTGAACTTTACTGAAATTAAGCCAGCAAGGTATGGACTTAAATATCTCCTAGTCTTTGTAGACACTTTTTCAGGATGGGTCGAAGCCTTCCCCATGAAGAAAGAAACGGCTCAGATGGTAGTCAAAAAGATCCTAGAAGACATTTTTCCAAGGTTCAGCCTGCCTAAGGTAATAGGGTCTGATAATGGACCGGCATTCATGCCCCAGGAAAGTCAGGGATTTGCCAGGACCCTAGGGATTAATTGGAAGTTACATTGTGCTTATAGACCCCAGAGCTCAGGACAGGTAGAAAGGATGAATAGAACCATCAAAGAGACCTTAACAAAATTAAGCTTGGAGACTGGCATAAAAAATTGGACTATGCTCCAACCTTATGCACTGTTTTTTGAAAGAAATACCCCCTCCGCCTCTTTGGGTAACCTCACCCCTTATGAAATTCTCAAAATTGCCCTTCCTCCAGTAGGGGACCTAACCCCAACTATGAGACTTAATGATTCCTTTCACACCCCCTTGCTTGACGGACTTAAAGCCCTTGAACGAACCCAGCACCCAGCAATATCTGTGGAAACATTTAGCCTCTGCTTATCAGACTGGAGACGAGGGAACCCCACATTGATATCAAGTGGGAGGCTTCGTCTATGTGAGATGGCGTCAGGTGTCATCCCTGGAACTCCACTGGAAAGGACCATACCAGTTGCTGTTTATAACACCCACAGTGGTGAAAGTGGATGGGATCACTTCCTGGATCAATGCCTCCCATCTCATGCCTGAGCCCTGTAGAGACTCTGGATGGAAACTGCTACAGACTGGTATCCATCTCAAGTTGCGTGTCTGTCATGTGGGTAGGGCTATGGATTCTTCCCATGACCACCAGCAGTCCTAATCCCCATCAGCCTGTTCAGCAACAAGGGCAAGTAATGAATCCTAATGGGCAAGTAGTGTGATCTATTTCACAAACAGCCATCTTATGGACTTGGCGGCCATCTCTCCACCCGGACATTTGTCAGCTTGCCATAGGCTTCCCTGACTGGGATCTCCCTTACATAGAGGACCCCACACAGATCCCACTCAAACCCTAACCAGGGCAACATAGACCACCTTAACCCATGAATTATGGATGTCATCTCCCCCAGCTCAGGTGTAAACTAGCCAGTCTTGACTATTATGTGTCCCCACCTGATTTCCAAAGTCATAAAACAGGCCCAAACCTGTGGAGGACCCAGTGACTTTTATTGTAGATCTTGGGGTTGTGAACAAACGAAAGCTGCATGGGGGAACCCAAACTCCCCAGAAAGTATGATTCTGGTAGGATGAAATGACACCTGGATTGATCCCAAGAAATGTGCCACTAGCCCAGTGGTGTCAAAAACTCGCTGTGGAAAGAATACTCTATGTTACCCCCTCAATATAACTTTCACTTCCAAAGGAAGGGGCTACCTCAGAAAAACATGGCCTATGGGAAATACGTGGGGAATGTGATTCTATATTTATGGCCCAGGTGATGACTTTGGTCTCTGGTTCACCATCTGGCTTAAAAAGAAAGAAAATCCCATAGTAATAGGACCCAATCCCCTCAAGCCAGGAATTAAGCCTCCTAAACCTTCCATGCCTAGATCTACCAGAACCCCTCTACCATCTCATACTTCCTGGATTCCGTCTTTGCCTACTTCCCCAGTCCAGACTACAGCTGACTCCTCCCCCTGGGAACTAATTAAAGGAAACTTTATGGTACTGAACTCCACACAGTCAGAACTCCTTGTATTTCAGCCCAGGTATTTGACAGCCCTGTAAATTATTGTGTAATGGTGCAGATACTCCCCAGGGTACTCTTTCATAATGCAGAATCATGTGAAGGTCTACTAGGGGGACAAACAACCCGATATCAAGGGGAGCCATTGTCCCTTACTCCTGCCATCCTATTGGGGATAGGAGCTGCTGCAGGAATGGGTATGGGAACAGCTGCTATGATCCATGGGTCACAACAAATGGCCCAATTAGAAACAGCAATAAATCAAGACTTGAAGATGTTAGAGACCTCCATCACAGCTTTGCAGGAATCCTTAACCTCTCTCTCTGAAGTTGTTTTACAGAACAGGTGAGGATTAGACCTCCTCTTCATGAGGGAGAGGGCCTCTGTGTTGCACTGAGAGAAGAATGTTGTTTTTATGCTGACCATACTGGAGTTGCAAAATAATCCATGAGTAAATTAAGAAAATACCTTGAAGAGCGCCAGAGAGAAAGGGAGATTCAACAAGGGTGCTTTGAGTCATGGTTAACCCAGTACCCTTGGTAACTACACTAATATCAGACTTAGCTGGACCCCTGATCATCCTTATGGTGTTGCTAACTGTGGGACCTTGTTTGCTTAACCACATAGTTTCCTTTCTCCAGGCTCAGATTAGTCAGGTGAAACTCATGATAATCAGACAGAAATATGCTGCACTGGCAGAAATAGAATGTGAAACCCCACAATAATTATGATTCATTACTTTTAAGATTAAAAGTAGTCAGAAAAAGGAGTGGGAAATGAAAGAATAAAAGAAATTGAAATTGAAACGTAAAGAACCATGTTTTGCACAGTTTCCAAGCTGCACTCAGAACCTGAAATTCCTGTGGCACTTAAGACAATTCCCGGATCTTCCCATTAGATGTGTGTTGAAATCTTCCCTGACCACCTCGTTACTTAACAACCCCTTCCCAGAAACCATGCAGATCTGCACGTATACATCTCAGTGCTTCAACCAATCAGTTTAAATGTATACCACTTCATGGCTGACCAATCACCTGCTGCCCAACCTGTTCCCGCCAATAAATGTGCTAATCATGTTTTAGAGTTGTTATTTGATTTTCCAGCGGTATATAATGATTTCCTAAAGGAGGCTATGATGTATGTAAAGTCCCTGCCCTCTCTAAAGAATGTATATAAACTCTGCTCAAGTTTTTCTCTGGGCTCTTTGTTCTTTGCTCCTCTGAAGTGAGCTCTGAGCCTCAGCATGCTGGACCCCCAATAAACCCTTTGCTGTGGCATGAGACAGTCACTTGGTGGTCTTTTCCTCCGAAGTTCACCCGACCTTTTCAGTTCCTGACTTCCGTCAAGTGAGAATAGGCATCATTTGGGTCAAATGAGTTTTTCAAAGCCCTACAGTGGATAGCCCATAGGTGCTTGGGTTTTCTCATGATTCCAAATCACATAAAAAGTCTACACCTGACAGTCATTAGGCCTCAAATTGGAGAAGCAGAGCACTATTAAAGGCAAGCTTATTTGATCACTCCTGGTTCAAAGGAAGGGTGTTTCGGCCATTCTGACTTTTGGCAAATGAGGAGCAATGGAGCTTATTTTGGACACTGTCTTGGGCTGCACCCCTCATGGAAACTTCCAGCCAGAGGTTATGATGCGTGTCTATGTAGAAGAAGATGAGGCCCATGTGGGAGTGTTTTGCTTTAAATTGTGGTCATTTGTGTGGCTGCTGGAAGAGATTACTGTGTCCTCCTAGGCCTGAACTCTGGTGTGACTCCTTTTAGACACTGTGTCCTGGAACTGAGCTTAGTGAAGTATTGCCGTTAGTTGTGTTGGGATTTGAGGAGGCCATGCATGAGAGTCGCCCTTGGAACCTGAGATGTAGGCCCAGGGTAGGTTTCCACAGAGCACTGGGAATCTCAGTCAGGATACCACAAGATTTTATTCTGAAAGACTTGGCAGCCATAGTTGAGATCAAAACACTCATGGATCTCAATTGTAGACCTCAATGAGCCTGGCTTCAGGTGACCTTTTGGACACTCTTTGGGAAGCCTTGCCTGTGAGAGTTCTCCAGAGTTTTCATTGAAATGATCATACTCACCATTTAATGGTTCCTGCATGAATTGAAATCCACTGTGCCTCCAACTTCATCCTTGATAAATGGCAAGATGAATAGTTTAAATTTTTGAAATTCCCATTAACAGGTGGCATACAGAACCTTTGGATGTCTTATTTATGATCATGAGTGTACCAGACAGTGCCTTGATCGATTGGGTTTAATGAAAATGGTGTAGAACCGAGATGCCAGTAATTTGGAGCCTGATGAGTACAGGGCCTAGAGCAGCGCTGGGCAGGTGTGTGATAAAACATCTGTGATGGGGCCATGTGGATCTGCCTTTGGATTCCAAATGTCATGAGACGGACATGTTGCAGCCAGGAGACCATTATAAGTAAACACATCTTGTTATATGGAGAGGTTTTAGGGTAATTTACAGAATCAGGTTGCTATGGTCAAGGGAGGAAACTATGTGGTATAGAGGCCGGTTTCATGAATGCTCATGCATACCCTGAACCACCACACGTGATAGAACTCCCTCCAGCACTGTGTCCCAGTTGAACTCCTTGTATTTCATGAAGCAAATACAAAACTCCCAGTGCAGCAGCAAGAAACACCAGGAAAAGTGGAGGATTACTAAATGGCTTCACAGTCCACACGGGCAGACACTTAGACCACTGTGTCCCAGTTGAACTCCATGTATTTCGTGAAGCAAATACCAAAGTCACAGTGCAGCAGCAGGAAACACAATGAAGAGTGGAAGAGGAACAAATGAATATACAGTCCACGCGGGGACACACTTAGCCCCAAGTGGCCATAGGTTACCTACAAAGAGAGAATTCAGCACTGCTCCCTCATGTTCATTGGAATATTACAATTTATGTCCTCCAGGTCACATAGATGCTGACCCAGCTTTGATCGTCTCACTAGAAGAAAGCAAAAGCTCCTGAAAACAACATATATTTCAAGTGCCCAAACTCAGAGGCAGTTTCTCAAAAAGTCTTTAGGCCAGCAGAACTCCGTGATTGTGGAGTGCTTACCCTGTCCCTTACTTTTGAAAACTCCTCTACCACCTCCATGGTTCTGAACTCCTGATCAAATTCCATTTCAGATATGTATTCACATATTTTCTATCTCTTTTTCTCTAATTGTGTCTTACTTGGGGCGAAGGTAATGTCAAGGTATTATTCTGGATGAGAGTGGGAAGATTTTTCTGAAGCACATATTTGCATACACATTGAATTCATTTTCCTATTTTCCATTCAAAATACTGAATCCCTGACATTAACACATACCCTACTAGACTCTGACTACTAATCCTAATATGTTGGAGAAAAATACCCCCAAAAGAATAGAACAACAAGCAGTTCAGAGCAGGCATGCTGTATAGTTGGGCTTGCCTTTTGAATTATATAGGGTAGGAGTTTTAAATCTTGTCAATTTTTTTTGAAATAGTTCTCCATATATTTTAAAAGTTAAAAAATATGTGAATTCCTGTCTCCCTTACTCTGAAGCCTATTCACCACCCGTATTTTTATATGCACATTTAGAATCCTACCTGTAACCACACGTACATTCTTGTGTGGTGGCTGAATTGGCAGATACAAATTGTGACAAGGGATCACTCCTCCTAAACGCTGTTGGAACTGAAAATTCGACCTGTGGGTGAGCTTCCTAGTTGAACAACATTATACATAAATCGATGTTCAGTAAAATGAATTTATTTGGATCTGTGGATGATATATATTTCATGGTGATTTTAAATTGGCATATAGTGCTACTATTTAATGTCTGTGAATGTTTGTGTGTGTGTGTGTGTGTGTGTGTATATATATATATATATATATATATATATATATATATATATATATATACACTCTCCAGATTTTTCAAAATATGAAATATATGTGTATTATTTTACACTTCCTAAATTTTTCATATTCATGAATGTGGATTTATAATTATCTTTTCACAAGATTTTTCTCAGAAATATTCACATACCCTACTAGACTCTGACTACTAATCCTAATATGATGGAGAAAAGTAACGCAAACAGAATAGAAATACAAGCAGTTCAGAGGAGGCATGTTGTATAGTTGGACTTGCCTTTTGCATGATAAACGGTAGGTGTTATAAATCTAGTCAATTTTCATTTGAAATAGTTCTCCATGTGTTTTTAAAATTAACAAATATATGAATTCCTGTCTCCCTTTCTCTGTAGCCTATTTATCGCATGTATTTTTATAGGCACTTATAGAATCCTACCTGGTATCACATGTACATTTTTGTGAGTTGGCTGACTTGGTAGATACAAATTGTGAGAAGAGATCACTCCTCCAAATCGTTGTTGGAACTAAAATTCCACCTATAGGGGAGCTTCCTACTATAACAACATTATACATAAACTCATGTTCAGTAAAATAAATATTTTTGCATCTTTGGATGATATATATTTATAGATGAATTTTGATTGGCATATATATTGCTACTTTTTAATGTCTGTGTGTGTGTTTTGTGTAAATATATATATATATACACTCTCCAGATTTTTGAAAATATGCAATATATGTGTCTTATTTACACTCGCTAAATTCATTCATGTTCATGGACTTGGATTTATAATCAACTTTTCACAAGATTATTCTCAGAAATATTCATCCACCTGAAAAACAGATTTAACTAATATTTCTACAGTACCTGACCAAGTTTAACATCAATGCACCTCGATTCTGATAGGACAAGCTGTGCATTTTGACGTTCATTTTTATTAAATCCTGGTACATTAATATTTATTCGTATTATGGACATCATAGGATATATATTTCATCCACAAATTCACAAATTTATGGGCATTTGTTTCACTTTCAATCAATTTTTGCTTCACAACACTTGTATTCCTCCAGGTGTCTTGACTGGTCTTTTCATGTGACTTCTATCCAAACACATTATTTTCGATTTCCATAATCAATTTTGAAGCAAAACTCACACCCTTTATGATAAACCATAACCCTAATATTACAAATAGATGTATAATTGGTTTGAATGAATGTATGTATATCAATATAAAATTTTCTTTATATTTTAAGATATCACTTCAATCCATTTTTTAAAGTTGAAACCCATTATATTCTTTATTCACACTATTGTCTATTCATGCATTTTCTCTATATTCAGAGACACAGGGTGCACCTATTTGTACCCCCAATACTAATTTATATGTCTTCAACATATTGCTTCCAGAAATGGTGGAAGAAATACTCATGTCACCTGATCTACATATACATATTTTCAGTGTAATATTCTGGACACAAAACGCAAATGTCACACTTATGATTGTACCAAATCCTAAATAGGAAGTGAGCATGGATTACTAAAAACATCCATGTCTAGGTTGCCTAATGCTCTCAAATGTCTATCCTGTCAGTGACTACATGTTTGTTTCTTCCTAAGATTATATATTAAATCTCAAGCCTGTTGAAAATGTCTAATCCTATCACTCACTTTATACTTTGCCTGATTTCCTAATGTTTCTATTGATAAATGATTTCCTACATATTTTTTCCAGTTCATCACTGTGATCAACCCTTCACATGTGCTGACATTTACATTCACTCTCTAACCAAAACTCTATTGCTAAAGTACTTTTGGTCCAAATCCTATTCTCACTCTTCTATCTAAACCTACACTATCTTCCTAATCCTACCGACTATACCTTTTTGACTGGATGTTTTCTTAGACATTCAATCAACCAAGGTACATGGTCCTTTGCCATTGTATATCGATTTATCTGAGATATCTGTGCAGAACATTGTTCAAAGCTAAGTTTCCCACTCCAGTGCCCAGTGCACTTCTGGGCTTCAAATCTTATCTAGAATTCCGTTGTCATACTTATATTTCACCTCTATATTCTTATAAATACCACAGGATCCCAATATTCTTATTCATCCAGCAGAATGATTCCTAACACAAATCGAACCTGTTATTAACCCTAACCATATACTGTTCCCTCAATCTAACTTTACAAAAGAGCAGGACTGAGTTGGGCTTACAATACAAAAATGTAGGGAGACTTTCACCTGCTGAGAAGCTCAAAGGTCCATGCAGATATGATCCCTGGAGAAGATATAGGGAACAATGAAGTACCTGAGAGAGAAAAAGTCATCTTCAATTGCAAACAACCTGGTCATGACGAAGGGATGTGTCTGAATCAGCCTCTATCTTCTTAATGTAGAGAAGATGGACCAAACCAGGCCTGTGTAGAGAGCTGTTCCCAGGTGCCTATGGTTGATATAACTTTCTATCTTGTGAAATTGTAACAGGAAATAGGGGCAGCCTCCATCTCATGAGACCCTTGGAAGCAACTGTTAGGACAAAGTGGTTGCAAAGGCAGCAAACTCAATCAGTTCCAGAAAGAAGTGACCTCACCTAATTTCCTTGGTGAAGGAACACTCTAAACTTGGAATCCAGGAAGCCAGGCACCCAGAGGGAGTCCCAGTTCCAGTCCCAGTGGGCTCACTTGTTTAGATTTACCGAGGACAGAGTCCGTCTTTCTTGGTAAATACTGATGTGAGTATGGCCAAATGCCAGGTGAGCTCTGAAGAGGGGCCTTTCCTGAGAAAGCAGGTAGTGTCTCACTGCTGGTCCCGGACAATTTCACAGAGTTAGCCAAAGAGACCAGATCTGAGACAGGATAGGCCGTTTCGGGGGAACATAAAATGGTCCACCAGTCAGAGGACCCTTCGGATAGTCACATACCTACTTGGAGAAAGGAGGTGCCTTTTTTGGTTGTGGGTGTGAGTTTGTGGTTTTGTCTCATGTTCTGAGAATAGGTAGGAAAGGCAGTTTGTTTGGTTTGGAATGGACTGTGTCTACTGAGTCCTTTGACAAGGCAAGTGTTTCTATGTCTGTGTATCCCACTGTGTCTGTGGTTGTAGACATTAGAAAAGAGAATGCATCAATGGATGTGTCATGTCTAGTAGAAAGCTTCTCAGCATTCATCCTGCCTAATTTATGAATGGACTGTGGCTTGCCTTATGGATGTGCAACACCTACTATCTTCCTAAGTTCCTGTTTTCTTCAGAGAATTATGGCCACTCTTCAGAATAGGCTTATGATTTTATGTCCACCATATGAACCACCTCCAAGCTCTGTGACATGGCTATGTACTGGATAGCTGAAGGGAATGAGAGCATGTCAGAAAACTCAGATATCATTGGGACCAGGAGAGTCTCAATGGAGAAACACCACTTTGGGTCTTTTGCTTACCTATTTGTCTGTTGCCCTGAATGTCAGGAAGTTCTTTGACTCAGGACACCCCTTTTTGAAGCCTGAAGAAAACAGTTTTCAAATGAAAATGAATGGGCATCACCTTGGGCTCTTTGCTTAATTGCTTTGGAATGGGATGTGTCTGAATCAGCCTCTTGGCCCTGTGTGAGGCTGTGGCTTGATTCTCAGCACCTGATGGGTCTAAAGAAAGATCTCATGTGTGCATCCAAACAAAAATGGCCAAAAGAGTGGATGGAGTCTCTCGTCTTCCTCTGTAATGTTCCTGCCTCCATCAGGTGAGAATAGGGATACTTTGGGTCAAATAAGTTCTTCAAAGCCCTGCAGAGTCTAGCCCATAGGTGCTTTGGTTTTCTCATGACTCCCATTCACATAAAGAATCTAAACCCCACAGTCACTAGGCCACAAATTGGAGAAGTGGAGCAGTATTAACGGCAGGCCTATTTGATTACTCCTGGTTCACAGGAAGGGATTCCGGGCCTTTAGGCATATGAGGGGTAAGGAAGCTTCTTTTGGACATTGTCTTGGGCTGTGCCCCTCATTGAAACCTCCATCCAGAGGTAATGATGAGTGTCTATATGGAAGAAGATGAGGTCCATGTGGGAGTGTTTTGGTTTTAATTGTGGTCACTTGTGTGGCGGTTGGAAGAGATGAATTGGTCCACGTGGGCTGGAACTCTGGTGTAATTACCCTTAGAGACTGCATTCTAAAACTGATCTTAGAGAAGTGTTGCAATGAATTGTGTTGGGATTTTAGGAGGCCACGCATGAGGGTAGTCCTTGGAAAATGAGTCTTGACCCAGGGTTGGTTTCCACAGAGCACTGGGAATCTCAGCCAGGATATCACATGATTTTATTCTGAAAGACTTGGCAGCAATAGTTGAGAGTCAAAACAAACATGGACCTCATATTGTAGACCTCAATGGGCGTGGATTCATGTGAACTTTTGGCCACTCTTTTGGAAGCCTTGCCTGTGAGAGTTCTCGAGAGCTTTCATTAAAATGAGTTTCCTCAACATTTAATGGTTCCTGAATGAATTGAAACCCACAGTGCCTCCAACTTCATCTTTTAAAAATGGTTAGATAAATACCATGAAATGTTTAAAATTCCCATGAGCAGGTGGCACTGGAGAACCTTTGGATGTCCTGTTTCTGATCATGAGTATACCAGAAGGTGCCTTGATTGACTGGGTTTCATGAAAATGGTATAGAAAAGAGATGCCAGTAAGTTGGAGCCTGCTGAGTAGTGGACCTAGAGAAGTTGTGGGCAGGTGTGTGATAAAAAATCTGTGGTGTGGCCATGTGGATCTGCCTTTGGCTTCCAAATGGATTATGACTGATATGGTGCAGCCAGCAGACCCTTCTCTGAAAACGCATCTTGTAATATGTAGGAGTTTCAGGGCAAAGTTCAGAATCATGTTGCTATGCTCAAGGAGGCAAGCTGGTGGGATAGAAGCATGGTTGGTCATTTTCCTGCAGACCCTGACCCACCACATGTGACAGAACTCGCTCCAGCACTGTGTCCCAGTTGAACTCCTTGTTTCATGAAGCAAATGCCAAACTCCGAGTGCAGCAGCAAGAAACAGCACGAAAAGTGGAGGATGACCAAATGGGTTCACAGTACACACAGGGAGACACTTAGCTCCCAGTGGCCACAGTTTACCTACAAAGAGAGAATTTAGCAATGCTGCCTCACGTTCATTGGAAAACAAGAAACCATGTGCTCACAAAGGTCACAAAGATGCAGACCCAGCTTTGATGTTCTCACTACAATGGAAGCTAAAGCTCCTGACAACAACATATATTTCATGTGCCCAACCTCAGAGGCAGTTTCTTAAGAACTCTTTAGGCCAGCAGAGCTCCATGTTTGTGGAGGGTTTACATTGTCCCTTAATTTTGGAAACTCCTCTACCTTCTCCAAATTTCTGAAAATTGAGCAGTTTCCATTGCAGATATGTATTCACAGATTTTTCTAACTCTTCTCTTCTAATTGTATCATACTTGGGGCGAAGGTAATATCAAAGCATTGCTCTGGATGAGAGTGGGAAGATATTTGTGTAGCACATATTTGCATACACATTGAATTCATTTTCAATTTTCTATTCGAAATACTGAATCCCTGACACTATCCCATACCCTACTATCCTCTGACTACTAATCCTAATATGATGGAGAAAAATACCCAAACAGAATAGAAATACAAGCAGTTCAGAGGAGGCATGCTGCATATTTGGATTTACCTTTTGCATGATAAATGGTAGGTGTTATAAATCTAGTCAATTTTTAATTGAAATAGTTCACCATGTGTTTTTAAATTAAACAAATATATGAATTCCTGTCTCCCTTTCTCTGTAGCCTATTCATCACATGTATTTTCATATGCACTTATAGAATCCTACCTGGTATCACATGTACATTTTTGTGAGGTGGCTGACTTGGCAGATACAAATTGTGAGAAGAGATCACTCCTCCAAATTGCTGTTGGAACTGAAAATTCCACCTATAGGGGAACTTCCTAGTAGAACAGCATTATACATAAACTCATGTTCAGTAAAATAAATATTTTTGCATGTGTGGATGATATATATTTAAAGATGAATTTCGATTGGCATATATATTGCTACTTTTAAATGTCTGTGTGTGTTTTTTTTTGGTGTGGATGTGTGTGTGTGTGTGTGTGTGTGTGTGTGTATATATATATATATATATATATATATATATATATATATATACACTCTCCAGATTTTTCAAAATATGAAATATATGTTTCTTATATACACTCTCTAAATTCATTCATATTCATTCATGTGGATTTATAATAAACTTTCCACAAGATTATTCTCAGAAATATTCATCCACTTTAAATACATATTTGCTTCCTAGTACTGAAAACTAACTTCAGTGAATGGTGCATACAAATGTTAATAATTCTACAGGAACTGATCCAGTCTATCACCAATGCAAGTAGATTCCAATGGGACATGATATATAATATGACGTTCATTTTTATTCAACAGTTTTTGCTCATCATAAGATATATATTTTATCCACAAGTTCACAAATTTGTAGGCATTTGTTTAAACTTTAATCACTTCCTGCTTCACAACACATGTATTGTCAGGGTTTCTTGACTGGTCTTTTCATGAGACTTATTTCCAAACACATTATTTTCGATTTCCATAATCACTTTTGAAGTAAAACTCACACACTCTTCATCATAAACCAAAACACTAATATTGACATTAGATGACTAACTGGTTGGAATGAATAATTGTATACCCATTTAAGATTTCCAGTAATTTTTCAAATATCAGTTCATCCCATTATATTAAGTTGGAACGAGTTATATTACTTATTCACAGTATGGTCTATTCATGCTTTATCTCTATATTCATAGACATAGGGTACACCTTTTTGTACGCCCAATACTAATATTATGTCTTCAGTATATTGCTACCAAAATTGGTGGAAGAAATACTTATGTCACCTGATCTACATATACATACTATCACAGTAATATTCTGGACAAAAAATGTAAATGTCACTCTTATGATTGAACCAAACAAAGCCTAAATGAAAAGTGAACATAGATTACTAAAAGCATCCATGTCCAGGGTGCCTAATGCTCTAAAATGTCAATATTATTGGTGACTTCATATTTGTTTCTTTCTAAGATTCAACCTCAAGCCTGTTGAAAATGTCTAATCCTCTCACTCACTTTATACTTTCCCTGATTTCGTAATGTCTTTATTGATATCTTCTTTTCTACATATTTTCCCCACTTCATCATCGTGACTGACTCTTCATATGTGCTGACATATACATTCACTCTCTAACTGAAATCCTATTGCTAAAGAACTTTTGTTCCAAATCATATACTCACTCTTCTTCCTAAAACGACTGATTATATTCCTAATCCTACCGACTATCCCTTTTTGACGGGATGTTTTCTTCTACATTCAATCTTCCAAGGTACAAGGTCCTATGCCATTGTATATCAAATTATCTGAGACATCTGTGCAGAACATAATTCAAAGCTAAGTATCCCAATCAAGGGCCCAATGCCCTTATGGGTTTAAAATCATACCTGGATTTCTGTTTTCATACTTATGTTTTACCTCTATATTCTTGTAAATATCCCAGGTTCCCAATACCATTATTCATCCAGAAGAATGATTCGTAACACAAATCGAAATCAAACCTGTTATTAACCCTAAACATACACTGTTCCCTCAATCTCATTTTACAGAAGAGCAGGGACAAAGTTGTTCTTACAATACAGAAAAGTAGGGGACCTTCCACCTGCTGAGATCCTCAAAGGTCCATGCAGAAATGATACCTGGAGAAGTTGTAGACAGGTATGAAGGACCTGAAAGAGCAAAAGTCATTTTCGATGACAAACCACCTGGTCAGGATGAAGGGATGTGTCTGAATAAGACTCTCTCTTCCTATTGTGGAGAAGATGGATCAAACCAGGCCTGTGTGTGTGCCTATGGTTGATATACCATTCTAATTTGTGAAAGTGTCAGAGGAAGTAGGGGCAGCCTTCATCTCATGGGGCCATTGGGAGCAACTGTTAGGACCAAGTGGTTGCCAAGGCAGTGACCTCATTCAGTTCAAAGAAAATGTCATACCTCATTTCCTTGGTGATGGAACTCTCTGATCTTGGTATCCAAGAAGCCAGGCACCCAGATGCTTTTCCAGTCCCAGTCCCATGGGCTCACTTGTTTGGATTTACCAAGGACAGAGTCAGTCTTTCTTGGTACCTACTGATGTGAGGATGGCCAAATGCCAGGAGAGCTCTGAAGAGAGAACTTTCCTGAAAAAGCAGGTAGTGGCTCACCACTTTTTCCTGACAACTTAACATAGTTGGCCAAGGAAACCAGATCTGAGAGAGTACAGGCCATTTTGGGGGAACATAGTATGGCCCACCAGTCAGAGGACACTCCGGATAGTCACAGTTACTACTTAGGGGAAGGAGGTGCCTTTGTGATTGTGGGTGTGTGGTTTTGTCTCATGTTCTGAGAATAGGTAGGAAAGGCGGTTTGTTTGATTTTCAGTGAACTGTTTCTAGTAAGTTGTTTGACAAGGTGAGTGTTTCTATGTCTGTGTATCCCACTGTGTCCGTGGTTGTAGACATGAGAAAAGACAATGCAACAATGGATGTGTCCTGTGTAGTAGAAAGATTCCCAGCATTCATCCTGCCCAATTGATGAATGGACTGCAGCTTGCCTTATGGATGGGCAAAACCTACTACCTTCCTAAGTCCCTGTTTTCTTCCTGAATTCTGGCAACTCTCCAGAATAGTCTCATTGTTTTGTGTCCAAGATATGTACCAACTCCAAGGTCTGTGACATGTCCATGTACTGGATAGCTGAAGAGAATGGGCAGTGTCTCAGAAAACTCATATATGAGTTTGACCAGAAAAGTCTCAGTGGAGATACCATGCTTTGGGCCTTTTGCTTACCTATTGTTCTGTTGCCCTGAATGTCAGGAAGATCTTGGGCTCAGGCTACCCCTTTGTGAAGCCTGAAGAAAACAGTTTTCAAATGAAAATGAATGGGCATCACCTGTGGTTCTTGCTAATTTGCTTCGGAAAGGGATGTGTCTGAATCAGGCTCTTGGCCCTGTGTGAGGCTGTGGCTTAGATTCTCAGCACCTGATGGATCTAAAGAAAGATCCCATGTGTGAAACCAAAACCAAATTCGCAAAAAGTTCAGTCATTGTGAATAAATTCTATTACCTTTCTCTGTTAGGTTCCTGAAATCCATCAAGTGAGAATAGCGATCCTTTCAGTCAAATGAGTTCTTCAATTCTCTGCAGAGGTGCTTGTCTTTTCTCATGACTCCAGTTCACATAAAGAATCTAAACCCCACAGTCAGAAGGCCTCAAATTGGAGAAGCGGAGCAGTATTAATGGCAGGCCTATTTGATCAATCCTGGTTCACAGGAAGGGTGTCGTGCCCACCCTGACTTGAGCCAAATGAGGGGCAAGGGAGCTTATTTTGGACACTCTTTTGGAATGTGCCCCTTATGGAAAGCTCCAACCAGAGGTTATGATGAGTGTCTATAAGGAAGAAGATGGGGTCCATGTGGTAGTGTTTTGTTTTTAATTGTGGTCATTTGATTGGCGGTGTGAAGAGATGACTGGGTCAACCTGGGCTTGAACTCTGGTTTGATTCCCCTTAGAGACTGCGTTCTGGAACTGACCTCAGAGAAGTATTGCCATGAAAAGTGTTGGGATTTAGGAGGCCACGCATGAGAGTCATCCTTGGAAACTGAGATCTAGGCCCAGGGTGGCTTTCCAAAGAGTACTGGGAATCTCAGCCAGTATATCACATGATTTTATTGTGAAAGACTTGGCAGGGATAGTTGAGAGTCAAAACACACATGGACCTCACATTGAAGATCTCAATGCGCCTGGCTTCATGTGACCTTTTGGCCACTCTTTTGGAAGCCTTGCCTGTGAGAGTTCTCCAGAGCTTTCTTTGAAATGAACTTCCTCAACATTTAATGGTTCCTGAATGAATTGAAACCCACAGTGCCTCCAACTTCATCCTTGAAAAATGGCTAGATAAATACCATGAAATTTTTAAAATTCCCATGACCAGGTGGCACTGGAGAACCTTTGGATGTCCTGTTGTATATCTTGAGTGTACCAGACCCTGCCTTAATTCACTGGGTTTAATGAAAATGTTGTAGAACAGAGATGCCATTGAGTTATAGCCTGCAGAGTTGTGGGCCTAGAGAGGTGGTGTGCAGTTTTGTGATAATACATCTGTGTTGTGGCCATGTGGTTCTGCCATTGGCTTCTAAATTCCTTGTAACTGCCATGGTGGAGCCAGGAGACCCGTATATGTAAAAGCATGTTTTTATATTGAGATATTTCAGGGCCATGTTCAGAATCAAGCTGCTATGGACAAGGGGGCAAGCAAGTTAGAGCCTGCAGAGTATTGGGCCTAGAGAAGTGGTGTGCAGTTGTGTGATAATACATCTGTGTTATGGCCATGTGGATTTCTCATTGGCTTCCAAATTTTTCGTGACTGACATGGTGCAGCCAGGAGACCCGAATATGTAAAAGCATGTTTTTATATGGAGAGGATTCAGGGCCATGTTCAGAATCAAGTTGCTATGGACAAGTGGGCAAGCTATGTGGGAAAGAAGCCTGGTTGTTGCATTCTCCTGCAGACCCTGACCACAACACGTGACAGAACTCCCTCCAGCACTGTGTCCCTGTTGAACTTCTTGTATTTTGTGAAGCAAATACCAAACTCCCAGTGCAACAACAGGAAACACCACGAAAAGTGGAGGATGACCAAATGGCTCCACAGTCCACATGGGGAGACAATTAGACCCCATTGGCCACTGTTTACCTACAAAGAGTGAATTCAGCACTGCTGCCTCATGTTCACTGGAAAATAAGAAACCATATCCTCCAGGTCACATAAATGCAGACCCAGATTTTATTGTCTCACTACAAAGGAAGCTAAAGCTCCTGAAAATACCGTATATTTCAAGTGCCCAACCTCAGAGGCAGTTTCTCAAGATGTCTTTATGCCAGCAGACCTCCATGTTAGAGGAGTGTTTACCATGTCCCTTACTTTTGGAAACTCCTCTACCACCTCCAAGGTTGTGAACTCTGAGCATTTTCCACTCAAGATATGTATTCACAGATTTTCTAACTCTTCTATTCTAATTGTGACTTACTTCAGGTGAAGGTAATGTCAAGGATTTGTTCTGGATGAGAGTGGGAAGATTTTTGTGTAGCATATATTTTCATACACATTTGATTCATTATTCTATTTTCCATTTGAAATACTGATCCCTGAAACTAACCCATAACCTACTAGACTCTGACTACTAATCCTAATATGATGGAGAAAAATAACCCAAACAGAATAGAAATACAAGAAGTTTAGAGGAGGCATGGTTTATAGTTGGACTTACCTTTTGCATAAAAAAGGGTAGGTGTTATAAATCTAGTCAATTTTCTGTTGAAATAGTTCTCTATGTGTTTTTAAAGTTAACAAATATGTGAATTCCTGTCTCCCTCTCTCTGTAGCCTATTCAGCACATGTATTTTTATATGCACATATAGAATCCTACCTGGTATCACACTTATATTCTTGTGAGGTGGCTGACTTGGCAGATACAAAATGTGAGAAGAGATTACTCCTCCTAAATGCTGTTGGAAATTAAAATTCAATATATGGGTAAACTTCATAGTTAAACAACATTATACATAAATCTATCTTCAGTAACATGCATATTTTTGAATCTGTGGATGATGTATATTTCATGGTGAATTTCAATTGGGATATATATTGCTATTTTTATAGTCTCAGTTTGTGTGTGTGTGTGTGTGTATATATATATATATATATATATATATATATATATATATATATACTCTCCAGATTTTTCAAAATATGAAATGTATGAGTCTTATTATACACTCCATGAATTCATTTATGTTCATGTATGTGGATTTATAATCAACTTTTCACAAGATTATTCTCAGAAATATTCATCTACCTGAAATACATATTTGTTTCCTAGTACTGAAAACTAACTTCAGTGAATGGTACATACAAATCCTAATATTTCTACATTAACGGACGCAGTTTAACATCAATTCAAGTAGATTCCTATGGGACATGATGTGTATTTTAACGTTCATTTTTATTCAACACTGGTACATTACTATTTCTTCAATTTCTGCACATCATCGTATATATTTATCATCCACAAGTTAGCAAATATATAGGCGTTTGTTTCACTTTAAATCACTTCCTGGTTCAGAAAATATGTATACCTCCAGGTTTCTGGACTGCTCTTTTTTGAGACTTCTTTCCAAACACATTATTTTCAATTTCTATAATCACTTTTGCAGCAAAAGTCAAACACTCTTCATGAAAATCCATAACCCTAATATTTCATTCAGATGTATAACGGGTAGGATTAAATGTATTATATCAATATAAGGTTTCCTGTATATTTTCAGATATCAATTCAATCCATTATTTAAAGTTGGAACCAGTAATATTATTTATTCACACTATTGTCTATTCATGCATTATCTCTATATTCATAGACAAATGGTACACCTATTTCTACCCAAAATACTAATTCATATATCTTCAAAATATTGCTCCCAGAAATGGTGGAAGAAAAACTCCTATTACCTGATCCACATATACTTTTTATTATAGTAATATTCTGGACACACATAGGAAAGTTCACACTTATGATTGTACCAATGTAATGGTCGGGCGAGCGTCGGAAGAAGAGACAACGAAGATACTGTCTCATGCAACAGCAAAGGGTTTATTGGGGGTCCAGCATGCTGGGGCTCAGATCTCACTTGAATAGAGAAGAGAGCCCTAAGAACAGCTTAAGCAGAGCTTATGCAATTTAAGTGGTGAGAGCAGGGTGGGAAATTTATTGATAGGTCAGGTCGAGTGAGTGGTTTGCATGCCAATGGGAGAGGGAGTACATTCAACAGTTTGCCAATTGGGGACAGCACATTCTGGAAACAAGATTAGCAAACAGTTTTCAAGATTTCATCAGTATTTTGTTAAGCATACACAAAAACAGGAAGTTAAAAGTACATATTTTATTAACCTTTCATTCCCCACTTCTTATTCTGGTTAATTTTAATCATAAAAATGAGCATTGGGGGGTCTCACATTTTATGTCTTCTAGTGAGGTATATTGTTGTCTGATTACCAGAAGTTTAACTTATCCAATTTAAGCTTGTAGAAAGGAAACTAGATGGTTGAGCAAACAGGGTCCTACAATTAGCAATGAAATGAGAATTATTAATGTGCCGCAGTCTCTGGCTGGGCACAAATCACGAGTCTCCACACAGCTTTGTAGATTCAAACAGCAATTCTTTATTTCCAAACTCACACCGGCAGTCTACAAACACGTTCTGGGGGAATCCACGTTCTCTGCCCAAATCCACACTCTGCCCAAATCCACCACTGTGCTTCTGTATCCCAAAAATACTGTCTACAAACACGTTCTGGGGGAATCCATGTTCTCTGCCCAAATCCACACTCTGCCCAAATCCACCACTGTGCTTCTGTCTCCCAAAAATACTGTCTGACCCTAAGAACTCAAGAGGAACTCAGCAGCAGGATACGCCCTATTCTAAACAGGGAACACCCTAATCTCCTATTATGCTAAACCGCCCTATTCTAAAGGGGGAACACCCTAATCTCCTATTATGCTAAACCACCCTATTCTAAAGGGGGAACACCCTAAACACAGATCCGCCCTGGTCCTTGAGAAAGGTCACCTTACATGCAATGTCCTGCAAAATGTCCTATTTCCATGAGTCCTTCCACTAAAGAAACATGGGGGTACGCTGGCAAGGAAATTGTCATACCTACTTGGCTGATGGCTCTCAGCTTTAATGGACTGGACAGGGCTGATAAAAGCGTAGTTAACCAGGGGGACTGTGTGAACAAAGACTCAAACCACCCTTTTTCTGCCTCTCTCTCTTGTTGATGCTCTTCTAGGCGTCTTCTTAATTTACTCATAGATTTTTTAACAACTCCAGTATGGTTGGCATAAAAACAACTTTCTTCCCTCAATGCAGCATGAAATCCCCCTTCTCTCATGAAGAGGAGGTCCAACCCTCGCATGTTCTGTAAAACAATTTCAGAGAGAGAGGTTAAAGAGTCCTATAAAACTGTGATGGAGGTTTTTAATATCTTTAAATTTTGGTCTATTGCTGCTTCTCATCGGGTAATTTGTTGTGTCACTTGGACTAGGGCAGTGATTCCTGTGCCCACCCCTGCAGCAGCTCCTTTTCCTAATAGGATGGCTAAAGTGAGGGATACAGGTTCCCAGAGGAACCGGGTTGTATGCCCCCCTATTTGATATTTAAATTAACCTGCCTCATGATAGAGCACTCTGGGAAACATCTGAACATTACATAATTAATCACATCTGTTGACCATTTTATGAAAACATAAAAAAATGTTTAAGTATATAGAATTATACTGTTGTAAGGACGGACAAGTCAAGGCACCTAAGATAGCACCAAAGACAGCAAAACAGACCTATTTGGTTGCAACGGATTTAGAGGGCATTGCTTCTGTTGTAATCAATTAGTCACCTGATCTCCAAGTTTAGGTAGTTTCATAATTTTGTACCCAACATGTAAGGGAAGGGGCTCAGAAGTTCACAGTCTGCAGAAGTTCACAAAAAGAAGTTTTCGTTTCTATTTTTTTTTTCCTCTGTTCTGGGCAAGTTAACATTTTAAGGACACCTGAAGGGGGAGAGCTTTTTTCTTCTCTTTTTTTTTTTCTCACTGCCAGCTGTAACAATGGAGCTCATTTGGTAACTTATTTATCTTAGAAATGTAACCATCTCTGTGAAGCCCCAGCTCAAGGCCAGAGGCCTTGTTCACATGTTTTGTGAAAAACTAGTAAGGGGGTGTCTAGCTTAGGAGTGCTGATTTTTCCAGCCAGTGGCCAAATAGAACAAGGCAACACGAAAATGGGAAGTTTATCTACATTGAACTCTTTTATAGGGACTCTTTGGCTGAAAGTCCTAAAGTCAGTCATGCTGAAGACTGCTGGAGAAGGTCAGTTAAGACTTTTCTGTGGGCCTGGTATAGACGGGGAAGATGGGGAAGGCGGGTCTGAGAGCAGCACCTTGGGTCTGAGCATGAGGAAAGAGAGACGTAAAAGAATAATGGGAAAGGGGTTTGGAATTTTCCAGGCAACAAAACTTAAGCAGGAGAACAGATAGAGCAGAGGGGAAGATCGGAGTGAGTATCCCAAAAAGCCTGTGAGGGACTTTAAATTCTTAGTAACCTGTTTTCAGTGATGACAGAGCAACTTTAAAGGCCATTTTCATTACATTTTGGATAGGGGTCTGAGGGCTCTCCTTAGCTGGTTTGAGCATTGGGTTAGCTGGTAAGAGGACCCGGTGGGACCTGGTGCGGGCACTGACAGGAGAAGAGAGTAGTGAGTGGGTGGATGGGTACCTCAGTACCTGCTACCTCAGCAAGGGGGCAATAGTCTGAGATCCGGTGGTTTGGTTTTTGATCTAGTAATTGGAGGGAAGAAATCAGGTTGCTGAGGTGGGAGTGACAGCAGAGAGTCTGGAGCAGAAAGCTGAGGGTGAGGATCTATTGGATAAGCATAGTTCAGGATGTGAGCGAAGGAGGGAAAATGCCTCCACTTAGGGGAATTTCCTTCCACCCTTTTGAGCACTTGCCGAAGTTAAAAAGGTCACGCAGAATTTGAGGATCTAGAGAACCCTCTGGGGGCCATCGGTATTGGTTGTGTAATTGGTAATATGGCCAATGCTGTGTACTGAATTTGATGAGGAGTTTGGGTTCCACCAGGCACCCCTGTATGCTCACATTCCCATGACTTACAGAAGAAGTTGGCATTTCCCCCACAAAGCCATGTCTGTTTGTGGCTTTGCTAGTCCGCTGGGCAAACATAGTAATCTAGGCTAGCCAACCTGCATCTGGCTCACGTGTCCCTACATCCATAATGTTTGTTTCTATTACCTATGGTATGGAAGGGATTTATTGGAATTTTAGTGGGATCCCCTTCATCAGGGATATCCCAATAGGAAAGACCTATAGCCAGCTGACAAATGTCTGGGTGGAGAGATGGCCACGATGTCCCTAAGGGGGATGTATGCAAGATAGACCATACTTCTTGTACAGTAGGATTTGTGATCAGCCATTACTGCTGAACAGGCTGATGAGGGTTAGGACTACTCTTGGCCAAGGGGAGAGTCTGTAGCCCTATCCACATGGCGAATACACAATTTGAAAGTGTTACCAGTCTTTTCCAGTTTCCAGCTAGATTTTGGACAGGGCACAGGCCAGAGATGAGAGGCATGGATCCATGAAGTGATTCCGTCTACATCTACCACTGTAGGTGTTATATGTAGCACCTTATATGGTCCTTTCCAGTGGGGTTCCAGGGATGATACCTGATGTCGTCTAATGTAGACGAAGTCTCCTACTTGGTATCGATATGGAGTCCCCTCGTCTCCAGGTTGGTAGGCAGTGGCCAGATGTTTCCACAGATATTGTTGATTTCTTTAAAGAGCTTTAAGTCTGTCAAGCAAGGGGGTGTGGAAGGGATCGTTAGGTCTTAGAGTTTGGGTTAGGTCCCTTACTGGAGGAGGGACCATAGAGAATTTCATAGGCGGTGAGGTTACACAAAGAAACAGAGGAGTATGAGTATTTCTTGCATGAAACAGTGCATAAAGCAGGAGCATAGACCGATCTTTTATGGCGATCTCTAAGCTTAATTTTGTTAAGTCCCTTTAATGGTTCTATTTATTTATTTTTTTTACCTGTCCTGAGCTCTGGGGTCTATAAGCACAATGTAATTTCCAATTAATCCCCAGGGTCCTGGCTAATCCCTGACTTACCGGGACAATGAACGCCAGTCCATTATCAGACCCTATTACCTTAGCCAGTCCGTATCTTAAAAAAATATCTTTCAGGATCTTCTTGACCACCATTTGTGCCATTTTTTTTTTTTTTTTTTTTTGTGGGGAAGGCTTCAATTCATCCTGAAAATGTATCTACAAAGACTAGGAGATATTTAAATCCATAACTTACTGGCTTAATTTCAGTAATGTCCACTTCCAAGAATTGTCCTGGTCTGGTTTCTTATAGGTGCTTTCCTGCAGGGAAGTTGGAAGGGTAAGCATTAACCAATTGACAGACCCGGCAGGCTTTTGTTACCCGTTCAGTTATTTCTTTTCGCTCTGAGTCGGTTATTGGAAAACTCTGTTCTTGATCCTTCAGGAATGCCTGCAGTTTCTTTGAACCAAGGTGAGTGAGTTGATGTACATTTTTAACTTAGTTTAGGGCTTTCTGAAAATGCAAGCTGGGCTCAGTGAAGTTGAGGGTTTCAGTGTCAGTGTCCTTAGATGTTATCAAAAGCTTGCTGGTGCTCAGGGGTCCATTAGAATTGGGCATCTCTCTTTAACAGCGGGTATAAAGGAGCAGCTAAGGATGCAAACCCAGGTATCCATAACCTGCATAAGCCAGTAGTCCCAAGAAACTCTCTGAGTTGTCTGCTGTTAGTTGGGGGTGGTATCTGCTCAATGGATTGTTTTCTGGTCTCAGTGAGCCATCGTTTACTGCCCCTAAGTGAATAGTCCAGGAAGATTACTTCTTGCTGGCAAATTTGGGTTTTTTTGGCAGAAGCACTATACCAGAGTTGAGCAAGCTCATATAATAGTAATTGGGTTCCAGATTCACAATTTTCCTTGGTGTTGGCTGAAAGTTGCAGGTCATCGACATATTGAAGCAGGGTGACTTCAGGGTGCTTAGTTCTAAAGTTGTTGAGGTCTCTGTGGAGGGCTTCATCAAAGAGAGTGGGGGAGTTTTTGAACCCCTGTGGGAGTCTAGTTCATGTTAGTTGACCAGACGTCCCGGTTTCTGGGTCTACCCAATCGAAAGCAAATAGCAACTGACTATCTTTATGCAGAGGCAAGCAAAAGAAAGCATCTTTTAAGTCCAGAACAGTATACCATTTCCGCTCATGGTTCAGAGTGCTAAGCAGATTGTACAGATTATGTACTGTGGGGTGAATGTCCTGCACTCTGTTGTGGATCTCTCTTAGGTCTTGAATGGTGCGATAGTCCACGGTTCCTGGATTTTTATACTGGTAACAGGGCAGTGTTCCAGTTCGAATGAAAGGGCCTTAGGACCCCTAAGGCCAGATATTTCTGAATATGGGGCCTTATACCATCTTTAGCTTTTTTGCTCAGAGGATATTTTTTGACATTGATAGGGGGGGCTGAAGTTTTTAACTCCACTGTTATGGAGGATGTTTCACGGCTAGGCGTAACCCAGCAGTTTTTTTCCTAGGCATCTGCGTAATCTGTTATCCATTTCCGGGGTAGCTTGCCTGTTTGATCAGTCTTGGGGGGGGTGTGATGAGTTGATGTTCATCTTCTACTGACATAGTAAAAGACGTGACTATAAGAGTTTTTACTGAAGGATTTAGAAATTTCAATTGGGGGCCTTCAGGGTTAAGAGTTATTCTGGCCTGGAGCTTGTTGAGCAGATGTGTGCCCATCAATGGGGCCGGGCATTCTGGGATTACTAGGAACGAGTGATGGATTTTTCCTTTCCCCAGGTCCATGGTCCTCTTAGTTATCTAAGCCCCATATTTACTGCCATTAGCCCCTTGAACTAGAGTCCTTTTTGTTTTATAGATGGCCCAATGGGGCATTAAGGGCTGAGTATACTTACCCTGTATCCACTTCAAAGTTTAATCCCCACTGGCGAGTACTTTGTGTTCTTTTGGCCGGGCCAGCTACCTCCAGGGAAGGAGGGGCTGTGTGTGCCGTGGGGTAGTCACCTGGATGGTGCTGGGCTGGCCTATATTCCTCCAATGGTGGAGAGTCTGAGTCAGCAGCAGGGGAATCACTTAGAGGGTGTTTGGGGTTGGAGGACAAGGGCAGGGCATAAGGAGGGGGAAGAGAGTCCAGTAGAGTCTTGAGACTCAGGGACAACAGAGGGTGGAGGAGGGGGAGCAGAGGGTTTGAGTGATAGAATCGTGGGAGAACCAGTAGGAGCAGGGACAGGGACAAGGAAAGGCTTCACCCATGGAAGAGGAGATTTGCAGAGGTCCTGCAAACTAAAGATATATTGCTGTTGATCTGGATGGCTATGTGGCCCCGGCTGAAAGACAATATCTCTGAGTTTTTGAATTAGTGTGAAGTAGAAAGATCCTTCTGGGGGCCATCCGACTCCAAAGGTGGGTCATTCTGAGACACATAGAGTCTTCCAGATCCGATGTTTTACTGAAAAAAAGGAAGATTCTGAGCCTTTAAGCAGACTTTGGTCCTGTGTTCAAGGGTCAGGGACAGAGGCATTGAAGTGCTCTGTCCCATATGAAAGATACACAAATAGTGAAAGTAATGACACACGACACAGACAAGACAATAAAGACAGGCAATGGACGTCCAATACTGAGAACAGGACTGAGTAGCCAGGAAAACCTGATGGGCTGGCAATACCGAATCCAAATCAAAATATCACTGAGTTTAGGAGACTATGTTACTCGGTTTCCCGAGTTCCCTGGGGCGTCCCCCAGAGACGTGGCCTGTGGCTCTGTGACACTTCTGTCAGCCACCGTCAGAGAGAGCTCATGCTCATCACCAATAGCCATTTTGCCCATCCCTAACCTGAAACCTGAAACAAGAAAGTGGCGCCTTACTTACCCTGAGAGGAGCCCATTGGGGGTCTTTCGTCCAACGCTGCTGGAACTCGCTGGGGCCCTCAGATGTAATGGTCGGGCGTCCGTTGGAGGAAGAGACCACCAAGAGACTGTCTCATACAACAGCAAAGCGTCCAAAATTCTGGGGCTCAGAGCTCACTTGAATAGAGCAGAGAGCACTGAGAACAGCTTAAGCAGAGCTTATATACTTTTCTTGAAGAGGGCAGGGAGGGAAGTTTATTGATGGGTCAGGGCGAGTGGGTGGTTTGCGTGTAAACAGGTGAGGGTGTACATTCTGCAGTTTGGCAGTTGGGGACAGCACATTCTGGGAACAAGATTAGCAAAAAGTTTTCAAGATTTCAAGAGTGTTTTCTTAAGCATACAGAAAAACAGAAAGAGACAAGTACCTATTTTATTTATTTTCAACAAAGCCTAAATGGAAAGTGAGCATGGATTACTAAAAACATTCATGTCCAGGTTGCCTAATGCTCTCAAATATCAATTCTATTGGTAACTACATATTTCTTTCTTCCTAAGGTTATATATTCAACCTCAACCCTGTTGAAAATGCCTAATCCTATGACTCACTTAATAATTTGCCTGATTTCCTAATGTCTCTATTGATACCTCCTTTCCTACATATTTTCCCATATTCATTATTATGACTGACACTTAACATGGACTGACATTAATATTCACTCTCTAACCGAAACCCTATTGGTAAAGAACTTTTTTCCAAATCTTATTCTCACCCTTCTTTCTAAACCTACTGACTATCTTCCTAATTCTACCGACTATCCCTTTTTGACTGGAGGTTCTCTTCGACATTCAATCATCCAAGGTACAACGTCCTATGCCATTGTGTATGGATTTATCTGAGACATTTGTGCAGAAAGTATGTCATTGCTAAGTATCCCAATCAAGGTCTCAATGCCATTCTGGGATGCAAATCTTACCTAGATTTCTGTTTCCATACTTATAACTCATGTCTATATTCTTATAAATATCACAGATTCCCAATACCATTATTCATCCTGCAGAATGATTCCTAACCCAAATCGAAACTGTTATTAACCCTAACCACACAGTGTTCCCTCAATCTAACTTTAGAGAAGAGCAGCGACAGAGTTGGCCTTAAAATACAGGGATGTAGGGGATTTTCCACTTGGTGAGAACCTCAAAGGTCCATGCAGAAATGATCCCTGAAGAAGATGTAGGCAGCTATGAAGGACCTGAGAGAGCAAAAGTCATCTTCCATTGCCAAAAAACCTGGTCAGGATGAAGGGATGTGTCTGAATCAGCCTCTCTCTTAATGTACAGAAGATGGACCAAACCAGGCCTTTGTGAAGTGCTGTTCCTTGGTGCCTTTGATTTATATATCATTCTAACTTGTGAAAGTGTCACAGGAAGTAGGGGCAGCCTCCATCTCATGGAACCCTTGGAAGCGACTGTTAGGCAAAGTGTTTGCCAAGGCAGTGACCTCATTAAGTTCCTGAAGGAAGTAACCTATCTCACTTCCTTGGTGATGCAACACTTTAAACTTGGGATCCAGGAAGCCAGGCACTGAGAGCCAATCCAAGTCCCAGTCCCAGTGGGCTCACTTGTTTGGTGTTACTAAGTACAGAGTCAGTCTTTCTTGGTACCTAGTGATGTGAGGATGGCCACATGCCAGGGACCTTTCCTGAGAATGTAGGTAGTGGCTTTCCACATGCTCCTGACAACATCACAGAGTTGGCCAAGGAGACCAGATCTGAGAATGGATAGGCCATTTCGGGGGAACATAGTATGACCCACCAGTCAGAGGACACTCCAGATAGTTACAAACCTACTTGGGTGAAGGAGGTGCCTTTGTGGGTGTGGGTGTGAGTTTGTGGTTTTGTCTCATGTTCTGAGAATAGGTAGGAAAGGTGGTTTGTTTGGATTGGAATGGACTTTTTCTAGTAAATTGTTTGACAAGGTGAGTGTTTCTATGTCTGTTTCTCCCACTATGTCCGTGGTTGTAGACATTAGAAAAGAAAATGCATCAATGGATGTTGTCTGTCTTGTAGAAAGCTTCCCAGCATTTATCCTTCCCAATTAATGCATGGACTGTGACTTGCCTTATGGATGGGCAACACCTACTATCTTACTCCGTTTCTGTTTTCTTCCTGAATTCTGGCCACTCTCGAGAATTGGCTCATGGTTTTGTGTCCAAGATATGTACCACCTCCAAGCACTGTGACATGGCCATGTACATGATAACTGAAGGGAATGGGGGGATCTCAGAAAACTCAGATATCAATGTGACCAGTAAAGTCTCAGTGGAGAATCCTTGCTTTGGGCCATTTGCTTACCTATTGCTTCATTGCCCTGAATGTCAGGAAGGTCTTTGTCTCAGGCCACGCCTTTGTGAAGCCTTAAGAAAACAGTTTTCAAATGGAAATGAATGGGCATCACCTGTGGCTCTTTGCTTAATTGCTTTGGAAAGGGATGTGTCTGAATCAGCCTCTTGGACCTGTGTGAGGCTGTGGCTTAGATTCTCAGCACCTGATGGATCTAAGGAAAAATTCCATGTGTGCTACAAATACAAAATGGTCAAAATAGCAGTCATTGTGTATGAAGTCTCTCGCCATCTTCTGTAAGGTTCCTGACCTCCATCATGTGAGAATAGGGATCCTTTGGGACAAATGAGTTCTTCAAAGGCCTGCAAAGGCTAGACCATAGATGCTTGGGTTTTTTCATGACTCCCATTCATATAAAGAATTTATACCTGGCAGTCAGTAGGTCTCAAATTGGAGAAGTGGAGCAGTAATAAGGTCAGGCCTATTTGATCACTCCTGGTTCACAGGAAGGGTGTTCAGGCCACACTGACTTTAGGCAAAATAGGGGCAGGGGAGCATATTTTGGACACTGTCTTGGACTTCACCCCTTTTGGAAACGTCCAGCCAGAGGATTTGATGAGTGTCTACATGGAAGAAGACGAGGGCTATGTGAAAGTGTTTTGGTTTTAATTGTGGTCATTTGTGTGGCGGTTGGAAGACATAACTGTGTCCACCATGGCTTGAACTCTGGTGTGATTCCCCTTAGAGACTGCTTTCTGGACCTGACCTCAGAGAAGAATTGCCATGAATTGTGTTGGGATTTCAGGAGGCCACGCATGAGAGTCCCCATTGGAAACTGAGATATAGGCCCAGGGTGGCTCTCCACAGAACACTGGGAATCTCAGCTAGGGTATCCCATGATTTTATTCTGAAAGACTTGGCAACCAAAGTTGAGATTCAAAACACACATGGACCTAGCATTGTAGACCTCAATAGGCCTGGCTTCATGTGATCTTTTGGCCACTCCATGGGAAGCCTTGCCTGTGAGAGTCCTCCAGAGCTTTCATTGAAATGAAGTTCCTCACCATTTAATGTTTCCTGAATGAATTGAAACCCACAGTGTCTCCAACTTCATCCTTGAAAAATGGCTAGATAAATACCATGAAATTTTTGAAATTCGTATGACCAGGTGCCACTGAAGAACATTTGGATGTCCAGTTGCTGATCATGAGTGTACCAGAGAGTGCCTTGATTGACTGGGTTTCATGAAAATGGTGTAGAAGAAGGAATCCTGTATGTTGGTGCCTGCTGAGTAGTGACCCAGAGCTGTGGTGTGCAGTTGTGTCATAAAACATCTCTGGTGGGGCCATGTGGATCTGCCATTGACTTCCAAATGACTTGTGGCTGACATGGTGCAGCCAGTAATCCCTATATGTCTGATCTCTTCATATAAAGGCATCTTGTTATATGGAGAGGTTTCAGGGCAGTGTTCAGAATCAGGTTGCAATGGTTAAGGGGGCAAGCTATGTGGGATATAAGCCTCATTGGTGGATTCTCCTGGAGACTCTGACCGACGACACGTGTGAGAAATCCCTCCAGCACTGAGTCCCTGTTGATCTCCTTGTATTTCATGAAGCAAATACTAAACCCCCAGTGCAGCAGCAAGAAACACCATGAAATGTGGAAGATGCACAAATGGCTTCACATACCTCATGGGGAGACACTTAGCCTTCAGTGACAACAGTTTCCCTACAAAGAGAGAATTCAGCACTCCTGCCTCATGTTCATTGGAAAATAAGAAACCATGTCCTCCAGGTCACATAGATGCAGACCCAGCTTTGATGGTCTCACTACAAAGAAGCTAAAGCTCCTGACAACAACATATATTTCAAGTGCCCAAGGTGAGGGGCAGTTTCTCAATAAGTTTTAGGCCAGCAGAGCTCCATGTTTGTGGAGTGTTTACCTGTTTGACCAGGACATGAGAAAAGACCACTGACTCCAATTAAAATCAAATTAAAGCAAGCTTATTATTTCCACTGGCTGAGCTGCCTATCCCTCTCAAAATGGCGGAAACAAGACAGCAACCCCACCTTTCCTACAGCCCAGCTTTATAGTCCAGTAAGTTACACAAAAGGGGGGTTACAGATAACAGAACTCGGAGAAGCATCACGCTATTGCTAGTTTACAATTTTTTTTTTTGCTGGCCCCATCATCAGAATTTATGAGGACCATTAGTGACTCACGAGAGTCGTTGTCTGGCCAGAGAAGACCAATATTTATGAGGTGTCACTAAATTTTCAGAGAGGGCTGCTATCTGGTCAGAGAGCCAGGCATGGGTGAGTTCAAGGCACGGGCAGGCTTTCCAAGCAGGTTCAGAATTTGCAGTAATTTATAGGAAAGCAAAATTATCTTTTCATGACTTTGTGGCAAGATGGCTTCCAATTTTAATAAATGATCAGGTTGGGTTTATCATTCCCCCTTTTTTAATGTGTCCCTTCCAAGTCTTTGATAGGGTAGGGGAAGAGCAATGAGGGAATTTTAATCCCTCAGGTAACAGTCTCCAAATTTTTAGAACTCACCCAAAATTAGATTCCTGGTTTTACCTGACTTAATTAATTACTTATATTGATTGTCTATTTATTTTTGGCTCCATAGTTGTAAGACGAGAGGCATCACTCATTTTGGCTTCTTCTGAGCTGAGAGAGAGTGATGTGAGTGGGCACAGTATAAGGGACATGAGTTGCCTTTTAGAAGTCAGTTGAGGGACATGAGTTGCCTTTTAGAAATCAGTTCGTTTTGAAGTCTGGTTGGGGAAGAACAGGTTGTAAATTCATCTGGGGATGGGTTCTTCTGTGTGAGAAACAAGAACCATGAGTACTGAAAAAATGTTGCAGCAGCTGTAACATGTCACTTTATAGAAGTTCCCTCAGCAGGTTTTAATATTCCCAGTTATCAGGACTGTCAACTTAATATTTAACATTTAGTGTTACAGTTATCCCTCTCCATAAGATACAGTTTAATAATTTAATATCATCTGATCTTGCAAAATCCTTTTACTAGTATGACCTCTGTGTATAATAGAGAAACCTTTAATTCTGTTACTCAGGGTTGGATAATCGTACTAGAAAAAACCAACCCTACCTGTAGGTTAGGAATATCTGTAGGCCTTAAACTAAAAATTTCTGCCTCTGGCAGCTCCTCTTGATACTCTCTTTTTATAGTTATCAGGCATTCCTTTCTGGGAATCCTTCTTTGTAGCCTCCAGTCTTACTTATTTTGGGAGGCTAACATAAAGTGTATAAAAAATTATTATTATTATTATTAATATTATTATTTAAAATGCCCAAGAATGGCTGTGTTTTGGTTTTAACTGTCTTTGCTAAGTGTTTAAGATGAAACAGTCAAACTGACTTTTGTTTCTATCTATTGTTAACAATCAGCTGAGCTTTTATGGGAGTCATTCCTGGGGAAACTTGAGAGCAGCTTCTCAGTTCTGCTAGTACCATTTGCGCTAGGTGGGTCCAGGTCTTGCTTGACCATGTGGCTACCCTCGGAAGCATCAGGGATGTCTCCCTTCTCTGATGACTCTCCTCTTCTTAGCAAATGCACTGATTAGCTTTCTGTTCTCCAGGGGTCTCATTAATCTCCCTAATTGGGAAGATATGAGGCCCAGAGTTGCAAAGCTCTTTGAGAAGTCCCTTGTTCCCTGGATTCAGACTGACTCAGAGGGCAAGAGCCAAATATTGGTTTTCTTGTCCCTTTTCATGTAACTTTAATTTTAAATCCTAATCTTAATCATCCAGCAAATAAATTTTAACAGCCTTATATTAAGAGTACTGGGCTTTATAACTTTATAATTATTTATCTTTTTTATTAATTGGGATCTGTATTATTCTGTCTATCTTGTAGGTGATGACTTATTATCTTAAATTAACCCATGTTGTGTTCTTAAAGCAACACTTCTGTAAAACACTAACAAGGAATCTTTAGATCACTTATAAGGAAATTACAAAATAAAATTTTTTAACAAGATTAAAAATACTTAGTTCTTGTAATAGCTACCCTGAAGTTTTTAGCTGAGTTATACATTATATCCCCTGTTTGAGATCCTAGAAATCTTGACAGAAAAAAAAAAACAACTTTTGAACATAACTTTAAATGAAATAATATCTGACCTACTGCTTTCGTAGTCATTCTCACATATAGTAAGATGGAACACAGAGCCTTATCTCAGGTAAGGCAGGGCTCTTTATAAATCTTAAGTGTTTTACTTCTAAAGATGATCTTTGTTTTTTTTAAATATCATTTTACAAAGATTACATAAATTATTTGAGGTCACATGAACATTAGTTAACACCATATGATATCACATTTAAAACATGAATTTAAGAAAGGCTGAAAGATTTTAACCTTTACATAGATTAGACTCTCATTAACATAAAAATACATTTAAATTGTTCCCCAATGTAAAAAGTAACATACAACTTTACATATCTTATTGATAAGAGGTAAATGAATGCCCGATATATTTTTTTTACCATACAACTTCAGAACACCAGCTTGAAATAATGCTCTTTTAAAGTTTCTACCTTACAGATTCGTATACCTGAAAGATATGAGCACATTAATAGCATCACAATTACATTGAAGTTTCTACATTAACCAAGTTTAGCTTTTAAATAAATGGCAGTACAGTGCTCTAAAATAACAGTTCTTATTTAATCAGTTGTTTAATTTTTATGGTTGCTTTTTCTAGAAAAAATAAAACTTAATAAACACAATGTTATGGGTAAACTTATGTTTTAAGAAATTTTTGTCTCTTTAACACATGACTGATTATTACAATCTTATACAGACTTTAGTACAAACTTATACAGACCTTACTAAATCAATCAGATATCTAACAAAAGTACTCATAAATGAGTAATCCCATATCAAATTTATTTTACTTATTTATCAATATATTAGACAAATGTATTGAACAGTGTAAACCATTTTTTTGTTGAAGAAAAAGTCCTAGAACCAAGGCATATTAGAACATTTGTAGACATTAATATTTTATTAGATTTTTGAACACCTAGAAAAACTTGTAAGCTTAAATTTAAAGACATTTATTTTTATCTCTTTATCCAATTTAAATTCAACTATTTAAATCACTTGAATTAAAGATCTTTGGATCCACTTTTTAAAATTTGTTTTTATGAGCATTTTTGTTTTAATGAGTGCTCTTTACAAATGCTAATTTGTGTATCATATATATGATATACGGACATATGAATATATAGACATACAACACATAACAAAATTGTGCACACATAATAATAGTAAAGGCCTTGTAGCTTTTTGTAGGTGAAATATCCATTGCAATGTTTCAAAAACTACACAGTTAGTCAAAGATAGAACTGATTAGAAAAACATCATCCTAGGTCTTTAGGATCAAAATCATGAGCTCAAAAAAAATAAAGTATCTAAGGAAAAAAATAAGAGTCCTAGAAAAATTGACTGGCCATTAATTAGTAAATACCATACAATTTAATTTTTTTTAGCCCTCAGATCACTCTCCTACTGAGCTTGCAGGCTTCTTTCATTTGCATTTCAACATAAGTCCTGGCTGAGGTCTGGAAGGAGCAGGGAAAAGCTGCTATTCTGAGCAGACACCTCAGGCTTAAGGCATTTCAACCATAATTTTCAGGTTCGGATGTTGAAAATTATAATACAATTTTAAGACACAATTCACAAAATTTTATGATACAAGTTTAAGACACAGTTTACAAAATTTTACATCTTTATATCTTTTTTTGTCAACAGATACCATACTATGATTTACTATCTTTGTTCAAATTAATGCACTGGTACACACAGTGACATTTTCCAAGGCTACCCAATTAAAAATTGGTGAAAAAAAAGCCTGAATGATTGGGAAGTTACTTGCCAACTTGGAAGTAGAGTTCTCTAGTTTTCCATCCTAAGTATTTAAGTTCTCTGGCATGAATTATCTGAAATCATAAACTAAACAATTACCTAAACCCAACTTTTAACTGCAAGATTGTGCAATGCTTCAAAAACCCATTCAGATGCCAGATTGTTATAATAAAACATCATCATTTAGACACACATTCAACTAAGATCATTCCCAAAAAACAATTTATAATATCAACACATTATTGCACATGTCTTAAAGGGCCAGAAACAAAGACACAAGACAGACTGAAAGGAGCTCCAGACTATGGCTTACAGACAGAAGCCTTTAAACCAGAGCAGATAAGAGAAAAATCTCCTACACCAGTGGCACCATAGATTTCCCCACAAGGGAACCAGATGTTTTCACTGAGGGACAACCTGAAATGTAAAATCAAGGGTCTCCATGGTGACTTTACTGTATTTAGTGTACCCTTTTTCTTTTTCTCTCTTTTAAGAAAACAGAGATGGCAAAATCCTTACAGTGCAGGGAAGGAAGTAGGTAATTCTCTGAAGCAACAGGGCTTGGGCAGCTGCTGGAAGTCCCTCAGTCCCTCCTTTCACTTACAGGATTAGCTCCTCTGGTTCGGTTCCACCCCAAGCACGCTCCATCTCCTAACATTTCAGTAGTCAGCTCTCAAAAAGTTCCGGGGTGGGGGGGTACCAAAAATTGTAACTTAAAGTTTGGTTCCTGATTTTGAAGCCAATTAATACCAATTTAATAATTAGGACAGGGTTTGAGAAAAAGAAAAAGGGAGATTTACTGCTTTGCTAACAAAAAAGTAAAACAGGGGTCTCTGCACAATGGTTGTGATTCTCTTGATCTGAAGGGACAAGAGGTTTTAAGGAGTTTCACGTGTTAACCTGGTAGATACTCAGTTCTTAGGTCCCCAGCAGGCATTGCCCTCTGCAGTGGGTGTGCTCCAGGCAGCCAGCTAGCGGCTTCTCTCATCCTGCTTAACAAAGGGTGTTAAAGTTCATCACAGTTCTTTAAAACACAGTCCAAATGGGTGTCAGTTTACTTGCTTTATTACCCATTTTCACTTAAGTTTTTACCACAGAAATCACACAACAAAACACACTAAAACAAACCAAAATAAAAAAAAAACATATGAAACACAGAACAAAACACAAAAAAACAGAAATCCAGCGCAGAAACAGAAAAACAGTGGAGATATGCAACGTCTTGCTAAAGCTCTGGGATAGGAGCTCCTGCGTGCCCATTGGCACCTCTCTATGCTTTCAGAGGAATTCCCTACAGAAAAGAACAGAGGACAGAATGATTCTCGTTACTGTACCAGACAGGAGTATATGTGTGTCTCCCCAGGACACATCTCTGTCATCAGAAGAGATCTCCCTTAACCTGATATCAGATGTTATATAGGCGCCACTTACCTATGGAGGCCTTCTCCACCATGTGCTTGCTAATAGTTTTAGTGCGGTGGTTCACTGCAGTGCTCCCTGGACCAAAATATCACACCAAGGCCTTGGAAATTTCCTCTCCATGCCGGAGCCCTGGAGGGAAGGCCAGCTTCAGAATTTCCAGTAGTCTGGTCTTGTGATCTATTGGGGCAATGTCATCTCGCTGGGAAACTACAAAATATTAGACCAGGATGCAAGAAAAGACCACTGACTCCAATTAAAATCAAATTAAGGCACACTTACTATTTCAAAGTGGATCCAAAGATCTTTAATTCACGTGATTTAAATGGTTCAATTTAAAGTGGATAAACAGATAAATATAAATGTCTTTAAATTTAAACTTACAAATTTTTCTAGGTGTTTAAAAATCTAATAAAATATTAATGTCTACAAAAGGTCTAATATGCCTTTGTTCTAGGACTTTTTCTTCAACAACAACAAAAAAATGGTTTACACAGTCTCCTACTCTAAGCCACTTTTTACCATCAATGGTCCCTTCAAGGAGAAACCATGGACACAATACTCCTATGTATGAAAAGAATAATTTTAAGTCCTTTTTCTTAACATGTGCCCCCTATGTCTTGAGGGCCTCCTTGAGGTCTGACAAAAACAAATCATGTGACGAAACTGCTTGTCCCATGGTGGGTCACTCACCATGTGTCATCCCCACTCTCCTCCTGGATCTGTCTATCGGTGGTGTCTGCTGAGGCGATCGCAAGCTCCGCTTTTTTAAGTCTTCCCTGAGGACAGGGTTCCCCCTCAGTCAAAGGCTCGAGACCCAGTAGGTGGGTGTCTGATATCCCGGCCGGCAGGACACATCAACGAGGGGGGTGAACCTAGATGGGGAGTAATGAAGGGAGAAAAGACACGAGAGATGACAGCAAGACAGGAGTTTTGATCAAGCTGCAAAATTTTATTTTATTTTTAAAAAATAAAATAAAAATAAAATTTAATTTCAAAATTAAATTTTATTCACACAGGGGTATTTATATACTGGGTATGGGAAAGCTCTCTTTTTGGCAGTTCCTGGATGTCTTCAAAAGGTGAGATAACCTCAGGATGTTTCAGTAAGACAGACAGCCCCAAGATGTCTCAGGGAGACAGATGGTTACAGGATATCTACTAGGCAGGATGTCTCCCAGAGGGCTGTTTCTTGTAAGTGTCAGGCTATTCTATGAAGGAGAAATTCCTTCTACCCCTGACAGTCAGGGATTTAGTATTTCAAATGGAAATTTGGAAAATGAATCCAAAGTGTATGCAAATATGTGCTACACAAAAATCTTTCCACTCTCATTCAGAACAATGCCTTGACATTACCTTCGCCCCAAGTAAAACACAATTAGAGGAGAAAAGTTAGAAAATCTGTGAATACATATCTGCAATGGATAATGTTCAGAAGTTTACATCTTTGGAGGTTGTAGAGAAGATTCCAAAAGTAAGAAACAGGTTAAAAATACCACAAACATGGAACTCTGCAATCCTAAAGACTGCTTGAGAAACTTCCTCTGAGGTTGGCACTTGAAATATATGTTGTTGTCAGGAGCTTTAGCTTCCTTTGTCGTGAGACCCTCAGACTGGGTCTGTATATATGTGACCTGGAGGACATGTTTTTTTTTTAATTTTCCAGTGGACATGAGGCAGAAGTGCTGAATTCTCTCTTTGTAGGTAAACTGTTGCCACGGGGGGCTAAAAGTCTCCCAGTGTAGACTGTGAAGCCATTTGGTCATCCTCAAATTTTCGTGGTGTTTCTTGCTGCTGCACTGGGAGTTTGGTATTTGCTTCATGAAATACAAGGAGTTCAACTGGGACACAGTGCTAGAGGGAGTTCTGTCACGTGTTGTGAGTCAGGGTCTACAGGAGAATGCACCAACCAGACTTCTATCCCACATAGCTTGCCCCCTTGACCAAAGCAACCTGATTCTAAACATTGCCCTGAATACTCTCCAGGTAACAAGATGCCTTTACATGCAAGGGTCTTCTGGATGCACCATGTCAGTCACAAGCCATTTGGAAGCCAATGGTAGATTCACATGGCCCCACCACACATATTTCATCACACACCTGCACACCACAGCTCTGGCCCCACTACTCAGCAGGCTCCAACCTACTAGCATCTCTGTTATACACCATTTTTATGAAATCCAGTCAATCAAAGCACTGTCTGGTACACTTTTGATCAGCAACAGGACATCAAAAGTTTCTCCCATGCCACATGGTCATGGGAATTTAAAAAATTTCATGGTATTTATCTAGTCATTTTTCAAGGATGAAGTTGGAGGCACTGTGGGTTTCAATTCTTTCAGGAACCATTAAATGGTGAGGAAGTTCATTTCAATGAAATCTCTGGAGAACTCTCACTGGCAAGGAATCCAAAAGAATGGCCAAAAGGTCCCATGAAGCAAGGCCCATTGAGATCTACAATGTGAGGTCCATGTGTGTTTTGACTCTCAACTATGGCTGCCAAGTCTTTCAGAATAAAATCATGAGATATCCTGGCTGAGATTCCCAGTGCTCTCTAGAAAACCAACCAGGGCTTAGATCTCAGTTTCCAAGGGGGAGTCTCATGTGTGGCCTCCTAAAATTCCAACACAATTCATGGCAATTCTTCTCTGAGTTCACTTCCAGAAATCAGTCTCTAAGAGGAATCACACCAGAGTTTAAGCCCAGGTGGACACAGTCATTTCTTCCAACCGCCAAACAAATGACCACAATTAAAACCAAAACACTCCCACATGGTCTTCAACTTCTTCCATAAAGACACTCATCATAACTTCTGGATGGGGGTTTCAATGAGGGGCGCAGCCCAAGAGAGCGTCCAAATAAGCTCCCTTGCCCCTCATTTGCCTAAAGTCAGGGTGGCCTGGACACCCTTCCTGTGAACCAGGAGTGATCAAATAGACATACCATTAATACTGCTCTGCTTCTCCAATTTGAGGCCTATGACAGACAGGAATAGATTCTTTATGTGAATTGGAGTCATGAGAAACCCCAAGCACCTATTAGCTAGCCTCTGCACGGCTTTGAAGAACTAATTTGACACAAAGTATCCCTATTCTCACTTGATGGAAGTCAGGAACCTTACAGAGGAAGGTGAGAGACTTCATCCACAATGACTTCTCTTTTGGCCATTTTGGTTTTGGATGCACACATGGGATCTTTCTTAAGATCCATAAGATGCTGAGAATCTAAGCTGCAGCCGCTCACATGGCTAAGAGACTTATTAAGACATATCCCTTTCCCAAGCAATTAACCAAAGAGCCACAGGTGATGCTCATTTATTTCCATTTGAAAACTCTTTTCTTCAGGCTTCACTAAGGTGTCGCCTGAGGTAAATACCTTCCTGACATTCAGGGCAACAGAACCATAGGTAAGCAAATTGCCAAAGAAGAGTTTCTCCACGGAGACTTTCCTGGTCACACTAATATCTGAGTTTTCTGAGATGCTCGCCATTTCCTTAAGCTATCCAGTACAAGGCCATTTCACAGAGCATGGAGGTGGTTCATACCTTGGACACAAAACCATGAACTTATTCTGGTGAGTGGCCAGAATTCAGGAAGAAAACAGGAGCCTTGGAAGATAAGAGGTGTTGCCCATCCATAAGTCAAGCCGATGTCCATTCATAAATTGGGCAGGTTGAATGCTGGGAAGCTTTGCACTAGACAGGACACATCTATTGACGCATTCTCTTTTCCAATGTCTAGAACCACGAACACAGTGGGATACACAGACATAGAAACACTTGCCTTGTGAAATGACTTACAAGAAACTGTTCACTCCAAACCAAACAAACTGCCTTTCTTACAAATACTCAGAACATGAGACAAAACCACAAACCCACACCCCCAACCACAAAGGCACCTCCTTCCCCCAAGTAGGTCTGTGACTATTTGGAGTGTCCTCTGACTGGTGGGCCATACTATGCTCCCTTGTAGTGGCCTTTCCTGTCTCAGATCTGGCCTCCTTGGCAAACTCTGTGAATTTGTCAGGAGACTGCAGTGAGCAACTGACTTTTTCTCAGGAAAGGCCTGTCTTCAGAGCTCTCCTAGCATTAGGCCAACCTCACATCAGTAGGCACAAAGAAAGACTGACTCTGTCCTTGGTGAATTCAAACAAGTGAGCCTACAGGGACTGGTACTGGGTCTGGCTCTGGGTGCCTGGCTTCCGGGATCCCAATTTCAGAGAGTTCCATCACCAAGGAAGAGAGGTGAGGTGACTTCCTTCAGTAAGTGAAAGAGGTCACTGCCTGGGCAACAACTTTGTCCTAACAGCTGCTTCCAAGAGTCCCATGAGATGGAGGCTGCCCCTACTACCTGGGACCGTTTCACAAGTTAGAATGGTATATCAACCATTGGCACCCTGGAACAGCTTTCCACACAGGCCTCCTTTGGTTCATCTTCTCTACATTAAGAAGAGAGAGGCTGATTCAGACACAACCCTTCATCCTGACCAGGTTGTTTGCAATGGAAGAAGACTTTTGCTCTCTTAGGTCACTCATAGATGCCTACATCTTCTCCAGGGATCATTTCTGCATGGACCTTTGAGATTCTCAAAAGGTGGAAGATACCCTACATTCCTGTATTTTAAGAACACTCTGTCCCTGCTCTTCTGTAAAGTTAGATTGAGGGAACAGTGTACGGTTAGAGTTAATAACATGTTCGATTTTGGTTAGGAATCATTCCGAAAGATGAATGTCGAAGAGAACATCCATTCAAAGTAGGATAGTCGGTAGGATTTTGAAGAAAGATGGTAGCTTCAGAAAGAAGAGTGAGTATAGGATTTGTACCAAAAGTTCTTTAGCAATAGGGTTTCGGCTAGAGTGAATGTAAATGTCAGCACATGTGAAGAGTCAGTCACAATATTGAACTGGGGTAAATATGTAGGAAAGCAGATATCAGTAGAGACATTAGGAAATCAGGCAAAGTATAAATTGAGTGATAGGATTAGACATTTTCAACAGGGTTGAGGTTGAATATATAATCTTATGAAGAAACAAATATGTAGTCACTAATAGGATTGACATTTGAGAGCATTAGGCAACCTGGACATGGATGTTTTTAGTAATGCATGCTCATTTCCGTTTAGGCTTTAGTACAATCAGAAGAGTGACCTTTGCATTTTGTGTCCTGAATATTACTGTGACAAAATGTATATGTAGATTAAATGACATGAGTATTTCTTCCACCATTTCTGAGAGCAGTATTTTGAAGACGTATAAATTAGTATTGGGGGTACAAAGAGGTGTACCCTGTGTCTATGAATATAGAGATAATGTATGAATAGACCATTCTGTGAATAAATAATATAACTGGTTCCACTTTAAATAATAGATGGAATTGATATCTGAAAATATATAAGGAATCATATATTGATATACAATCATTCATTGTAATCAGTTATAAATCTATTGGTTATATTAGGATTATTGTTTATCATGAATGGTGTGTGAGTTTTGCTTCAAAAGTGATTATGGAAATTGAAAATAATATATTTGGAAAGAGGTCTTATGAAAAGACCAGGCAAGAAACATGGAGGAATTAATGGGTTCTAAAGCAGGAAGTGATTGAAAGTGAAACAAATGCCTATACATTTGCTAACTTGTGAATAAAATATATATCCTATGATGTGCATAAACTGCAGAAATAGTTATGTACCAGTGTTGAATAAAAATGAACATCAAAATACACATCAGGTCCCATAGGAATCTACTTGCATTGATGTTAAACTGGGTCAGTTATGATAGAAATAATAGGATTTGTATGCACCATTCACTGAAGTTAGTTTTTAGTACTAAGAAACAAATATGTATTTCAGGTGGATGAATATTTCTGAAAATAACCATGTGAAAGTTGATCATAAATCCATATACATGAATATGAATGAATTTAGGGATTGTATAATAAGACACATATATTTCATATTTTGAAAAATCTGTAGAGTGTATATTTATACACACACACACACACACACACACACAGACATTATAAAGTAGCAATATATACACCAATCGAAATTCATCATGAAATATCTATAATCCACAAATCCAAAAGTATTCATTTTTGTGAAAATGGATTTATGTATAATGTTGTTCAACTAGGAAGCTAACCCATAGGTTGAATATTCAATTCCAACAGCGTTTAGTAGAAGTGGTCTTTTATCACAATTTGTATCTGCCAAGTCAGCCACCTCACCAGAATGTACGTGTGGCACCAGGTAGGATTCAATATGTGCATATTAAAATACATGTGCTGAATAGGCTACAGAGAAGGGAAACAGTTTAAAAACACATGGAGAACTATTTCAACAAATAATTGAGTAGATTTCTAACTCCTACGCTATATCATGAAAAAGGCAACTCCAACTATACAACATGCCTCCTCTGAACTGCTTGTATTTCTATTCTGTTTTTTTTATTTTTCTCCATATATTATGATTAGTAGTCGGATCCCTGGGCTTGTTCTGCCGGTCGTTCGCAGGTCTGGCTACCTTGCAGGCACGGGCGGCGTCTCTGCTCTGCCCTTACTTTAATTGGGTTGACGTGTCTACCACGCCGGCGGGTCACTGGGCCTGTTCCGGGCGTGGGCATTGGTTCTTCTCTGCCCCTACTCCAATTGGGGTGACGTGACTACCACGCCTGCGGGTCACTGGGCCTGTTCCGGGCACAGGCAGCGGCAATGCTCTTCCCCTACGAGAATTGTGGTGACGTGACTACCACGCCGGTGGGTCGCTGGGCCTCTTCCAGGTGCAGGCGGCGGCTCTGTTTTGCCCCTCTGGCTCGATGACAAAGTGAGAGAGACTTGGGTGTTTGTGAGTCACTTTCTTTACCAACAGACCAACTGTTTCTGTCATCACTGGTATTGATGAAGTTATCTCCTCCACCGCTTTGTGATGACATCAGATCTCTGCCATGTTGGTATCCCATGCAAATGGCAGCATTTTGTTCCCTTTGCCGGGTGACCAAAGCAACGGGTGAGTCCTGACTGGCCCTCACAAGCCCCATCTCAATCCTGTTGCCACCACCTATGAAGGATCGGTTGGTATTTACCTCCACAGTATTCAGCAGGACCCGGACTGAGAAGCAGTTTCTGCAGGTTCTTTAGCCCTGGGCCAGAGCAGTTCCAGGAGCCAGAATTTGGCCGCTCCGTGCTCGGTGTATGTTTTGATAGGAGCAGGCTCTAACAAGAAATTTCTGTGGGTTCTTTAGCACTGAGCCTGAGTAATTTGTCTGCAAGATGCAGGTGAATGGCAGCCTGAAATTACCTGTTCTATATCTGAATGAGATGCGATCAGTCGAAAACAGCGATGGTGATGTCAGCTCTCCAAGATGGTGGCTGCTGGCTTCTTCTGTGGTATGACCGGTGTGGAGAACCGAATTGGACCGCTTCCTTCCCCTGTCTCAAACCCTGAATTCAGCACTGACCACAGTGATTGCACAGCTGGCAGAAGCCTGCAGAATCCGCAGCACTGTATCTTTGCGTTGCTATCTGGTCGTTTCCCAGTGTGCACAGCAGATTCTAGCCACAGGGTGATTTGCTGAATAAGCAGGGTGACCCTCCCTGCGGACAAATCACTCGCATTTCAGCCCCCATAGCTGATTCGCCTGCGAAGGAAATCATTCCTCTAGGTTTTGGAGCACCCCAATTTTGCTGAAAATTCCTAACAAGATAGCTTTTAGCCATTCTAACTCGTCATTCTCCCGCACAGTGATGTGGTACACGGGGATGATGAACTCCCATTGCCGCCATCATATGATTCCCTGAAGTTAGTTGTCAGTACTAGGAAAAAACAAATATGTATTTCAGGTGGATGAATATTTCTGATAATAATCTTGTGAAAAGATGATTATAAATCCACATACGTGAATATGAATGAATTTAGGGAGTGTATAATAAGACACATATATTTCATATTTTGAAAAATCTGGAGAGTGAATACATATATATATATATATATATATATATATATGTATGTATATATACATATAAATACACACACACACACACACACACAGACATTAAAAAGTAGCATTATGTATGCCAATCAAAATTCACCATGAAATATATATCATCCACAGATGCAAAAATATTCATTTTACTGAACATGGATTTATGTTGTTCAAATAGGAAGCTCACCCACAGGTTGAATTTTCAGTTCGAACAGCCTTTAGGAGGAGTGATCTCTTCTAACAGTTTGTATCTGACAAGTCAGCCAACTCACAAATATGTACGTGTGATACCAGGAAGGATTCTATATGTGCATATAAAAATACATGTGCTGAATAGGCTACAGAGAAAGGAAGACAGGAATTCACATATTTGTTAAATTTAAAAACACATAGAGAACTATTTCAATAAAAAATTGACTAGATTTATAACACCAAGCCTTCATCATGCAAAAGGCAAGTCCAACTATACACCATGCCTCCTCTGAACTGCATGTATTTCTATTCTGTTTGGGTTATTTTTCTCCATCATATTAGGATTAGTAGACAGAGTCTAGTAGGGTATGGTTTCATGTCAGGGATTCAGTATTACGAATAGAAAATAGGAAAATGAATTGAATGTGTATGCATGTATGTGCTACACAAAAAACTTCCCACTCTCATCCAGAACAATGCCTTCACATTACCTTGGCCCAAAGTAAGACATAATTAGAGGAGAAGAATTAGAAAATCTGTGAATACATATCTGGAATGGAAAATGCTCAGGAGTTCAAAACCTTTGGGGGTGGTAGAGGAGTTTCCAAAAGTAAGGGACAGGGTAAACGCTCCACAAACATGGAGTTCTGCTGGCCTAAAGACTTCTTGAGTAACTGCCTCTGAGGTTGGGCACTTGAAATATATGTTGTTGTCAAGAGCTTTAGTTTCCTTTATAGTGAGACCATCAAAGCTGGATCTGCATCTATGTGACCTGGAGGACATGTTTTCTTATTTTCCAATGAACATGGCACAGCAGAGATTAATTCTCTTTTTGTAGGTAAACTAAGGCCATTGGGGCTAAATGTCTCCCCATGTGGACTGTGAAGCCCTTTGGTCATCCTCCACTTTTCATGGTCTTTCTTGCTGATACACTGTGAGTTTGTTATTTGTTTCACGAAATAAAAGGAGTTGAAATCGTCCCCATGTTGGAGGGAATTCTGTTATGTGTGGTGGATCAGTGTCTACAGGAGAATGCAGCAGTCAGGCTTCTATCCCACATAGCTTGCCCCCATGTTCATAGCAACCTGATTCTCAACATTGCCCAGAATTGTCTCCATATAACAAGATGCCTTTTCATATAAAGGTCTGCTGGCTGCACCAGTCAGTCACAAGCCATTTGAAATCCAATGGCAGATCCAGATGGCCACAACACAGATGTATTATCACACACCCGCAAACCACTGCTCTTGGCCCACTACTCAGAAGGCTCCAACTTACTGGCATCTCTGTTCTACACCATTTTCTTGAAACCCAGTCAATCAAGGCACTGTCTGGTACACTCATGATCAGCAATAGAACATCGAAAGGTTTTCTAGTGCCCCCTGGTCATGGGAATGTCCAAAATTTCATGATATTTATCTAGCCATTTCCAAGGATGTAGTTGGAGCCACTGTGGGTTTCCCATTCATCCAGGAACCATAAAATTTTGAGAAAGCTCATTTGAAAGAAAGCTCTGGAGAACTCTGACAGGCAAGGATTCACAAATAGGGGCCAAAAGGTCACATGAAGCCAGGCCCATTGAGGTCTACAATGTGAGATCCATGTGTATTTTCTCTCTTAACTATGGCTGCCAACTCTTTAGGAATAAAATCATGTGATATCCTGGATGAGATTCCAAGTGTGATTTTGAAAGCCATCATGGGCCTAGAACTCAGTTTACAAGGGTGACTCTCATGCGTGGCCTCCTAAAATCCCAACACAATTCATGAAAATACTAGTCTGAAGTCAGTTTCAGAACTCAGACTTATGGGGAATCACACCAGAGTTCAAGCCCAGGTGGACCAAGTCATCTCTTCCAACCACCACACAAATGACCACAATTAAAACCAAAACACTCCCACATGGCACTCAACTTCTTCCATATAGACATTCATCCTAACCTTTGGCTGGAGTATTCCATGAGGGTCACAGCCCAAGACAGTGTCCAAAATGAGCTCCCATGCACCTCATTTGTCAAACTTCAGGGTGGCCTGGACACACTTCCTGTGAACCAGGAGTGATCAAATAGGCCTGCCCTTAATACTGTTCTGCTTCTCAAATTTGAGGCCTTCTGACTGTGGGGTTTAGATTCTTTATGTGAATTGGAGTCATGAGAAAAAACCAAGCAACTCTGCAGGGCTTTGAATAACTCATTTGACCCCATAGGATCCCTATTCTCACTTGATGGAGGTCAGAAACCTAACAGAGGAAAGCAAGAGACTTCATCCACAATGACCGATATTTTTACCATTTTGGTTTTGGATACACACGTGGTAACTTTCTTTAGATCCATCAGGTGCTGAGAATCTAAGCCATAGCCTGACAGAGGGTCAAGAGGCTTATTCAGACACATCCCTTTCCAAAGCAATTAAGCAAAGAGCCACAGGTGATGCCCACTCATTTCCATTTGAAAATGGTTTTCTTCAGGTTTCACAAAGGGGTGGCCTGAGGCAAAGACCTTCCTGACATTCAGGGCAACAGAACAATAGGTAAGCAAAAGGTCCAAAGCAGGGTTTCTCCACTGAGACTTTCCTGGTCACACTGATATCTGCGTTTTCTGTGATGCTCGCCATTCCATTCTGCTATCCATTATATGGTCATGCCACAGAGCTTGGAGGTGGTACATATATTGGACACAAAACCATAAGCCTATTCTGAATAGTGGCCAGAATGCGGGAAGAAAACAGAAACTTAGGAAGATAGTAGGGGTTGCTCATCTATAGGGCAAGCTGCAATCCATTCACAAATTGGGTAGGATGAATGCTGGGAAGCTTTCTACTAGATAGGACATATCCATTGTTACATTCTCTTTCACATGTCTACAACCATGGACAGTGTGGGATACATTTACATAGAAACACTCGCCTTGTCAAATGACTTTCTAGAAACAGTCCACTCCAAACCAAACAAACCACCTTCCCTACCTATTCTCAAAACATTAGAAAAAAACACAAACCCACACCCACACATACAAAGGCACCTCCTTCCCCAAGTAGGTCTGTGACTACCCAGAGTGTCTTCTGACAGGTGGGCCATTCTGTGTTTCAATGAAATGGCCTGTCCTGTCTCAGATCTGTTCTCCTTGGCCATCTCTGTGAAGTTGTCAGGATCCAGCAGTGAACCACTTCCTGCTTTCTCAGGATAGGCCCGCTTTTCATAGCTCTCTTGGCATTTGGCCTTCCTCACATCTGTAGGTAGCAAGAAAGATTGACTCTGTCCTTGGTAAATCAAAACAAGTGAGCCCACTGGAACTGGGACTTGGACTGGCTCTGGGTGCCTGGTTTCCTGGATTCCAAGTTCAGAGAGTTTCCTCACCAAGGAAGTAGGGTAGGTCACTTCTTTATGGAACTGAATGAGGCCACTGCCTTGACAACCACTTTGTCTTAACAGTTGCTTCCAAGGGTCCCATGAGATGGAGGCTGCCCCTACTTTCTCTGACACTTTCACAAGTTAGAATGGTATATCAAACATAGGCTCCTGGGAAGAGCTCACCACACAGGCCTGGTTTTGACCATCCTCTCTACATTGAGAAGAGAGAGGCTGATTCAGACACATCCTTTCATCCTGACATATTTTTTTGCCATGGAAGATAACTTTTGCTCTCTCAGGTCCTTCATAGCTGCCTACATCTTCTCCAGGGATCATTTCTGCTTGGACATTTGAGATTTTCAGCAGGTGGTAGATACCCTACATTGCTGTATTGTAAGACAAACTCTGTCCCTGCTCATCTGTAAAATTAGATTGAGTGAACAGTGTATTGTTAGGGTTAATAACATGTTCCATTTGTGTTAGGAATCATTCTGTGGGAGGAATAATGGTATTTGGAACCTGGAATATTTATAAGAATATATAGTTGAAATATAAATATGAAAACAGAAATCTAGGTAAGATTTGAATCCCAGAAGGGCATTGGGCCCTTGATTTAAATGCTTAGCTTTGAATTAAGTCCTGCACATTTGTTTCAGATCAATTGGTATACAATGGCATAGGACCTTGTACCTTGAATGATTGAATGTTGAAGAGAACATCCATTCAAAAAGGGATAGTAGGTAGGATTAGGAAGATAGTCGTTAGGTTTAGAATCAAGAGTGAGTATAGGATTTGGACTAAAATTTCTTTAGCAATAGGGTTTCAGGTAGAGAGTGAATGTAAATGTCAGCACATGTGAAGAGTCAGTCACAGTGATGAACTGGGGAAAATATGTAGGAAAGCAGATATCAATAGAGACATTAGGAAATCAGGCAAAGTAGTGAGTGATAGGATTAGATATTTTCAACAGGGTTGAGGTTGAATATTTAATCTTCAAAAGAAACAAATATTTAGTCACCAATAGGATTGACATTTGAGAGCATTAGGCAACCTGGACATGGATGTTTTTAGAAATACATGCTCACTTTCCATTTAGACTTTGGTACAATTATGTGTACACGGTGTCTATGAATATAGAGATAATGAATGAATAGATCATAATGTGAATATATAATATAACTGGTTCCAACTTTCAATAATGGACTGAATTGATATCTGAAAATATACAGGAAATCATATTGATATACAATCATCCATTCCATCCAGTTATACTTCTAATGGTAATATTAGGGTAATGATTTTTCATAAAGAGTGTGTGAGTTTTGCTTCAAAAGTGATTATGTAAATCGAAAATAATGTGTTTGGAAGGAAATCTCATTAAAAGACCAGTCACGAAACCTGGAGGTATACATGTGTTTTGAAGCAGGAATTGATTGAAAATGAAACAAATTCCTATAAATTTGTGAACTTGTGGATGAAATATATATCCTATGATGTGCAAAAACTGAATAAAAGAGTAATGTACCAGTGTTGAATAAAAATGAACGTCAGAATACACATCATGTCCCATAGGAATCTACTTGCATTGAAGCTAAACTGGGTCAGTTACTGTAGAATTATTAGGATTTCTATGCACCATTCACTGAAGTTAGTTTTCAGTACTAGGAAACAAATATGTATTTCAGGTGGATGAATCTTTCTGAGAATAATCTTGTGAAAAGTTGATTATTAATCCACATACATGAACATGAATGAATTTAGGGAGTGTATAATGAGACAAATATATTTCATGTTTTGAATAATCTGTAGAGTGTATATATATATATATATATATATATATATATATATATATACACACACACACACACACACACACACACACACACAAAACACACACAGACATTAAAAAGTAGCAATATATATGCCAATTGAAATTCACTATGAAATATATATAATCCACAGATCCAAAAATATTCATTTTACTGAACATGGATTTATGTATAATGTTTTGCAACTAGGAAGATCACCCATATGTTGAATTTTCACTTCCAAAATCGTTTAGGAGGAGGGATCTCTTCTCACAATTTGTATCTGCCAATTCAGCCAAACTCACAAGAATGTACGTGTGATACCATGTAGGATTCTATATGTGCATATAAAAATACATGTTCTGAATAGGCTACAGAGAAATGGAGAAAGGAATTCACATATTTGTTAACTTTAAAAACACATTGAGAGGGTGAGGGGCAGAGCCACCGCCCATGCATCCAAGGCAGATGGACCTCTGACCCACTGATAGAACAGGCCCAGCACCCGCAGAGTGGCAGAGCCACCGCCCACACCTGTAAGGTTGGCGGACCTGCTACTGACCTTCAGAACAAGCCCAGCGGCCTGCCAGGTTGGAAGGCACATTGCCCCTATTGTAGGAGGGGCAGACCGTCGCCTGCACCTGCAAGGGAGACTTTGCAAGGATACAAGAGCAATATAAATATATGGGGGAATTTTCAATAACACAACAGTTTCACCAAGCAGAAAGAAATGCAAACAGTGTGAAAAGACAAGGAAAGACAGGACCACAAGCAATGCAGCTCAACTAAAGGTTAGAAGAGGTTATATCTGCAGCATATGGAATGTCTTGAGTGGTCAACAGGTCACATGAAGCCAGGCCCATTGGGGTATACAGTATTAGGTCCATGTGTGTTTTGACTGTCAACTATGGCTGCCAAGTCTTTCAGAATAAAATCATGTGATATCCTGGCTGGATTTCCAGCACTCTGGGGAAAGCCACCCTGGGCCTAGATCTCAGTTTCCAAGGGCGACTCTAAGGCATGGCCTCCGAAAATCCTAACAAAATTCATGGCAATACTTCTCTGAGATCAGATTCAGAAATCAGTTTCTAAGGGGAATCACACCAGAGTTCAAGCCCAGGTGGACCCAGTCATCTCTTCCAACCACCACCCAAATGAACACAATTAAATCCAAAACACTCCCACATGTCTCTCATCTTCTTCCATATACACACTCATCATTACCTCTGGCTGGAGGTGTCCATGAGGGGCCCAGCCCAAGGCAGTGTCCAAAATAACCTCCCTTGCCCCTCATTGGCCTAAAGTCAGGGTGGCCTGGACACCCTTCCTGTGAACCAGGATTGATCAAATAGGCCTGCATTTAATACTGCTCCGCTTCTCCAATTTGAGGTCTTCTGACTCCGGGGTTTAGAGTCTTTATGTGAATTGCCATCATGACAACATCCAAGCACCTATGGGCTAGGCTCTGCAGGGATTAGAAGAACTCATTTGACGTAAAGGATCCCTATTCTCACTTGATAGAAGTCAGGAACCTTACAGAGGAATGTGAGAGACTTCATCAACAATAACTGCTCTTTTGGCCATTATGGTTTAGGATGCACACATGGGATCTTTCTTTAGATCAATCAGGTGCTGGGAATATAAGCCACAGCCTCACACAGGGCCAAGAGGCTGATTCAGACACATCCCTTACCAAAGCAATTAAGCAAAGAGCCACAGGTGATGCCCATTCATTTCCATTTGAAAACTGTTTTCTTCAGGCTTCACAAAGTTTGGCCTGAGGCAAAGACCTACCTGACTTTCATGGCAACAGCAGGCCCAAAGCTGGGTTTCTCAATTGAGACTTTACTGGTCACACTGATATCTGAGTTTTCTGAGATACTCCCAATTAACTTCAGCTATCCAGTACATGGCCATGTCACAGAGCTTGAAGGTGGTACATATCTTGGACACAAAACCATGAGCCTATTCTGGAGAGTGGCCAGAATTCATGAAGAAAACAGGAACTTAAGAAGATTGCAGGTTTCTCCCAACCATTAGGCAAGCCACAGTCCATTATCAACTGGGCATGATGAATGCTGGGAAGCTTTCTACTAGACAGGAGACATCCATTGATGCATTCTCTTTTCTAATGTCTACAACCACGGACACAGTGAGATACACAGACATAGAAACACTCGTCTTGTCAAACGACTTATTAGACACAGTCCACTCCAAACCAAACAAACTGCCTTTCCTACCTATTCTCAGAACATGAGGCAAAACCTCAAACTCACACCCACACCCACAAAGGCACCTCCTTACCCCAAGTAGATCTGTAACTATCCGGAGAGGTCTCTGACTGGTGGCCCATACTATGTTCCCACAAAATTGCCTGTCCTGTCTCAGATCTGGTACATGAATCAAATGTGTATGTAAATATGTGCTACACAAAAAACCTTCCCACGCTCCTTGAGAACATTACCTTCGCCTCAAGTAAGACACACTTAGAGGAGAAGAGTTAGAAAATCTGTGAATACATATCTGGAATGAAATATGCTCAGGAGTACACTTTGGAAGAGGTAGAGGTGTTTCCAAAAGTAAGGGACAGGGTAAATACTTCACAAACATGGAGCTCTTTGGCCTAAAGACTTCTTGAGAAACTGCCTCTGAGATTTAGCACTTGAAATATATGTAGTTGTCAGGGTCTTTAGCTTCCTTTGTAGTTACATCATCAAAGCTGGGTCTGCATCTACGTGACCTGGAGGACATGGTTTATTATTTTCCAATGAACATGAGGCAGCAGTGCTGAATTTTCTCTTTGTAGGTAAACTGTGGCCACTGGGGGCTAATTTTCTCCTCGTGTAGACTGTGAAGCCATATGGTCGTCCACCACTTTTCATGATGTTTTTTGCTGCTGCACTGGAGTTTTGTATTTGCTTCATAAAATAAAAGGAGTTCAACTGGGATACAGTGCTGGAGGGAGATCTGTCACGTGTAGTGGGTCAGGGTCTGCAGGAGAATGCACCAAGCAGCCTTCTATCCCACATAGCTTGCCCCCTTGACCATAGAAACCTGCTTCTGAACATTGCCCTGAAACATCTCCATATAACAAGATGCCTTTACATATAAGGGTCTGCTGACTGCACCACGTCAGTAACATGTCTTTTGGAAGCCAAAGACAGATCCACATTGGCCCACCACAGATGTTTTATCACACACCTGCCCACCATTGCTCTAGGCCCACTACTCAGGCTCCAACTTACTGGCATCTCTTTTCTACACCATTTTCAGGAAACCCAGTCAATCAAGGCACTGTCTGGCATACTCATGATCAGCAACAGGACAACCAAAGGTTCTCCAGTGCTACCTGGTCATGAGAATTTCAAACATTTCATGGTATTTATCTAGCTATTTTTCAAGTATGAAGTTGGAGTCATTGTGGGCTTCACTTCATTCAGAAACCATTAAATGGTGAGGATGCTCATTTCAATGAACGCTCTGGAGAACTCTCACAGGTAAGTCTTCCCAAAGAGTGGCCAAAAGGTCACATGAAGCCAGGCCCATTGAGGTCTACAATGTGACGTCCATGTGTGTTTAGACTCTCAACTATTTCTACCAAGTTTTTCAGAATAAAATCATGTGATATGCTGGCAGATATTCCCAGTGCTCTGTGGAAAGCCAACCTGGGCATAGATCTCAAATTTCAAGGGCGACTCTCATGTGTGGCCTCCTAATATCCCAACACAAATCATGGCCATGCTTCTCTGAGGTCAGTTCCAGAACGCACTCTCTAAGGGGAATCACACCAGAGTTTAAGCTCAGGTGGACCCAGTCATCTCTTCCAACCGCCACAAAAATGACCACAATTAAAACTAAAACAGTCCCACATGACCCTCATCTTCTTGCATATATACACTCATCATCACCTCTGGCTGGAGGTTTCCTTGAGGGGTGCAGCTCAAGACGGTGTCCAAAATAAGCTCCCTTGCCCCTCATTTGCCTAATGTCAGGGTGGCCTGGACACCCTTCCTGTGAACCAGGAGTGATCAAATAGGCCTGCCATTAATACTGCTCTGCTTCTACAATTTGGGGCCTACTGACTGTCGGGTATATATTCTTAATGTTATTTGGAGTCGTGAGAAATCTCAAGCACCTCTGCAGGGCTTTGAATATCTTATTTGACCCAAAGGATCCCTATTCTCACTTGATGGAGGTCAAAAACCTTACAGAGGAAGGCGAGAGACTTCATCCAAAATGAGTGCTCTTTTGGCAATTTTGATTTTAGATGCACACATGGGAACTTTTCTTGATCCATCAGGTGCTGAGAATCTAAGCCACATCCTCAAACAAGGCCAGAGGCTGATTGAGACACATCTCTTTTCAATGCAATTAAGCAATTAGCAACAGGTGATGCCCATTCAATTCCATTTGAAAACTGTTTTCTTCAGGCATCACAAATGGGTGGCCTGAGGCCAAGACATTCCTGACAGTTGGGCAACAGAATAATAGGTAAGAAAAAGGCCCAAAGCAGGGTTTCTCCACTGAGATTTTACTTGTCACACTGATATCTGTGTTTTGTGAGATGTTCGCCATTCCCTTCAGCTATGCAGTACATGGCCATGTCACAGAGCTTGGATGTGGTACATATCATAGACACAAAACCATGAGCCTATTCTGGAGAGTGGCCAGAATTCAGGAAGAAAACAGGAACTTAGGAAGATAGCAGGTGTTACCATTCAATAAGGCAACCCACAGTCCATTCATAAATTAGGCAGGATGAATCATGGGAAGTTTTCTACAAGACAGGACACATACAATGATGCATTCTCATTTCTAAAGTCTAAAACAATGGAAACAGTGGGAAACACAGACATAGAAACACTCGCCTTGTCAAACGACTTACTAGAAACAGTTTACTCCAAACCAAACAAACCGCCTTTCCTACCTATTCTCAGAACATCAGACAAAACCAAAAAAACACACCCAAACCCACAAAGGCACCTCTTTCCCCCTAGTAGGTCTGTGACTATCCGGACTGTCCTCTGACTGGTGGGCCATATTATGTTCCTACATCATGGCCTGTCCTGTCTCAGATCTGGTCTCCTTGGCCAACTCTGTGAAGTTGTCAGGAGCCAGCGGTGAGCCAGTACCTACTTTCTCAGGAATGGCCTCTCTTCAGAGCTTTCCTGGTATTTGGCCATCCTCACATCAGTAGGTAATAAGAAAGACAGATTCTGTCCTTGGTAAATCCAAACAAGGGAGACCACTGGGTTGAGAGTGGGACTGCCTTTGGGTGCCTGGCTTCCTGGATCCCAAGTTCAGAGAGTTCCATTACCAAGGAAGTGAGGTAGGTCACTTCCTTCAGGAACTGAATGAGGTCACTGCCTTTTCAATGACTTTGTCCTAAGAATTGCTTCCAAGGGTATCATTAGATGGAGGCTACCCTACTTCCTGTGACACTTTCACAAGTTAGAATGGTATATCAACATTAGGAACCCAGGAACAGCTCTCCACAAATGTCTGGTTTGGTCCATCTTCTCTACAATAAGAAGAGAGAGGCTGATTCAGACACAACCCTTGATCCTGACAGGGTTGTTTGCTATTAAAGATGACTTTTGCTCTCTCAGGTCCTTCATAGCTGCCTACATCTTCTCCAGATATAATTTCTGAATGGACCTTTGAGGTTCTCAGCAGGTGGAAGATCCCCTGCTTTCCTGTATTATAAGACCAACTCTGTCCCTGTGCTTCAGTAAAGTTAGATTGAGGAAACAGTTTAGGGTTAGAGTTAATAACATGTTAGATTTGGGTTAGGAATCATTCTGCTGGATGAATAATGGTATTGGGTACCTGCAATATTTATAAGAGTATAGAGGTGAAATATATGTATGAAAAAAGAAATCTACTTAAGATTTGAAGCCCAGAAGGGCATTGGGCCATTGATTGTGATACTTAGCATTGAATTATGTTCCTCATAGATGTCTCAGATAAATCGATATACAATGGCATAGGACCTTGTACCTTGGTTGATTGAATGTAGAAGATAACATCCAGTCAAAAACGATAGTCTACAGGATTAGGATGATAGTCGGTAGGATTAGGAAGAAGAGTGAGTTTAGGATTTGGACCAAAAGTTCTTTAGCAATAGGGTTTCGGGTAGAGAATGAAGGTAAATGTGAACACATGTGAAGAGTCAGTCACAATTATGACCTGGGAAAAATATATAGGAAAGCAGATATCAATAGCGACATTACGAAATCAGGCAAAGTATAAAGTGAGTGATAGGATTATTCATTTTCAACTGGGTTGAGTTTCAATATATAATCTTAGGAAGAAACAAATATGTAGTCACCAATAGCATTGACATTTGAAAGTATTAGGCAACCTGGAAATGGATGTTTTTTATCAATCCATATTCACTTTCCATTTAGGCTTTGGTACAATCATAAGTGTGACCTTTGCACTTTGTGTCCAGAATATTACTGTGATAAAATATATATGTAGATCAGGTGACATGAGTATTTCTTCCAACACTTCTGGGAGCAATATTTTGAAGATGAATAAATTAGTATGGGGAATACAAATAGGTGTACCAAGTGTCTATGAATATAGAGATAATGCATGAATAGAACATACTGTGAATAAATAATATAACTGGTTCCAACTTTAAATAACAGTTTGAATTGATATCTGAAAATAAACAGGAAATCTTATATTGATATACAAACATTCATTCCAACCCGTTATACATCTAATGGTAATATGTGGGTTATGGTTTATCATGAAGCGTGTGTGTGTTTTGCTTCAATACCGATTATGGAAATCAAAATAAGATGTTTGAAACGAAATCTCATGAAAAGACCAGTCAAGAATCATGAAGGAATACATGTGTTCTGAAGCAGGAAGTGATTGAAAGTGAAACAAATGCCTATAAATTTGTGAACTTGTGGATGAAATATATACTCTCATGTGTAATCCTGAAGAAATAGTAATGCACCAGTGTTGAATAAAAATGAACGTCAAAATACATATCATGTCCCATAGGGATCTACTTGCATTGATGGTAAACTGGGTCAGGTACTGTAGAATTATTAGGATTTGTATGCATCATTCACTGAAGTTAGTTTTCTGTACTAGGAAGATAATATGAATTTCAGGTGGATGAATATTTCTGAGAATAATCTAGTGAAAAGTTGATTATAAATCCACATACATGAATATGAATGAATTTAGGGAGTGTATATAAGACACATATATAAAATATTTTGAGAAATCTGGAGAATATATATATATATACAAAACGCAAACACGGGTATTGAAAAGTAGCAATATATGTGCAAAACGAAATTCATCATGAAATATACATCATCCACAGATGCAAAAATATTTATTTTACTCAACATGGATGTGAATAATACTGTATTACTAGGAAGTTCAAACATTGGTTGAATTTTCAGTTCCAACAGCGTTTAGGAGGAGTTTTCTCTTCTCACAATTTGTATCTGCCAAGTCAGCCATCTCACAATAGTATACGTGTGATGCCAGGTAGGATTCTATATGTGCATATAATAATACAAGTGCTGAATAGGCTACAGAAAAAGGGAGACAGGAATTTACATATTTGTTAACTTTAAAAACACATGGAGATCTATTTCAATTAAAAATTAAGTACATTTATAACACCTACCCTTTATCATGCAAAAGGCAAGTTCAACTATACACCATGCCTCATCTGAACTGCTTGTATTTCTATTCAGCTTGGTTTATTTTTCTCCATGATATTAGGATTAGTAGTCAGAATCTAGTAGGTTTTGGGTTAGTATCAGGAATTCAGTATTTCTAATGGAAAATAAAAAAAAAATGTATCCAATGTGTATGGAAATATGTGCCACACAAAAATCTTCCCACTCTCATCCAGAGCCATGCATTGACATTACCTTCACCCCAAGAAAGACACAATTAGAGGAGAAGAGATAGAAAATCTGTGAATACATATCTGGAATGGAATATGCTCAGGAGTTCAAACCTTGGAGTTGGTAGATGAGTTTCCAAAAGTAAGGGACAGGGTAAACACTCCACAAACATGGAGCTCTGTTGGCCTAAAGACTTCTGCAGAAAATGCCTCTGAGGTTGGGCACTTGAAATATACGTTGTTGTCAGGAGCTTTAGCTTCCTTTGTAGTGAGACCATCAAAGCTAGGTCTGCATCTACGTGACCTGGAGGACATGGTTTCTTATTTACCAATGAACATGAGGCAGCAGTGTTGAATTCTCTCTTTGTTGGTAAACTGTGGCAGCTGGGGCCTAAGTGTCTCCCCATTTGGAGTGGAAGCCATTTGGTCATCCTCTACTTTTCGTGGTGTTTCTTGATGTTGCACTAGGAGTTTGGTATTTGTTTCATGAAATAAAAGGAGTTGAACTGCGACAAAGTGCTGGAGGGAGTTCTGTCACATGTTGTGGGTCAGGGTCTGCAGGAGAATGCACTAACCAGGCTTATATCCCACAATGCTTGGCCCCTTGACCATAGCAAACTGATTCTGAACATTGCCCTGAAACCTCTCCGTATAACAAGATGCCTTTTCATACAAGTGTCTGCTACCTGCACCATGTCACTCACAAGCAATTTGGAAGGCAATGGCAAATTCACATAGCCACAACACAGATGTTTTATCACACACCTGCACACCACTGCTCTAGGCCCACTACTCAGCAGGCTCCAACTTACTGGCATCTCTGTGCTACATAATTTTCACCAAACCCAGTCAATCAAGGCACTGTCTGGTATGCTCATGATCAGCAACAGGACATCCAAAGTTTCTCCAGTGCCAACTGGTCATGGGAATTTAAAAAGAATTTATGATATTTATGTATCCACTTTTCAAGGTTGAAGTTGGAGGCACTGTGATTTTCAATTCATTCAGGAATCATTAAATGCTGAGTAAGCTCATTTCAGTGAAAGATCTGGAGAACTCTCACGGGCAAGGCTTTCCAAACAGTGGCCAAAAGGTCACAAGAAGCCAGGCCTGTTGAGATCTACAATGTGAGGTGTATATGTGTTTTGACTCTAAACTATGGCTGCCAAGTCTTTCAGAATAAAATCATGTGATATGCTGGCTGAGATATCCAGTGCTCTGTGGAAAGCCACCCTGAGCCTATATCTCAGTTTCCAAGGGCGACTCTCATGCGTGGTCTCCTAAAATCCCAACAAAATTCATGGCAGTACTTCTCTGAGGTCAGTTCCAGAACTCAGTCTCTAAGGGGAATCACACCAGAGTTCAAGCCTATGTTGACCCACACATCTCTTCCAACACCCACACAAATGACCACATTTAAAACCAAAACACTCCAACATGACCCTCATCTTATTCCATCTAGACACTCATCTTTATCTCTGGCTGGAGTTTTCCATGAAGGACGCAGGCCAAGACAGTGTCCAAAATAAGCTCCCTTGCCCCTCATTTGCCTAAAGTCAGGGTGCCCTGGACATCCTTCTTGTAATCCAGGAGTGAACAAAAGACCTGCAGTTAATACTGCTCTGCTTCTCCAAATTGAGGACTACTGACTCTTGGGTTTAGGTTTTTTATGTGAATTGGAGTCATGAGAAAACCCAAGCACCTATGGGCTAGCCTCTGCAGGGATTTGAAGAACTAATTTGAAACAAAGGATCCCTATTCTCACTTGATGGAGGTCAGGAGCCTTACAGAGGAAGGCGAAAGACTTCATCCACAATGACTGCTCTTTTGCCCATTTTGGTTTTGGATGCACACATGGGATCTTTCTTTAGATCCATCATGTGCTGAGAATCTAAGCCACAGCCTCACACAGCACCAAGATGCTGATTCAGACACTTCCCTTTCCAATGCAATTAAGCAAAGAGCCACAGGTGAGGCCCATTAATTTCTATTTAAAAAATGTTTTCTTCAGGCTACACAAAGCTGTGGTCTGAGGCAAAGACTTTGCTGAAATACATGGGAAGAGAACAAAAGGTAAGCAAAAGGCCCAAATCAGGGTTTCTCCACTGAAACTTACTGGTCACACTGATATCTGAGTTTTCTGAGATGCTCACCATTCCTTCAGCTATCCAGTACATGGCCATGTCACAGAGCTTGGACGTAGTACATATCTTGGACACACAACCATGAGCCTATTCTGGAGAGTGGCCAGAATTCAGGAAGAAAACGGCAACTTAGGAATGTAGCAGGTGTTGCCCATTGATAAGGCAAGCTGCATTGCATTCATAAATTGGGCAGGATGAATGCTGGAACGCTTTCTACTAGACAGGACACATCCATTGATGTATTCTCTTTTCTAATGTCTACAACCACGGACAAATTGGGATACACAGAAATAGAAACAGTCACCTTGTCAAATCACTTATTAGAAACAGTTCACTCCAAACCACACAAACCACCTTTCCTACCTATTCTCAGAACATGAGACAAAACCACAAACACACACCCACACCCACAAAGGCACCTCTTTTCCCCAAGTAGGTTTCTGACTATCCGGTGTGTCCTCTGACTGGTGCGCCATACAATGTTTTCCCAAAATGGCGTGTCCTTTCTCAGATCTGGTCTCCTTGGCCAACTCCGTGAAGTTGTCAGGAGCCAGTGGTGAGCCAATACCTGCTTTCTCAGGAAAGGCCACTCTTCAGAGCTTTCCTGGCATTTGGCCATGCACACATCAGTAAGTAATAAGAAAGACTGACTCTGTCCTTGGTAAATCCAAAGAAGTGAGAACACAGGGACTGGGACTGGGACTGGATTTGGATGCCTGGCTTCCTGGATTCCAAGTTCAGAGATTTCCATCACCAAGGATGTGAGGTGAGGTCACTTCCATCAGGAACTGAATGAGGTCACTGCCTTGGCAACCATGTTGTCCTAACAGTTGCTTCCAAGGGTACCATGAAATGGAGGCTACCCCTACTTCCTGTGACATTTTCACAAGTTACAATGGTATATCAACCATAGGCTCTCCACACAGGCCTGGTTTGGTCCTTCTTCTCTACATTAAGAAGAGAGTGGCTGATTCAGACACATACCTTCATCCTGACCAGGTTGTTTGCAATGGAAGATGACTTTTGCTCTCTCAGTTCCTTCATAGTTACCCACTACTTCTTCAGGGATCATTTTTGCATGGACCTTTGAGTTTCTCGGCAGTTAGAACATCCCCTACATTCCTGTATTGTAAGACCAACTCTGTCCCTGCTCTTCTGTAAATTTAGATTGAGGTAAGAGTGTATGGTTACGGTTAATAACAGGTTTGATTTGGATTAGGAATCATTCTGCTGGATGTATAATGGTATTGGGAACCTGCAATATTTACAAGAATATATAGGTAAAATATAAGTATGAAAACAGAAATCTAGGTAAGATTTGAAGCCCAGAAGAGCATTGGGCCCTTGATTGTGATACTTAGCTTTGTTTTATTTTCTGCAAAGATGTCTCAGATAAATCGATATACAATTGCATAGGACCTTGTACCTTGGATGATTGATTGTCAAAAAGAACTTTCAGTTAAAAAGGGATAGTCGGTAGGATTAGGAAGATAGTCGGTAGGTTTAGAAAGGAGAGTGAGTATAGTATTTGAACCAAAAGTTATTTAGCTATAGGGTTTTTTGTATAGAGTGAATGTAAATGTCCACACATGTAAGAGTCAGTCACAATGATGAACTGTTGAAAATATGTAGGAAAGCTGATATCAATAGAGACATTAGGAAATCTGGTAAAGTATATTCGGTAGTGAGTGTTTAATAAAATAGGTACTTGTCACTCCCTGTTATCCTGTATGCTTAATAAAACACTGTTGAAATCTTGAGAACTGTTTCCTAATCTTGTTTCCAGAATGTGCTGACCCCAACTGCCAAACTTCAGAATGTACTCCCTCGCTCGTTTGCACGCAAATATCTCACTCGCACGGACCCATCAATTAACTTCCCTCTCTGACCTCTCCAATGAAAATATATAAGCTCTGCTTAAGCTGTTCTCAGGGCTCTCTGCTCTATTCAAGTGAGCTCTGAGCCCCAGCATGCTGGACCCCCAATAAACCCTTTGCTTTTGCATGAGACAGTCTCTTGGTGGTCTCTTCCTCCGACGCTCGCCCGACCTTTACATATGGACGTTCCACCGAGATCCGGCAGCGGCGGACGAGAGACCCCAACAGGCTTCTCTCGGGGTATGTAAGGTGCCTCTTTCTGGTTTCAGGTTTCAAGTTATGGCTTGGCAAAATGGCTGTCAATGAAGAGTGTGAGCTCTCTCTGACGGTGGCTGACAGACGTGTCACAGAGCCACAGGCCACATACCTGGGGGACGCCCCTGAGGATTCTGGAAATCGAGGAGCAATAGTCTCTTCTAATCAGTGATATTTTGTTTCAGATTCGGTATTGCCAGCCCATCAGGTTGTGCCGGCTACTCAGTCCTGGTCTCAGTGTTGGACATCCATTGCGTGTCTTTATTTTCTTTTCTTGTCTGTGTCGTGTGTCGTTGCTTTTACTGTTTGTGTATCTTTCATTATGGGACAGAGCACTTCAATGCCTCTGTCCCTGACCCTTGATCACTGGACCAAAGTACACTTAAGGGCTCAGAGTCTTTCTTTTTCAGTAAAACCCTGGACCTAGCAGACTCTCTGTGACTCAAAACGGCCCACCTTTAGATTCGGAAGGCCCCTAGAAGGATCTTTCTACTTCCCACTAATTTAAAAAGTAAGAGATATTGTCTTTTAGCCAGGGAAACATAGCCATCCAGATCAAAAGCCATATATCTTATCTTGGAAAGACCTCTGCAAATCTACTCCTCCATGAGTGAGGCCTTTCCTTGCCCCTGCCCCCGCTCCTACTCCTTGCCCCATGATCTCTCAAACCCTCTGCTCTTCCTCCTCCTCCACCCTGTGTTCTCCCTGAGTCAAAGATTTGACTCTACTGGACTCTCCTCCCCCTCCTTATCTCCTGCCCACGTCCCCCAACCCCCAACACCCTCTAAGTGATTCCCCTGCTGCTGACTCTGCCTCTCCACCATTGGAGGAAGCTAAGCCAGCCCAGTGGCCGCCAGAAAACTCCCCCGCTGCACACACAGCCCCTCCTCCCCTGGAGGAAACTGGTCATGCTAAAGGAACTTGCCGGCGGTGAATATTTGAAAATGCTGGAACTCCCGTGATGCTCCCCCTCCGTCCCTACAGGCCAGTGACTGACAACGTCCTTGGGGGAAATATGCAAGACTATCAATATTGGTCTTTCTCCTCTTCAGACCTATATAACTGGAAAAATAACAATCTCCCTTATACCGAGGACCCCACCTGGCTCTCAGGTGTGGTTGAGTCATTGATGTTTTCACAGCTGCCTAATTGGGATGACTGCCAACAACACCTAGGGACTCTCTTCATGACAGAGGAACAAAAGAGAATCCTCCTGGATGATAGAAAAAAATATTCTCGGACCAGATGGGTGACCGACACAACTTCCCAAGATATTCAACATGGCTTTCCCTTGAACCAACCCAACTGGGCCCCCAACACCTTTGAAGGTAGGGAGCATTTGTCCACTTATCACCGGGTTCTAATTGCGAGTATTTTAGTGGCCACTAGGTGACCAACAAATTTGGCCAAGGTAAGAGAGATTATTCAAGGGCCTGATGATTTCCCCTCTATGTTTCTAGAGAGAATTATGGAGGCATATAGTAGATATACTCCTTTCGATCCTCAGGCAGAGGATCAAAATGCATACGCATGATGGCCTTTATTGGGCAAGCTGCCCTGGATATTAAAAAAAAGTTACAATGCATAGATGGATTACAAGATATGACTTTGAGAGATTTAGTCTGAGAAGCCAAGAAGGTATACTATAAGATACAAACTGAGGAAGAGTAGGGAGCAAAGGGAGGATAAAAGAAAAAGACAGACTATGGCATTGTCTAAGGTCTTGGTCTCATCAACAAATAGGCCAGAAATAAGAAACATGGAGACAGGAAGGAATACCTGGTCCCACACTACAGGCCATCCCTGGCCTCAGATCAATGTGCCTACTGTAAAGAAAATGGACTCTGGGTCAAAGAGGCCCCTAGAAAGAGACAGCCATGCCAGCCAGCCATTCTGACTCTGGAGGATGACTAAGAACGTCAGGGTTCAGATCTCCTCACAGAGGTCAGGGTAACTTTTGAAGTAGAGGGGACCCCAGTAAACTATGAAGTAGATACAGGGGCAATATACTCAGCCCTTAAGGCCCCATTGGGCTCTCTTTCAAATAAAAGGTCTCTAATTCAAGGGGCTAATGACAGTAAATATTGGGCTTGGACAACTAAGAGGAACATGGACCAGGGGGAAAAAATATCCATCACTCCTTTCTAGTAATCCAAGAATGCCCGGCCCCATTGATGGGCAGACATTTGCTCACAAAGCTCCAGGCCAAAATAATTTTAACCCTGAAGGCCTCCAAGTGGAATTTCTAAATCCTTCAGTAAAAACTCCTATAGTCACGGCTCTAAATATGACAGTAGAAAATGTACATCAACTCACTCACCTTGGTTCAAAGAAATTGCATTCATTCCTGAAGGATCAAGAACAGAGTTTTCCACTAACCAACTCACAGTGAAAGAAAATAACTGAACGGGTAACAAAAGCCTTTTGGGTCCATCAATTGGTTAATGCTTACCCTTCCAAGCTTCCTGCAGGAAAGCACCTACGAGGAGCCAGACCAGGACAATTCTGGGAAGTGGACTTTACTAATATTAAGCCAGAAAGCGATGGACTTAAATATCTCCTAGTCTTTGTAGATACTTTTCCAGGATGGATTGAAGCCCTCCCCAGGAAAAAAGAAAAAAAAGAAAAAAAAGAAACAGCACAAATGGTGGTCAAGATGATCCTGGAAGATATTTTTCCAAGAAACGGCCTCCCTAAAGTAATAGGGTCTGATAATGTACCAGCATTTGTGGCTCAGGTAAGTCAGGGGTTTGCCAGGACCCTGGGGATTAATTGGAAGTTACATTGTGCTTATAGACCACCGAGTTCAGGACAGGTAGAAAGAATGAATAGAACCATTAAAGAGACCATAACGAAATTAAGCTTAGAGACCGGCATAAAAGATTGGACTATGCTCCTGCCTTATGCACTGTTTAATGCAAGAAATACTTCCTCTGTTTCTTTGTGTAACCTCACCCCCTATGAAATTCTCTATGGTGCCTCTCCTCCAGGACGGGACCTAACCCCAACTCTAAGACCTAACCATCCCTTCCACACCCCCTTGCTTGACAGACTTAAACCTCTTAAAAGAACTCAGGGATACCTGCAAAAACAGATGGCCACTGCCTACCAAACTGAGAACGAGGGAACTGCACATCGATATCAAGTAAGAGACTTCGTCTAGGTGACATGACATCAGGTGTCATCCCTGGAACCCCGCTGGAAAGAACCATAGCAGGTGCTACTTATAACACCTACAGCAGTAAAGTTAGACAGAATTTCTTCCTGTATCCATATCTCTCATCTCAAGCCTGCGGCCTGCCCAGACTCTGGCTGGAAACTGGAAAAGACTGGTAACACTTTCAAATTGTGTATTCGCCGTGTGCATAAGGCTATAGACTCTGCCCTTGACCAGCAGTAGTCCTAACCCTCATCAGCCCGGTCAGCAGCGATGGCTGATCACAATCCTACTGGAAAAGAAGTATGGTCTATCTTGCATACAGCCCATTTAGGGACCTGGTGGCCATCTCTCCCCGCAGACATTTGTCAGCTGGGTATGGGTCTTTCCTATTGGGATATCCCTGATGAAGAGGATCCCACTAAAATTCCATTAAATCCCTTCTACACAATAGATAATGGAAACAATCATTATGGATGTAGGGACACGTGAGGCAGATGCAGGTTGGCTTGCCTAGATTACTGTTTGCCCGGCGGTCTATCAAAGACACAACAGTCACGGCTGTGTTGGGGGATAGCCGACTTCTTCTGTAAGTCATAGGGATGTGAGCATACAGGAAGTGCCTGATGGAACCCAAACTCCTAATCAATTTCTGTACAAAGCATTGGCCATATTACCAATTAGATAACCAAAACCGATGGCCCACAGAGTGGTCTCTTGATCCTCAAAACTGCATGACCTTTTTAACTTCTGCAAGTGATCAAAAAAGTGAAAGGTGATTCCCCTATGTGGAGGCCTTTTCCCTCCTTTGCTCACATCCTGAACTATGCTTCTCCAATAGATCCTCACACGCAGCCTTCTGCTCCAGACCCGCTGCGGTCACTCCCACCTCAGCAACATGATTTCTCCCCTCCAATTTCTAGATCAAAAACCCAAACCTCCACCTATTCTCAGACCATTACTCTCTTGCTGAGGTAGCAGGTACATAGGTACCCCTCCACCCACTCACTAATCTCTTCTCCTGTCAGTGCCCGCACCAGGTCCCACCAGGTCCTCTTACCAGTTAACCCAAAGCTCAAACCAGCTGAGGAGAGCCCTCAGACCCCTATACAAAATGAAATGAAAATGCCCTTTAAAGATTCTTTGTCATCACTGAAAACAGGTTACTAAGAATTTAAAGTCCCTCACAGTTTTTTAGGGATACTAACACCCGTCTTCCCCTCTGCTCTACCTGTTCTACTGCTCAACTTTTTGTTTCTAGGAAAATCCCAAACCCCTTTCCCATTATTCTTTTACATCTCTCCTACCTCATTCAGATCAACGGAGCTGCTCACAGCCACACCTTCCCCATCTTCCCCCTTCTGTACCAGGCCCACAGAAAAGTCTTAACTGACCTTCTCCAGAAGTCTTCACCATGGCTGACTTTAGGACTTTCAGCAAAAGAGTCCCTATAATTGAGTTCAGAGTAGATAAACTTCCTCTTTTAGTGTTGCCCTGTTCTACTTGGCCACTGGCTAAAACAATCAGCACTCCTACGCTAGACACCTCCTTACTAGTTTTTCACAAAATATCTGAACAAGGCCTCTGGCCTTGAGCTGGGGCTTCACAGAGATGGCTAGATTTCTATGATAAAGATGTTACCAACTGGGCTCCATGGTAACAGCTGGCAGGGGGAAAATATAAAGGGAAGAAAAAGCTCTCCCTCACCCAGGTGTCCTTGAAAAGTTAACTTGCTCAGAAAAGAGGAAAAAGCAGGAAAAAAAATGCCTTTTGTGAACTTCTGCAGACTGTGAACTTCTGAGCCCCTTCCCTTACATGTTGGGAACAAAATTCTGAAACTACCGAAACTTGAGTTTCAGGGGATTTGTTGATTACAACAGAAGTAATGCCCTCTGAATCCATTTGCAACAAATAGGACTGTCTCCCTGTCTTTGGTACTATCTTAGGTGCCTTGCTTTATCCGTCCCTACAACAATATAATTCTATATACTTAAACATTGTTTATGTTTTCATCAAATGGTCAACAGCTGTGATTAATTGTGTAATGGTACAGATGTTTCCCAGAGTGCTTTATTATGACGCAGGCTCATTTGAAGATCAAATAGGTGGCCATAAAACCCGGTTCCACTGGGAACATATATCCCTCACTTTAGCCATCCTATTAGGAATAGGAGTTGCTGCAGGGGTGGGCACAAGAACTACTGCCTTGGTCCATTGGACACAACAAATGACCCAATAAGAAGCAGCAATAGACAAAAAATTAAAGATATTAGAACCTCTATCAGAGCTTTGCAGGAATTTTTAACCTCTTTCTCTGAAGTTGTTTTACAGAACAGTCGAGTGTTGATCCTCCTCTTCATGAGAGAAGGGGTCCTTTGTTCTGCATTGATGGAAGAATGTTGTGTTTATGCCGACCATAGTGGAGTTGTTAAAAAATCTATGAGTAAATTAAAAAATGTCTTGAAGAGTGTCAACGAGAGAGAGAGGCCCAAAAAGTGTTGTTTGAGTCTTGGTTCACACAGTCCCCCTCGTTAACTATGAATTTATCAACCCTGGCCAGTCCAATAATAATCCTTATATTATTGCTAACTATAAAATCCTGTTTGCTAAACCGTGTAATTTCTTTTCTCCAAGCTCAAATTGGACAAGTTGAACTTATGGTAATACCCCATTAGCAGACGTAGAATGTGACACCCGGCAATGATCACTTTTATGATTAAAAGTAGCCAGAAGAAGAATTGGGGGATGAAAGGTTAATAAAATAGGCACTTGTCACTTCCTTTTTTTCTGTACGCTTAACAAAATACTGTTGAATTCTTGAGAAATGTTTGCTAATCTTGTTCCCAGTATGTGCTGTCCCCAACTGACAAACTGCAGAATGTACTCCCTCACCCGGTTGCACGCAAACTGCCCACTTGCCCTGACCCATCAATAAACTTTCCTCCATGCCATGACAAAGGAAAGTATATATGCTCTGCTTAAGCTGTTCTCAGGGATCTCTACTCTATTCAAGTGAGCTCTGAGTACCAGCATGCTGGACCCCCAATAAACCCTTTGCTGTTTCATGAGATAGTCTCTTGGTGGACTCTTCCTCCAACGCTCGCCTGACCTTTACTTGGATGATTGAATGTTGAAGAGAACATCCATTCAAAAAGGGATAGTCTGTAGGATTAGAAATATAGCTGGTAGGATTAGGACGAAGAGTGAGTATAGGATGAACTGGAGAAAATACGTAGGAAAGCAGATATCAATAGAGACATTATGAAATCAGGCTAAGTATAAAGTCAGTGAGAGGATTAGACATTATCAACAGGGTTGAGTTTCAATATATAATCTTAGGAAGAAACAAATATGTCCTAACCAATATGATTGACATTTGAGAGCATTAGGCAACCTGGACATGGATGTTTTTAGTAATCCAGGATTGCTTTCCATTTAGGCTTTGGTACAATCATAAGTGTGACCTTTGCATTTTGTGATCTGAATATTACTGGGATAAAATGTATATGTAGATCAGGTGACATGAGTATTTCTTCTAACATTTCTGGGAGCAATATTTTGAAGACGTATAAATTAGTATTGGGGGTACAAAAGTTGTACCCTGTGTCTATGAATATAGAAGTAATGCATGAATTGACAATACTGTGAATAAATAATATAACTGTTTCAACTTTAAATAATGGATTGAATTGATATCTGAAAATATATAAGAAATCTTATATTGATATACAATCATTCATTCCATCAAGTTATACATCAAATGGTAATATTAGGGTTATGTTTTATCATGAAGGGTGTGTGAGTTTTGCTTGTAAAGTGATTATGGAAATGGAAAATAATGTGTTTGGAATGAAGTCTCATGAGAAGACGAGTCAAGAAACATAGAGGAATACATGTGTTCTGAAGAAGGAAGTGATTGTAAGTATAACAAAAGCCTATAAATTTACTAACTTGTGGATGAAATATATATCCTATGATGTGCAAAAACTGAAGAAATAGTAATGTAACAGTGTTTAATTAAAATGAACGTCAAAATACACATCATGTCCCATTGGAATCTACTTGCATTGATGTTAAACTGGGTCAGTTACTGTAGAAACAATATGATTTGTAAGGACCATTTAATAAAGTTAGTTTTCAGTACTAGAAAACAAAAATATATTACAGGTGGATGAATATATCTGAGCATAATCTTGTGAAAATTTGATTATAAATCCACATTAATTAACATGAATGAATTTAGGGAGTGTATATATGACACAAATATTACATATTTTGAAAAGTCAGGGGAGTATATATATATATATATATATATATATATATATATATATATATATATATATACAAAAACACACACAGACACATTAAAAATTAGCAATATATATGCCAAACAAAATTCATCATGAAATATACATAATCCACAGATTCAAATGTATTCATTTTACTCAACATGGATTTATGTATAATGTTGTTCAACTAGGAAACTCACCCATAGGTTGAATTTTCAGTTCCAAAAGCATTTAGGAGGAGTGATCTCTTCTCAGAATTTCTTTCTGCCAAGTCAGCCACTTCACAAAAATGTATGAGTGATACCAAGTAGGGTTCTATATGTGCATATAAAAATACATGTGCTGAATAGGCTCCAGATAAATGGAGACAGGAATTCACACATAAGTGAACTTTAAAATCAAAGGAGAACTATTTCAATTAAAAATTCACTAGATTTGTATCACCTACCAAAAATCATGCAAAAAGGCAGTCCAACAATACATGATGCCTCCCCTGAACTGCTTGTATTTCTATAGTGTTTGGGATACTTTCCTCCATCATATTAGGATTAGTATTCAGAGTCTAGAAGGGTGTGGGTTAGTATCAGGGATTCAGTATTTCGTATGAAAAATAGGAAAATGAATCCAATGTGTATGCAAATATGTGCTACACAAAATCTTCCCACTCTCATCCAGAACAATGCCTAGACATCACCTTCGCCCCAAGTAAGACACAATTAGAGGAGAAGAGTTAGAAAATCTTTGAATACATATCTGCAATGAAAAATTATCAGGAGTTCACAACCTTGGATATGGTAGAGGAATTTCCAAAAGTAAGGGACAGGGTAAACACTCCACAAACATGGACCTTTGCCTGCCTAAAGACTTCTTGATAAACTGCCTCTAAGGATGGGCACTTGGAATATATGTTGTTGTCAGGAACTTTAGCTTCCTTTCTAGTGAGACCATCAAAGCTAGGTCTGATTCTCTGTGACCTGGAGGATATGCTTTCTTATTTTCCAATGAACATGAGGCAGCAGTGCTGAATTCTCTCTTTGTCGGCAAACTGTTGCCACGGGGGGCTAAGTGTATCCACATGTTGACTGTGAGTCCATTTGGTCACCCTCCACATTTCGTGGTGTTTCTTGGTGCTGCACTGGGAATTTGGTATTTGCTTCACGGAATACAAGGAGCTCAACTGGGACACAGAGCTGGAGGGAGTTCTGTCAGGTATGGTGGGTCAGGATCTGCAGGAGAATGCACAAACCAGGCTTCTATCCCACATAGTTTGCCCCCTTGACCATAATAACCTGATTGTGGACATTTCCGTTAAACCTGTCCTTATAAAAAGATGCCTTTACATATAAGAGTCTGCAGGATGCACCATGTCAGCCACAAGCCATTTGGAAGTCAAAGGCAGATCCACAAGGCCCCAGGATAGAAATTTTATCACAAAACTGCACACCACTGCTCTTGGTCCACTACTCAGTAGGCTCCAACTTACTGGCATCTCTGTTCTACACCATTTTCATGAAACCCAGTCAATCAAGGCACTGTCTGGTACACTCAGGATCAGCAACAGTACATTCAAAGGTTCTCCTGTACCACCTGGTCAAGGGAATTTCAAAAATGTCATGGTATTTATCTAGCCATTTTTCAAGGATGATATTGGAGGCACTGTGGGTTGCAATTCTTTTAGGAACCATTCAATTGTCAGGAAGCTCATTTCAATGAATGCTCTGGAGAACTCTCACAGGCAAGTCATCCAAAAAAGTGGCAAAATGGTCACGTGAATCCAGGCCCATTGAGGTCTACAAAGTGAGGTCCATGTTTGTTTTGACTCTCAACTATGTCTGCCAAGACTTTCAGAAAAAAATCATGTGATATCCTGGCTGAGATTCCCAGTGCTGTGTGGAAAGCCACCCTGAGCCTAGATCTCAGTTTCCAATGGCGACTCTCATGCGTGGCCTCCTAAAATCCCAATGCAATTCATGGCAATACTTGTATAAGTTCAGTTACAGAACTCAGTCTCTTAGGGGAAACACACCAGAGTTCCAGCTCAGGTGGACCAAGTAATCTCTTCCAACCACAATTAAAACCAAAACTCTCCCACATGGCCCACATCTTCTTCCATTGAGACACTCATCAAAACCTCTGGCTGAAGGTTTACATGATGGGTGCAGCCCAAGACAGTGTCCAAAATATGCTGCCTTGCCCCTCTTTTGCCTTAAGTTAGGGTGGCCTGGACCCCTTTCTTCTGAACCTGGAGTGATCAAATAAGCCTGCCATTAATACTGCTCTGATTCTCCAATTTGAGGCCTACTGACTGTCAGGTATAGATTCTTCATGTGATTTGGAGTACTGAGAAAACCCAAGCACCTATTGTCTACCCTCTGCAGGGCTTTGAAGAACTCATTTGAGCCAAAGGATCCCTATTCTCACTTGATGGAGGTCAGGAACCTAACAGAGAAAGGCAAGAGACTTCTTCCAGAATGACTGATATTTTTACATTTTGGTTTTCGATACACACATGGGAACGTACTTTAGATCCATCAGGTGCTGAGAATCTAAGTCATAGCCTGACACAGGGACAAGAGGCTTATTCAGACAAATCCCTTTCCAAAGCAATTAACCAAAGAGCTACAGGTGATGCCCATTAATTTCCATTTGAAAACTGTTTTCTTCAGGCTTCAAAAAGGGGTGGCCTGAGGCAAGAAACTTTCTTACACTCAGGGCAACAGAACAATAGGTAAGCAAAATGCCCAGAGCAGGGTTTCTCCACTGAGACTTTCCTGGTCACATTGATATCTGCATTTTCTGCGATGCTCGCCACTCCATTCTGCTATCCAGTACATGGCCATGTCACAGAGCTTGGAGGTGGCACATATCTTGGACACAAAAACATGAGCCTATTCTGGATAGTGGCCAGAATTCGGGAAGAAAACAGGAACATAGGAGGATAGTAGGGGTTGCTCATCCATAAGTCAAGCTACAATCCACTCATAAATTGGGTAGGATGAATGCTGAGAAGCTTTCTACTAGACAGGACATATCCATTGATGCATTCTCTTTTCTCATGTCTACAAACACGGACACAGTGGGATACACAGACATAGAAACACTAGCCTTTTCAAACGGCTTTCTAGAAGTACTCCACTCCATACCAAACAAACTGCCTTTCCTACCTATTCTCAGAACATGAATAAAAACCACAAACTTACACCAACAACCACAAAGGCACTTCCTACCCTCAATAGGTCTTTGACTATCCAGAGTGTCCTCGGACTGGTGGACCATAGTATGTTACCCTGAATTGGCCTGTCCTTTCTCAGATCTGGTCTCCTCGGCCAACTCTGTGAAGTTGTCAGGAACCAACTGTGAGCGACTACCTGCTTTCTTAGGAAAGGTCCCTCTACAGAGCTCTGCTGGCATTTGTCCATCTTCACATCAGTAGATACCAAAAAAGACTGTCTGTCCTTGGTAAATCGAAACAAGTGATCCCACTGGGACTGCAACTGTGACTATCTCTGGGTGCCTGGCTTCCTGGATCCCAAGTTGAGAGAGTTCCATCACCAAGTAAGTGAGGTGAAGTCACTTTCTTCTAAAAATGAATGTGGTCACTGCCCTGGCAACCATTTTGTTCTAACAGTTGCTTCAAATGGTCCCATGAGATGGAGGGTGCTCCTTCTTCCTGTGACACTTTCACAAGTTAGAATGGTATATCAACCATAGTCAACGGGGAACTTCTCTCCACACAGGCCTGCTTTGGTCCATCTTCTCTACATTAAGAAGAGAGAGGCTGATTCAGACACATCCTTTCATCCTCTCCAGGTTGTTTGCCATGTAAAATAAGTTTTGCTCTCTCAGGTCCTTCATAGCTGCCTACAACTTTTCCAAGGATCATATCTGCATGGAACTCTGAGGTTCTCAGCAGGTGGAAGATCACCTACATTCCTCTATTGTAAGACCAACTCTGTCCATGCTCTTCTGTAGTTAGATTGAGGGAAGAGTGTATGGTTAGGGTTAACAACAGGTTCGATTTGGGTTAGAAATAATTTGGGGGATGAATAATGGTATTTGGAACCTGCAATATTTAAAAGAATATACAGGTGAAATGTAAGTATGAAAACCGAAATGTATGTAAGATTTGAAGCCCAGACGGCTATTGAGCCCTTGATTGGGATACTTAGCTTTGAATTATGTTCTGCACAGATGTCTCTGATAAATCGATATACAATGGCATAGGACCTTGTGCCTTGGATGACTGAATGTGGAAGACAACATCCAGTCAAAAAGTGAGAGTCGGTAGGATTAGGAAGATAGTTGGAAGGTTTAGAAAGAAGAGTGAATATAGGATCTGGACCAAAAGTTCTTCAGCAATAGGATTTCAGGTAGAGAGTGAATGTAAAAATCAGCACATGTGAAGAGTCAGTAACATTGATGAACTGGCTAAAATATGTAGGAAAGCAGATATCAATAGAGACATTAGGAAATCAGACAAATTATAAAGTGAGTAATAGGATTAAACATTTTCACAGGGTTGAGGTTGAATATATAATCTAAGGAAGAAACAAAGATGTAGTCACCAATAGGATTGACATTTGAGAGCATTAAGCAACCTGGACATGGATGTTTTTAGTAATTCATGATCACTTTCCATTTAGGCTTTGTTACAATCATCAGTGTGATCTTTGCATTTTGTGTCCAGAATATCACTGTGATAAAATGTATATGTAGATCAGGTGACATGAGTATTTCTTCCACCATTTCTGGGAGCAATATTTTGAAGATGTATCAATTAGTATTGGGAGTACAAATAGGTGTACTTTGTGTACTTCTAATGGTAACATTAGGGTTACGGTTTATCATGAAGTGTGTGTGAGTTTTGCTTCAAAAATGATTAAAGAATAGAAAATAATATGTTAAGAAAGAAGTCTAGTGAAAAGATCACTAAATAATCATAAAGAAATACAAGTTTTCTGAAAGAGGAAGTGATTGTAAGTGAACCAAATGCCTATAAATTTGTGAACTTGTGGATGAAAGGATATATCCTATGATGTCCATAAACTGAAGAAAAAGTAATCTACCAGTGTTGAATAAAAACAAACTTCAAAATACATATCATGTCCCATAGGAATCTAACTGCATTGATCTTAATCCTGGTCAGTTACTATAGAAATATTAGGATATATAAGGACCATTCACTGAAGTTAGTTTTCAGTACTAGGAAACAAATATGTATTTCAGGTGGTTGAATATTTCTCAGAATGATCTTGTGAAATGTGAAATGTTGATTATAAATCCACATACACGAACTAGAATGAAATTACGGAGTGTATAATAAGACACATATATTTCATATTTTGGAAAATCTGGAGAGTATATATATATATATATATATATATATATATATATATATATATTATATATATATATATATATACATATATATACACACACACACACACACATTAAAATGTAGCAATATATATGCCAATCGAAATTTATCATGAAATATATATCATCCACATACCTAAAAATATTAATTTTACTGAACATGGATTTATGTTTAATGTTGTTCACTAGGAAGCTCACCCATAGGTTGAATTTTCAGTTCCATCAGTATTTAGGGGCAGTGTTGTATTCTCATAATTTGTAAATTCCAAAGTCAGTTTGCTCACAAGAATGTACGTGTGATACCAGGTAGAAGTCTATATATGCATAAAAATATACATGTTCTGAATAGGCTACACAGAAAAGGAGACAGGAATTTACATATGTGTTAACTTTAAAAACTCATGGAGAAATATTCCAAAGAAAGGTTGACTAGAATTATAACACATGCCCTTGATAAAGCAGAAGGAAAGTATACACCATGTCTCCTATGAAAGGCCTGTATTTCTATCCTGTTAGGTTTCTTTTTCTCCATCATTTTAGGATAAGTAGTCAGAGTCTAGTAGGGTATGGGTTAGTGTCAGGGATTCAGTATTTCAAATGGTAAATAGGATAATGAATCCAATGTGTATTCAAATATGTGCTACACAATAAACTTCCAACTCTCATCCAGAACAATGCCTTGACATTACCTTTGGCCCAGTGAGACACAATTAGAGGGGAAGAGTTTGAAAATCTGTGAATACAAATATGGAATGGAAAATGCTCAGGAGTTCCCAACCTGGGAGCTGGTAGAGGAGTTTCCAAAAGTACGGGACAGTGTAAACACTACACAACCATGGAGCTCTGCTGGCCAAAAGAATTCTGGAGAAACTGCCTCTGAGGTCTGGCACTTGAAATATATGTTGTTGTCAGGAGCTTTATCTTCATTTGTCATGAAACCATCAAAGCTGGGTCTCCATCTATGTTACCTGGAGAACATGGTTTCTTATTTTCCAATGATCATGAGGCAGCGGTTCTGAATTCTCTCTTTGTAGGTAAACTGAGGCCACTGAGCCGAAGTGTCTCCCATGTGGACTGTGAAGCCATTTGGTCATCCACCAATTTTCGTGGTGTTTCTTGCTGCTGCACTGGGAGATTGGTATTTGCTTCACAAAATACAAGGAGTTCAACTGGGACACAGTGTTGGAGGGAGTTTAGTGACATATGGTGGTTCAGAGTCTGCAGGAGAACGCACCAACCAGGCTTCTATCCCATATGCTTGCCCCCTTGACGATAGCAAACTGATTCTAAACATTGCCCTGAAACCTCTCCATATAACAAGATGCCTTTACATATAAGGGTCTGCTTGGTGCACCATATCAGCTAAAAGCCATTTGGAAGTCAATGGCAGATCCACATGACACCACCACAAATATTTTATCACACACCTGCACACCACTGCTCTGAGCCAACTACTCTGCAGTTTTCAACTAACCGGCATCTCAGTTCTACACCATTTTCATTATAGCCAATCAATCAAGGCACTGTCTGGTATAATAATAATCAGCAACAGGACATCCAAATTTTCTTCATTGCCACCTCGTCATGCGAATTTCAAAAATTTCATGGTATTCATCTATCCATTTTACAAGGTTGAAGTTGGAGCCATTGTGGCTTACAATTCATTCAGGAACCATTAAATGGTGAGGAAGCTCATTTCAATGAAAGCTCTGGTACAATCATAAGTGTAAACTTTGCTTTTTGTGTCCAGAATATTACTGTGATAAAATGTATAAGGAGATCAGGTGACATGAGTATTTCTTCCACCATTTCTTTGAGCGATATTTTGAAGATGTATAAATTAGTATTGGGGGTACAATAGGTGTACCCTGTGTCTTTGGATATAGAGATAATGCATGAATAGACCATACTGAGAATAAATAATATAACTGGTTCCAATTTTAAATAGATTTTTGAATTGATATCTGAAAATATACAGAAAATCTTATATTGATATACAATCATTCATTCCAACCAGTTCCACATTTAATGGTAATATTAGAGTTATGGTTTATCATGAACAGTGTGTGAGTTTTGCTTCAAAAGTGATTATGGAAATCAATAATAATGTGTTTGGCAAGAAGTCTCATGAAAAGACCAGTCAAGAGACCTGGAGGAATACACGTGTTCTGAAGAAGGAATTGATTGATCGTGAAACAAATGCCTGTAAATTTGTGAAATTGTGGATGAAATATATATACTATGATATATATATATATATATATATATATATATATATATATATATATATATATATATATATATATATATAAACATAGGTGAAATATATGTATGAAATCAGAAATCTAAATAAGATTTGAAGCCCAGAAGGGCATTGGTCCCCTGTTTGATATACTTATCTTTGAATTACTTTCTGCAAAGTTGTCTCAGATAAATCCATATACAGGGGCATAGGACCTTGTACCTTGGATGATTGAATGTAGAAGAGAACATCCAGTAAAAAAGGGATAGTCAGTAGTGAAAGCTTAATAAAATAGGTACTTGTCACTTCCTGTTTTTCTGTATGCTTAACAAAACACTGTTGAAATTTTGAGAATTATTTGCTAATCTTGTTCGCAGAATGTGCCGTTCCCTACTGCCAAACTGCAGAATGTACTCCCTCACCTGGTTGCACGCAAACCACCCAGTCACCCAGACTCATCAATAAACTTCCCTCTCTGCCCTCTCCAAGGAAAGTATATAAGCTATGCTTAAGCTGTTCTCAGGGCTCTCTGCTCTGTTCAAGTGAGTTCTGAGCTCAAACATGCTGGACCCCCAGTAAATCCTTTGCTGTTGCATGATAAAGTCTCTTGGTTGCCCTTCCTCCGACGCTAGCCCGACCTTTACATATGGAGGTTCCACCTAGATCGAGCAGTTGTGGACAAGAAATCCCAAAGGACCCCTCTCAGGTAAGTAAGTTGCCTCTTTCTGGTTTCAGGTTTCAGGTTAGGGCTTGGCAAATTGACTGTGAATGAAGAGTGTGAGCTCTCTCTAACGATGCCTGACAGTCGTGTTATAGAACTCAAGCCATGTCTCTGGAGGACGCCACAGAGGACTCCGGAAATTGAGGAACAATAGTCTCCTCGACTCAGTGATATTTTGATTCGGATTCGGTATTGCCAGCCCATCGGGTTTTGCAGGCAACTCAGTCCTGGTCTCAGTGTTGGACATCCATTGCCTGTCTTTATTGTCTTGTCTTGTCTGTGTCATGTGTCGTTGCTTTCACTGTTTGTGTATCTTTCATTATGGGACAGCGCACGTCAATGCCTTTTTCCCTGACCCTTGATCACTGCACCAAAGTCTGCTTAAGGGCTCAGAATCTTTCTTTTTCAGTAAAGTGCCGGATGTCGCCGACTCTCTGTACCTCAGAATGGCCAACATTTGGAGTTGGATGGCCCCTAGAAGGATCTTTCTACTTCCCACTAATTTAAAAAGTCAGAGATATTGTCTTTTAGCTGGGGCCACATAGCCATCTGGATCAACAGCCATGTATCTTAACTCAGCAGGACCTCTGCAAAGCTGCTCCTCCATGGGTGAAGCCTATCCTTGACCCTGGCCCTGCTCCAACTTCTTCCCCCAGGAACTCTCAAACACTCTTCTTCTCTTTGTCCTCCACCCTCTATTCTGCCTGAGTTACCAGATTTGACTCTACTGGACTCTCCTCCCCCTCCTTATCTCCTGCCCTGGTTCCCCAGCCCCCAACACACTCTAAGTGATTCCCCTGCTGCTGACTCAGCCTCTTGTCCATTGCAGGAAGCTAAGCCAGCCCAGCGCCCTCCAGATAATTCCCCTGTGGCACACACAGCACCTTCTCCCATGGAGGAAGCTGGCCCAGCTAAAGGAACTCGCTGGCGGCAAAAGATTGAAAACCCTGGAACTCTCAGGATGCTCCCCCTCCTTCCCTACAGGCCAATGGTTATCGATGGCCATGGGGGAAAAATGCAAGCCTACCAGTATTGGCCTCTCTCCTCTTCAGACCTATATAACTTAAAAAATTACAATCCCCCTTTTTCCGAGGACCCAACATGGCTCTCAGGTGTGGTTGAGTCATTAATGTTTTCACAACAGCCTACTTCAGAAGACTGCCAACAACTCCTAGGAACTCTCTTCATGACAGAGGAACAAAAGGGAATCCTCCAGGAACCTAGAAAAAAATATCCTCGGACCAGATGTTCATCCGACACAACTTCCCAACATAATCAAAGCCGGCTTTCCCTTGAACCGACCCAACTGTGACCCCAACACCTTTGAAAGTAGGGAGCTTCTGTCCACTTATAGCTGGGCTCTAATACTGGGTCTCCAAACAGCCGCTAGTGACCAACTAATTTGGCCAAGGTAAGAGAGATTATTCAAGGGCCTGATGAATCTCCCTCTATGTTTGTAGAGAGAATTATGGAGGCATATAGGAGATATATTCCTTTCGATCCTCAGACAGAGAATCAAAAGGCATCTGTCATGATGGGCAAACTGCACTTGATATTAAAACAAATTTACAAAGCTTAGATTGATTACAAGATATCACTTTGAGAGATTTAGTCAGAGAATCTGAGAAGATATACTATAAGAGAGAAACTGAGGAGGAGAAGGGAGCAAAGTGAGGTTAAAGAAGCAAAAGGCAGACTAAGGTGTTGACTAAGGTCCTGGTCACAACAACAAATAGGCCAGAAATTAAGAAACAGGGAGACAAGAAGGGATAAGTTGGCCCACGACAGAAGCCACCCTGGCCTCAGATCAATGTGCCTACTCTAAAGAAAAAGGACACTGGGTCAAAATTGCCTTAGAAAGTGACAGCCACGCCAGCCAGCCATTCTGACTCTGGAGGATGACTAAGAAAGTCGGGTCTCAGATCCCGTCCCCGAGCTCAGGGTAACTTTTGAAGTGGAGGAGACCCCAGTAAACTGGATACAGGGGCAATATACTCAGCCCTTATGGCCACAATAGGCGCTCTATCTAATAAAAGGTCTCTAGTTCAAGGAACTAATGGCAGTAAATATCGGGCTTGGACAAATAAGAGGACCATTGACTTGGGTAAAGGAAAAATCCATCATTTCTCCCTAGTAATCCCAGAATGCCTGGCGCCATTGATGGGCAGAGATCTGCTCACCACGGTCCGCGCCAAAATCACTTTTAACCCTGAAGGCCCCCAAGTGGAATTTCTAAATCCTTCAGTAAAAATTCCAAGAGTCACGGCTCTAACTATGACAGTAGAAAATGTACATCAACTCACTCACCATGGTTCAAAGAATCTGCAGGCATTCCTGAAGGATCAAGAACAGAGTTTTCCACTAACCGACTCACAGTGAAGGAAATAACTGAATGGGAAACAAAAACCTGTCGGGTCCATCAATTAGTTAATGCTTACCCTTCCAAGCTTCCTGCAGGAAAGCACCTACGAGGTACCAAACCAGGACAAATCTGGGAAGTGAACTTTACTTAAATTAAGCCAGCAAGATATAGACTTAAATATCTCCTAGTCTTTGTAGGTACATTTTAAGGATGGATTGAAGCCTTTCCCTCAAAAATAAAAGAAAAAAAAAAGAAAAGAAATAGCGCAAATTTTGGTCAAGAAGATCCTAGAAGATATTTTTCCAAGATATGGCCTGCCTAAGTTAAAAGGGTCTGATACTGGACCAGCGTTCGTGGGCCAGATAAGTCAGGGGTTAGCCAGGACCCTGGGGATTAATTGAAAGTTACATTGTGCTTATATACCCCAGAGTTTAGGACAGGTAGAAAGAATAAATACAACCATTAAACAGACCTTAAAAAATTAAGCTTAGAGACCAGCATAAAAGATTGTACTATGCTACTGCCTTATGCACTGTTTCATGAAGGAAATACTCACTCTGTGTTTTGTGTAACCACACCCCCTATGAAATTCTCTATGGTGCCCCTCCTCCAGGAAGGGACCTAACCCCAACTGTAAGACCTAAAGATCCCTTTCACACCCCTTGCTTGACAGATTTAAAGCTCTTGAAAGAACTCAGGGATACCTGTGAAAACAGCTGACCACTGCCTACCAACCTGGGGACGAGGGGACTCCACATCGATATCAAGTAAGAGACTTTGTCTATGTAAGATGACATCAGGTGTCATCCCTGGAACCCCACTGGAAAGGACCATACCAGGTGGTACTTATAACACCTACAGACATAACAAAAAGAAAAAAAAAATTGAAAATAAAGAAAGAAGAAATTTTAAAAAATAATACTAATGATAATAAAAAAATGAAAATTAAAATTTAAAGAAATAATACTAATAATAATAAAATTAAAAAAAATTGAATACATAAAAAAAGTTAAAGAACAACTACACCAACAAAAAATGAAAATGAAAGAAAAAGAAAAAAAAATAAATGCAGTCATAGATTTTGATTAACTTCTCTTAAAGTAGGTGGTGCTGTGCCCACTGGGCCAAGCTTCTCCTCTCAAAGGTGGGAACCATTAACTGTGCAGCAGCTCTACGTCCCAGACTGGGTGGGTCTCCAATCCTGAGTGCCTAGGGCCTTCTCTTGTGTTTCCTCAAGCCAGGCCCCGCTCACCACAATACTGGCTACATGCCAGGTCTGCTGCTCCTGGGAGCCCTGTTTTCATGAATACCTGGGCACACTCTCCCTGTTTGCCTCCCTCACACCCTAAGTTTGTAGAGCTTGGGGGTGAGAACCCTCAGCGAATTTGCTTGCCCTCCAGGAGCCATGCCCCTGGTAGCTGGTGCAAGAGACCTCAGTTGTCAGCACTGGTGGGAGCGGTAGCCGAGAGCTCCTGAACGCAAGTCCAGTGCCACTCCTGATTCCCTCGGTCTGGCTATGGAGCTCACAGGAGAGCTAGGAGGGGCCCTTATAAAAGAGCTGGGAGGGGCTCTTAAGGTTTCCCCGCTGTGTGGAGAGAGATGGCTAGGGGATTAAACACCTGTCACGAAGGTTTCAATGAAGATATCTCCTCCACTCGTGATGTCAGTTCTCTGCCATGGTGGTATCCCATGCAAATGTTGACCATTCTTTCCTTTTTCCTGGTGACCAATGCAACGTGTGAGTCCTGACTGACTTTCCCAAGCCCCATTTTAGTCCTTTGGCCACTGCCTATGAAGGCTCAGTTGGCTTTTACCTCTGTAATTTCAGAAGGGCCGACCAGTTATTTCAGCGGGATCTTTAGTGCTGAGTCATGAGAAGCAGGCGAACTGGAGGTTGAATGCAGCCTATCCGGACTCGGTGTGTGTGTTCTGAGGGGCCCAGATTGTACGCCCCAGATCCACATCAGCTCAGCATTGCCTAGTGATCCTGAGCAAACAGCATTTAGACAGTTTACGGCTCCCTATGCCCGCGCATTTGAAGATGTCAGAGACTTGATCTCTCCGCACCTGCCACCATGTTAGATCTCCTCAATGATATTCATGTTACCCTTACAGCTTCCTGGCATAAGCAAGTTCTTGGGATTATAACACTACTTCTTCTGTTTCCAGTCCAGATTTCTAGAAATAAAACCTTGCCGCCATCGCCTCTGCCTCTGGCCCACGCTCACGTTAGCTGCACTCATGGGTGCTGCGCTCGACTGTGACTATAGCGGAGCCATCACGGACTCCGTTGCTCCTCAGCCCGGTGCCTGTCCCCTGGGGCTCAAGCAGCTGCCACCATGGCTCTCCGGACCCCTCCTCCAGAGCACAGGTCCCTTAGCAGGGGGATGCAGAATGACCCCAGAGCAGGCTCTGCCCGAAGGTGCAGCGGTGAATAGGCGACCTAGGCGCTCGAGGCCACGGTCCAGCCTTCAGAGGACAGGACTCGGCACGTAGCCCAGCTCCAACCTCTAGATGCAGCAGCAGGACAATTTAGACAGAGTCATCAAGACAGCCAGCAGAAAGCAAATGGTGGCTCCCGCGGAGTGGATTTTTGGCACAGAAACCACAGCCCAGCGAACAATCCCAGTCCATAAACTCTCCCTGAATATAAAAATATTTTTAAAAAGGGGGCGGAAGTAACTGAGCTTTCTTTGCATCAGGTACTTACAATCCACTGCTGATTACACATTCAGGTTCTCTGCCCGGAGCGAAGCGAAAGAGGAAGAAGATGGGCGCAAAGCGCCCCTGGCTGTGAGCAGCCAAGCGTCTCTTTTTCCATCTCTTTGTTCTTCCTGATGCTTGGCAAGTGGTCTACTACAGATTAACGGTAAAAGGAGCTCTAACCACCTGCACAAAATCTCAATTAAAGCCGCTATTCTGAGCACCACACTCAGCACTTCAGCAACCCCCGTGTGCAGTGGCCATCTTCCCTACCAGGTTTGGTTTTTCGGTTTTTGGTTTCTGTTGGCAGAGTGGCTGCCAGCAGAGAGCGTAAGTTCCCACTGGCAGTGGTGGACAGATGTGTCCTGAAGCCACAGACCACGTCCTTGCAAGGGACGCCTTGGACGATTCGGGGAGGGACGGATGTGTCTTCATTAGGTGACTCTGCTGCCAACCCGACAGGTCTTGCTGGCTACCTATTTCTCTCAGGTTAAATTCACTGTCTGTCTTTGTGGTCTAACCCATCAGGTTTTGCCAGTTACTAGGTTCTAATCTCTCCTTCTGAACTCGTGTTAAACGTTAACTGTGTGTCCGTTTTTGTGTCACGTTTGTATTGTCGTTGTCTCTGTTTGAGTAACTCTCATTATGGGACAAAGCCATTCCATGCCTCTGTCCTTGAAGCCTTTTCTGGTCCCTGGCTCCAACCTGACCCCTTTGACCACGATCCTATCACTCAAACCTTCTGCACCTCCCCCTCTTCCCTCCATTCTCACTGAGTCACAAGTTTGAAGATCTTAGGGTTGTGAACAAACGGGAGCTGCATGATGGTCTTTGTGTGTCTTTTTGTCTGTGTTTCTGTTAAATTTGATTGCATTGTGTGGACCGATGCAGAGTCCCGAGTTCCAACCTTCCTTAGATGTGTGGAAGTAACTTTAGCTAAATTTTAACCTAATGCTTCTCCTGTGAGGGACCAAGTCAATAGAACCGCCAGCTTTTCTGTTCTCACCTTTTACACCTCTCTTAGCGGTGTTTTAAAGAACTTTGATGTACTTTACTCCCCTTTGTTAAGCGAGATTAGGGAAGCACTGTTTTCTTTTCTTTCCATAGTTGGGTTGAGCATGCCAACTGCAGAGGGAAATGCCTGGGGTCTAAGAACTTTGATATCTCGCATAAACTTTTCTCAAAACCCTGTCCTCATTATTAAATTGGCATTAATTGGCTTTGGGGATGGGACCAAACCTTCAGTCATAAATTTTGACACCCCAGAGTGGACTTTAAACGAGTCCCCACTCTGCCCTCATGGGGAAGCCTAGCACTCAAAAAACTGCAAGCAGAAAATGAACTATTTGGGAGCTGACTACTGAAAAGTTGGGAGATATAGAATATGACTGGTGCCTGGGGTCAAACCAAACCAGAGGAACTAATCCTGTAAGTAAAAAGCGAGGCTAAGGGACTCCCAGCAGCTGCCTGAGCCATTTTGCTGTGGGGAACTCCCTTATTCCTTACCTGCACTTTAAGGATTACTCCACCTCTGTTTGCTTAACAAAAGGGAGAATGAATGCAGTAATATGTTGATATTATAGATTGTTTCTTGGGGATGATCTTGGCTCAATGTGTATCTAAAAGATGATTTTTTATTGTAACAATCTGGTATCTAAATGGGTTTCTAAAGCATTGCACTATCTTACAGTATAAAGTTGGGTTTAAACAATTGTTTAGTTTGATTTCAGATAGTTCATGCTAGAAACCTTAAATACTTAGGATTAAAAAAATATTAAAGAGTTTAAATTTTGAACTAGGTAGCCTGAGAAAATTCCACTAGATATACCAGTGCATTAACTTGGGCAAAGAAAATAAATTATGATATGGTATCTCTTTTCCTTAGTGTGTAAGATTTTTAAAAAATGGTGCTAAATTAAAAGGTTGGTCTGGCTTATTGAAATGGCATTAATTCTCAACAATCTTGGAAATATTTAAAGCTTAATTTCGGATACCCAAAGCAGTGTGTGGTTTTTTAAAAAATTTTTCAGCCAATTTAATGTAACTTAATACTACTTTTGAAATTTCAGAACAAAGAAAGTGGGTTAATTATCCTATAGACACTTTTTGTGATGGTGCCATTTATATTATCAAAAAATGATCCAATTTTCAGTTTTGTGTGAGCAAATTTTTCTAGTGTAGAAAAATCTAAAGATATAAAATTTTGAGAATTACATCTTGAACTTGCATCATAATTTTCAACATTCAAACCTGAAAATTATGACATAGCTATAATGCCTTAGGCATGAGGTTTCTGCTCAAAATTCGCGTCTTTCCAGTTTTTGAGACCTCAGTCAGGACTTAAGTTGATATGCAATCAGCAAGAGACAGATAAAAAGGAGTAAATGTTTATGTTTACCTGAACTCAAACTAGACTCAATGAATAAGTACATTATATGGTATTTACTAATTACTGAATAGTCATCTTTTTTAGGACTCTTGCTTTTTCTTAGATTCTGTATTTTTTTTTTTTTCTTTTTTTGAGCTCATGACCTTTATTCTGCAGATCGGTAAATGTTTTCGGATCAGATCTATTTTTGATCAACTGTGGAGTTTTTAAACATTGCAATGGAGATTTCTCCTGAAAAAGCTACAAGGCCTTTACTATTGTGTTATGTGTTACATTTGTGTTATGTGTTGTATGTCGGTATGTGTGTATGTGTGTAAGTCAATATATAATGCAGTGATATGACAATTGAGAGATGAGGAGCACTCATGAAAAATTTAAAAATGGATTCAAATATCTTTGATTCACGTGATTCAAATGGTTCAATTCAAATTGGGTAAAAAGATAAAAATAAAGATGTCTTTAAAAATAGGCCTAAAAGTTTTCTAGGTGTTCAAAAACGCCCTAGTATAATGTTGATGTCTATAAAATAATCTGCTTAAATTCAGAAATTTACAGGTATTGTTTCAAAATGCGAACAGAAAGAGGTTAACAAACGGAAAAGAGAAACTAAAAGGTTCTAGATATAGATTTAATAGAGGGAAAATGTGTTTCTGGATAAGAGAGTCTATATGATTAAGTAATTAAAAGGTTTTTGTAAATAATAAAAAAGTTTTGTGTAAGTTGGTTATATGTGTAAGTTTTGAGCAAGTAATCTTGAAAAATTAAACAGCTGGTTAAACAAGTACTGTTTTTAGAAAATTGTGCCATGTTATTTCTTTAAAAAGCTAAACTTGGTTAATACAAAAACATCAATGTAATTGTGGTGTTAATGTGTTCATATCTTCCAGGTATACAAGTCTGTAAGGTAGAAGCTTCAAAAGAGCATTGTATCAAGCTGGTGTTCTAAGGTTGTATGGTAATTCTAGGCTTAAAAGTAAAACATGTTGAAGATTTATGTATGTCATTTGTGTTCTATAATTGGACTTCTTTTCAATAAGATATTTACAGTTTCATCATACTTTCTACACTGAGATACAATCTAAATGTATTTTTAAGTTTATGAGAGCCTAAACTCTGAAGGTATTATTGTAAAACACAAAGGTAATTCCCATTCATTTCCATGTGAAAACTGTTTTCTTCAGGCTTCACAAAGCGGTGGCCTGAGGCAAAGACTGTCCTGATATTCAGGGCAACATAACAATAGGTAATCAAAAGGCCCAAAGCAGGGTTTCTCCACTGAGACTTTACTGGTCACATTGATATCTGAGTTTTATGAGATGCTTGCCATTCCCTTCATCTATCCAAAACATGGCCATGTCACAGAGCTTGGAAGGGGTCCATATCTTGGACACAAAACCATGAGCCTATTCTGGAGAGTGGCCAGAATTCAGGAAGAATACAGGAACGTAGGAAGATAGTAGGTGTTTCCCAGTGATAAGGCAAGCCACAGTCCATTCATGAATTGGGCAGGATAAATGTTGGGAAGTTTTCTCCTTGACAGGACACACCCACTGAGGCATTCTCTTTTTTAATGTCTACAACTATGGACACACTGGGATACACAGACATAGAAGCACTCGCCTTTTCAAATGACTAACTAGAAACAGTTAACTAGAAACCAAACAAACCACCTTTTCTAACTATTCTCAGGACATGAGAAAAACCCACAAACCCACACCCACACCCACAAAGGCACCTCCTTCCCCATGTTCGTTTGGAGCTATCCAGAGTGTCCGCTGACTGGAGCACCATACTATGTTCCCCAGAAATGGCCTGTCCTGTCTCAGATCTGGTCTCCTTGGACAACTCTGTGAAGTTGTCAGAAGCCAGCAGTGAGCCTCTACCTGCTTTCTCCAAAAGGGCCCCCCTTCAGAACTTTCCAGACTTTTGGCCATCCTCACATAAGTAGGTACCACGAAAGACTGATTCTGTCCTTGGTAAATCCAAACAATTGGGATCACTGGGACTGGGGCTGGGACTGGGTCTGGGTGCCTGGCTTCCTGGAACCAAAATTCGGAGAGTTCCATCAACAAGGATGTGAAGTGAGGTTACTTCCTTCAGGAACTGAATGACGTCACTGCATTGGCAACCACTTTTTCCTAACATTTCCTTCCTAGGGTCTCATAAGATGGAGGATGCCCCATCTTCCTGTGACATTTTCACAAGTTAGAATGGTTTAAAAACCATAGGCACCTGGGAACACCTGTCCGGACAGGCCTAGTTTGGTCAATCTTCCCTACATTAAGAAGAGAGAGGATGATTCAGACACATCCTTTCATCCTGACTGGGTTGTTTGCCATGGAAGAATACTTTTGCTCTCTCAGGTCTTTCATGGCTGCCTACATCTTCTCCAGGGATCATTTTTGCATGGACCTTTGATGTTCTCAGCAGTTGGAAGGCCCCCTACATTCCTGTATTATAAGATCAATTCTGTCCCTGCTCTTCTGTAAAGTGAGATTGAGGGAATTGTGTATAGTTAGGATTAATAACATGTTTGATTTGTATTAGGAATCATTCTGCTTGATGAATAATGGTATTGGGAACCTGCAATATTTATAAGAATATATAGGTGAATATAAGTATGAAAACAGAAATCTAGGTAAGATTTGAAGCCCAGAGAGGTATTGGGCCCTTGATTGGGATACTTAGCTTTGAATTACATTCTGCACTGAGGTCTGAGATAAATTGATATAAAATGGAATAAAACACTGTACCTCAGATGATTGAATGTAGAAGAGAACATCCAGTAAAGAAGTGGTAGTCGGGAGGATTAGGAAGATAGTAAGTTTTGGAAGAAGAGTGAGTCTAGGAGTTGGACCAAGACTTTTTTAGTAATAGGGTTTTTGTTAGAGAATGAATGTAAATGTCAGCAAATGTGAAGTATCAGTCACTATGATGAACTGGGCAAAATATGTAGGAAAATAGATATCAATAGTGACATTAAGAAATAAGGCAAAGTATAAAGTGAGTGAGAGGATTAGACATTTTCAACAGGGTTGAGGTTGAATACATAATCTCAGGATGAAATAAATATGTCCTCACCAATAGGATTGACATTTGAGAGCCTTAGGCATCCTGGACATGGATGTATTTAGTAATTCTAACTCACATTCAATTTAGGCGTTGGTACAAACATAAGTGTGACCTTTGCATTTTTTTATCCAGAATATTACTGTGATAAAATATATATGTGGATCTTGTGACATGAGTATTTCTCCCACCATTAAGGGGAGCTGTATTCTGAAAGCTCATAAATTAGTATTTGGAATAAAAAAGGTGTACCCTGTGTCTATGAATATAGAGATAATGGATGAATAGTCCATACTGTGAATAAATAATATAACTGGTTTCAACTTTAGAAATTGGAATAAATTGATATCTGAAAATATACAGGAAATCTTATATTGATATACAATCATTCATTCCAACCAATTATATATCTAATGGTAATATTAGTGTTATCGTTTATCATAAAGAGTGTGTGAGTTTTGCTTCAAAATAATTATGGAAATCAAATATAATGCATTAGGAATAAGTATCATGAAAAGACCAACCAGACAAAAAAAAAAGAGGAATACGTGTTATCTGAAGCAGGAAGTGATTGAAAGTGTAACGAATGCCTTTAAATTTGTGAAATGTGGATGAAATGTATTTTCTAAGTTGTCCATAAACTGAAGAAATAGTAATGTACCAGTGTTGAATAAAAATGAACATGAAAATACACAACATTTCCCATAGGAATCTACTTGCATTGATGTTAAACTGGGTCAGTTACTGTAGAACTATAAGGATTTGTATGCACCTTTCACTGAAGTGAGTTTTCAGTACTAGAAAACAAATATGTATTTGAGGTGGATGAATATTTCTGAAAATAATCTTGTGAAAAGTTGATTATAAAACCACATACATGAACATGAATGAATTTAGGGAGTGTATAATAAGAGACATATATTTCATATTTTGAAAAATCTAGAGAGTGTAGATTTTTCACAAAACACACACAGAGATATTAAAAAGTAGCAATATATATGACAATCGAAATTCATCATGAAATACATATCATACACAGATCCAAAAATATTTATTTTACTGAACATGGATTTATGTCCAATGTTGTTCAACTAGGAAGCTCACCCATAGGTTGACTTCTCAGTTCCAACAGCGTTTAGGAGGAGTGATCTCTTCTCACAATCTTTATCTGCCACGTCAGCCATCTCACAAGAATTTACGTGTGGTACCAGGTAGGATTCTATATGTGCATATAAAAATACATGTGCTAAATAGGCAACAGTTAAAGGGAGACAGAAATTCACATATTTGATACCTTTCAAAACATTTGGAGAAATATTTCAATTAAAAATTTACCAGATTTATAACACCTAGACTTTATCATGCAAAAGGCAAGTCCAACAATACACCATGCCTCCTCTGAACTGCTTGTATTTCTATTCTGCTTGGGTTATTTTTCTCCATCATATTAGGATTAGTAGGCAGAGTCTAGTAGGGTATAGGTTAGTGTCAGGTTTCAGTAATTCGAATGGAAAATAGGAAAATGAATCCATTGTGTATGCAAATATGTGCTACAAAAAATCTTCCCATTGTCATTCAGAACAATGCCTTGACATTACCTTCACCCCAAGTAAGACACAGTTAGAGGAGAAGAATTAGTAAATCTGTGAATACATATCTGGAATAGAAAATGCTCAGGAGATCACAACCTTGGGGGTTGTAGAGGAGTTTTCAAAAGTAAGGGACAGGATGAACACTCCACAATCGTGGAACTCTGCTGGCCTAAAGACTTCTTGAAAAACTGCCTCTGAGTTTGGGCACTTGAAATATATGTTGTTGTCAGGAGCTTTAGCTTCCTTTGTAGTGATACCATCAAAGATGGGTCTGCATTTATGTGACCTGGAGGACTTGGTTTCTTATTTTCCAAAGAACATGAGGCAGCAGTACTCTATTCTCTCTTTGTAGGTAAACTGTGGACACTGGGGGCTAGGTGTCTCCCTGTCTTGACTGTGAAGCCAATTGGTCCTCCTACAATTTTCGTAATGTTTCTTGCTTCTGCACTGGGATTTTGGTATTTGCTTCATGAAATACAAGGAGTTCAACTGGGACACAGTGCTGGAGGGAGTTATGTCATGTGTAGAGGGTCAGGGTCTGCAGGAGAATTCACCAACCAGCCTTCTATCCCACATAGCTTGGCCCCTTGTCCATAACAAACTGATTCTGATCATTGCCCTGAGACCTCTCCATATAACAAGATGCCTTTACATATAAGGGTCTGCTGGCTGCACCATGTCAGCCAAAATACATTTGAAAGTCAATGGCAGAACCACATGGCCCCATCACAGAAGTTTTATCATACACCTGCTCACCACAGCTCTGGGCCCACTACTCAGCAGGCTCCAACTTACTGGCATCTCTGTTCTACACAATTTTTATGAAAACAAGTCAATCAAGGCACTGTCTGGTATACACCTGATCAGCAAGAAGACTTCCAAAGGTTCTCCAGTGACACTTGGTCATGGGAATTTCAAAAATTTTATGGTATTTATTGAGCCATTTTTCAAGGATGACGTTGGAGGCACTGTGGGTTACAATTCATTCAGGAACCATTAAATGTTGAGGAAGCTAATTTCAATGAAAGCTCTACAGAACTCTCACAGGTAAGGCTTCCAAAAGAGTTGCCAAAAGACACATATATTTCATATTTAGAAAAATCTGGACAGTGTGTGTGTGTGTATATATATATATATATATATATATATATATATACACACACACACACACACACAGAGAGAGAGACATTAAAAACTAGCAATATATATGCCAATCGTAATTAATCGTGAAATATATATCATCCACATATCCAAAAGTATTCATTTTACTGAACATGGATTTATGTATAATTTGTTCAACTAGGAAGCCCACCCTTAGGTTGAATTTTCAGTTCCAAGAGCATTTAGGAGGAGTGATCACTTCTCACAATTTGTATCTGCCAAGTCAGCCACCTCACAAGAATGTATGTGTGATACAAGGTACGATTCTATATGTGCATTTAAAAATACATGTACTGAATAGGATACAGAGAAATGGGGGAGACAGGAATTCACATATTTGATAAGTGTAAAAACACATGGAGAACTCTTTCAACAAAAAATTGACAAGATTTATAACTCCTACGCTATATAATGGAAAAGGCAAGTCCAACTATACAACACACCTCTTTGATTTGCTTGTATTTCTATTCTGTTTGGGTTATTTTTCTCCATCATGTTAAGATTAGTAGTCAGAGTCTAGTAGGGTATGGGATAGTATCAGGGATTGAGTATTTCGAATGGAAAATTGGAAAATGAATCCAATGTGTATGCAAATATGTGCTACACAAAATCTTCCCACTCTCATCCAGAACAATGCCTTGATATTACCTTTGCCCCAAATATGACATTTAGAGGAGATGAGTTAGAAAATCTGTGAATACATATCTGGAATTGAATATGCTCAGGAGTTCACAACCTTAGAGGTGGAAGAGGAGTTTTCAAAAGTAAGTGACATGGTAAACACTCCACAAACATGGAGCTCTGCTGGCCCAAAGACTTCTGGAGAAAATGCCTCTGAGGTTGGGCACTTGAAATATATGTTGTTGTCAGGAGCTTTAACTTCCTTTGTAGTGAGACCATCAAAGCTGTGTCTGCATCTATGTGACCTGGAGGTCATGGTATCTTATTTTCCAATGATCATGAGGCAGCAGTGCTGAATTCTCTCTTTGTAGGTCAACTGTGGCCACTGGGGTCTAAGTGTCTCCTCGTGTGGACTGTGAAGCCATTTGGTCATCCTCCAATTTTCGTGGTTTTTCTTCCTGATGCACTGGGTGTTCGGTAATTTCTTCACGAAATACAAGGAGTTCAACTGGGACACAGTGCTGGAGGGAGTTTTGTCACGTGTGGTGGGACAGGGTCTGTAGGATTATGCACCAACCAGGCTTCTCTCCAACATAGCTTGCCCCCTTGATCAAAGGAACCTGATTCTGAACATTTCCCTGAAACCTATCCATACAACATGATGCCTTTACATATAAGGGTCTGCTGACTGCAAAATGTTAGTCGAAGTCATTTGGAAGCCAATGGTAGATTCACATGAAACTACCACAGCTGTTTTATTTCACACCTGGCCACCTTTGCTCTAGGCCCACTACTCAGCAGGCTCCAACTAACTGGCATCTCTGATCTTCACCATTTTCATGAAACCCAGTCAATCAAGGCACTGTCTGGTACACTCATGATCAGCAACAGGATATCCAATGGTTCTTCAGTGCCACCTGGTCATGGGAATTACAAAAAGTTCATGTTATATATTGAGCCATATTTCAAGAATGAAGTTGGAGGCACTGAGTTTTCCAATTAATTCAATAACCATCAAATGGTGAGGAAGCTAATTTCAATGAAAGATCTGGAGGACTATCACAGGCGAGGCTTCACAAAGAGTGGCCAAAAGTTCACATGAACCCAGGTCCATTGAGGTCTACAATGTGAAGTCCATGTGTGTTTTGACTCTCAACTATGGCTGCCAAATCTCTCACAATAAAATCATGTGATATCCTGGCTGAGATTCCCAGTGCTCTGTGGAAAGCCACCCAGAGCCTAGATCTCACTTTCTAAGGGCGAATCTTATGTGTGGCCTCCTAATATGCCAACACAATTCATGGCAATACTTCTTTTAGGTCAATTCCAGAACTCAGTCTTTATGGGGAATCACACCAGAGTTCAAGCCCAGGTGGACCCAGTCATCTCTTCCTACCACCACACAAATGACCACAATTAAAACCAAAAAACTCCCACATGGCCCTCATCTTCTTATATATAGACACTCATCATAACCTCTGGCTGGAGGTTTCCATGAGGGGTGCAGCCCAAGGCAGTGTCCAAAATAACTCCCGTGCCCCTCATTTGCCTAAAGTCATGGTGGCCTGGACATGCTTCCTGTGGACCAGGAGTGATCAAATAGGCCTGCCATTAATACTGCTCCGCTTCTCCAATTTGAGGCCTACTGACTGTGCATTTTAGATTCTTTATGTGAATTGGAGTCATGAGAAAACCCAAGCAACTCTCGGCGAGTCTCTGCAGGATTTAAAGAATTCACTTGACCCAAAGGATCTCTATTCTCACTTAATGGAGATCAGGAACCTTACAGAGGAAGTCGAGAGACTCTATCACAATGACTGTTCTTTTAGCCATTTTGGTTTTGGATGCACACATAGCAGGAGTTGGCCATTCATAAGGCAAGCCGCAGTCCATTAATAAATTTGGTAAAATGAATGCTGGGAAGCATTCTAATAGACAAGACACATCCATTGATGCATTATCTTTTCTAATGTCTACAACCACGGACAGTGGGATACAGACATAGAAACACTCACCTTGTCAAAAGACTTACTAGAACCCATCCACTCCAAACCAAACAAACCGCCTTTCCTACCTATTGTCAGAACATGAGACAAAACCACAAACTCACACCCACACCCACAAAGACACCTCCTTCCCACAAGTAGGTCTGTGACTATCCGGAGTGTCCTGTGACTGGAGGGCCATACAATGTTCCCCCAAAATGGCCTGTGTGTCTCAGATCTTGTGTCTTTGGCCAACTCTCTGAAGTAGTCAGGAGCCAACAGTGTGGCACTACCTTCTTTCTCTGGAAAGGCCCCTCTTCAGAGCTTTCCTGATATTTGGCCATCCTAACATCAGTAGTTAGCAGGAAAGAATGACTCTGTCCTCGTGAAATCCAAAAAGTGAAAACACTGGGACTGGGACTGGGACTAGGAGTGGGACTGTTTAACTGGCTTCCTGGATCCCAAGTTCAGAGAGTTCCATCACCAAGGAAGTGAGGTGAGGTCACTTTCTTCAGAAACAGAATGAGTTCACTGCCTTGGCAACCATTTTGTTCTAACAGTTGCTTCCAAGAATCCCATGAGATGGAGGCCACGTGTGTTTTGAATTTTAATTATGGCTGCCAAGTCTTTAAGAATAAAATCATATAATATCCTGGCTGAGATTCCCAGTGTCCTGTGGAAAGCTACCCTCGAACTAGATCTCAGTTTCCAAAGGCGACTCTCATGCTTGGCCTCTTAAATCCCAACACAATTCATAGCAATACTTCTCTGAGGTCAGTTCCAGAACTCAGTCTCTAAGGGGAATCACAGCAAGTTCAAGCCCAGGTGGACCCTGTCATCTCTTCCAACTGCCACACAAATGACCACAAATAAAATCAAAACACTCCCACATGGCCCTAATGTTCTGCCATATAGACACTCATCATAAACTCTCCCTGGAGGTTTCCATGAGGGGCACAGCCCAAGTCAGTATCCAAAATAAGCTCCCCAGACCCTCATTTGCCTAAAGTCTGGGTGGCCTGGACACCTTTCTTGTGAACCAGGAATGATCAAATAGGCCTGCCGTTAATACTGCTCTGCTTCTCCAAATTGAGGACTACCTACCGTGGGGATTAGATTCTTTATGTCAATTGGTGTCATGAGAAAGCCCTAGCAGCAATGGGCTAGCCTCTGCAGGGCTTGGAAGAACTCATTTGACCCAAAGATTCCTATTCTCACTTGATGGAAGTCAGGAACCTTACAGAGGAATGCGAGATACTTCATCCACAGTGACTGCTCTATTGGCCATTTTGGTTTTGGATGCGCACATGGGATCTTTCTTTAGATCCATCAGGTGCTGAGAATCTAAGCCACAGCCTTACACAGGGCCAAGAGGCTGATTTAGACACATCCCTTTCCAAAGCAATTAAGCAGAGAGCCACAGATGTTGCCCATTCATTTCCATTTGAAAACTCTTTCTTCAGGCTTTCTAAAGGGTTGGGCTGAGGCAAAGACCTTACTGACATTCAGGGCAACAGAACAATAGGTAATTAGAAGGCACAAACCAGGGTTTCTTCACTAAGAAATGTAAAATCCATTGGTGTGCCACTACCTGCTTTCTCAGGAAGGCCCCTATTCAGAGCATCCCTGGCATTTGGCCATCCTCATATATTTAGGTACCAAGATAGCCTGACACTGTCCTTGGTACATCCAACAAGTGAGACCAATTGGAGTGGAACTGGGACTGGCTATGTGTGCCTGGCTTCCAGGATCCCACATTCCATCACCAAGGAAGTGAGGTCAGGTCACTTCCTTCAGGAACTGAATGAGGTCACTGCCTTGGCAACCATTTTGTCCTAACAGTTGCTTCCAAGGGTCCCATTAGATGAAGGCTGCCCCTGCTTACTGTGACACATTCACAAGTTAGAATGGTATATCAACCATTGGCACCCGGGAACAGCTCTCCAAACAGGTCTCATTTGGTCCATATTTTCTACATTAAGAATAGAGAGGCTGATTCAGACACAACCCTTCATCCTGACCAGGTTGTTCGCCATGGAAGATGACTTTTTCTCAATCCGGTCCTTCAGAGTTGCCTACATCTTCTTCAGGGATCATTACTGCATATACCTTTGAGGTTCTCAGAAGGTGGAAGATCCCCTACATCCCTGTATTGTAGGACCAACTCTGTCCCTGCTCTTCTGTAAAGTTAGATTGAGGTAACAGTGTATGGTTAGGGTTGATAACATATTCGATTTGGGTTAGGAATCATTCTGCTGAATGAATAATGGTATTGGGAACCTGCAATATGTATAAGAATATATAGGGGAAATATATGTATGAAAACAGAAATCTAAGTAACATTTGAAGGCCAGAAAAACATTGGGCCCTTGATTGGGATACTTAGCTTTGAATAAATCGATATACAATGGCATAGAACCTTGTACCTTGGATAATTGAATGTAGAAGAGAACATCCAGTCAAAAAGGATAGTTGGTAGTGAAAGGTTAATAAAATAGTTAATTGTCACTTCCTGTTTTTCTGTATGCTTAACAAAACACTGTTGAAATCTTGAGAACTGTTTGCTAAACTTGTTCCCAGAATGTGCTGTCCCCAACTGCCAAACTGTAGAATATACTCCCTCACCAGGTTTCATGCAAACCGCCCACTCACCCTTACCTATCAGTAAACTTCCTCCCTGCCCTCTCAAGGAAAGTAAATAATCCCTGCTTAAACTGTTCTCAGGGCTCTCTGCTCTACTCAAGTGAGCTCTGAGCCCCAGCATGCTGGACTCCAAATTAATCGTTTGCTGTTGCATGAGACAGTCTCTTGGTGGTCTCTTTCTCTGATACTCGCCGGACCTTTACATATTGACGTTCCACCGAGTTCCGTCACTGGCGGATGAGAGACCCCAAAGGGCTCCTCTCTGAGCAAGTAAGGCGCCTCTTTCTGGTTTCAGGATTCATGTTAGTGCTTGGCAATATCGCTTACGATGAAGAGCCTGAGTTCTCTCTGACTTTGGCTGAGAGACGTCTCACAGAGACACAGGGCACCTCCCTGGGGGACGCCGCAGAGGACTCAGGAAATCAAGGAACAATTGTCTCCTCGATTCAGTGATATTTTGTTTCGGATTCGGTATTGCCATCCCATCGGGTTTTGCCGTCTACTGATTCCTGGTCTCAGTGATGGACGTCCATTGCCTGTCTTTATGGTCTTGTCATATCTGTGTCATGTGTCGTTGCATTTAGTTTGGGTATCTTTCATTATGGGACAGAGCACTTCAATGCCTCTGTCCCTGACCCTTGATCACTGGACGAAAATTCGCTTAAGGGCTCAGAATCTTTCTTTTTTTTAGTAAAACGCTAGACCTGGCAGACTCTCTGTGGCTCAGAATGGCCCACCTTTAGAGTCGTATGGCCCCTAGAAGGATCTTTCTACTTACCACTAATTTAAAAAGTCAGAGATATAGTCTTTCAGCAGGGGCCACATAGTCATCCAGATCAACAGCCATATATCTTAACTTTTCAGGACCTCTGCAAATCTCCTCCTCCATGGGTGAAGCCTTTTTTTGCCCTTGCCTCTGCTCCTACTCCTTCCCCCATGATCTCTCAAACCCTCTCCTCCTCCTCCTCCTCCACACTCTGTTTTTCCTGAGTCACAAGGTTTGACTCTACTGGACTCTTCTCCCCCTCCTTATCCGCTGCACTTGTCCCCTAACCCACAACACCCTCTAAGTGATTCCCATGCTGCTGACTCAGCCTCTCTACCATTGGAGGAAGCTAAGCGGGTAATAGGGTCTGATAATGAACCGGTGTTCATGGCCCAGGTAAGTCAGGGGTTAGCCAGGAACCAGGGGATTAATTGGAAGTTATATTGTGCTTATAGACCCCAGAGTTCAGGACAGGTAGAAAGAATGAATAGAGCCATTAAAGAGACTTTAACGAAATTAAGCATAGAGACCAACATAAAAGATTGTATTATGCCCTTGCCTTATGCAATGTTTCATGCAAGAAATACTCACTCTCTTTCTTTGAGTAACCTCACCCCCTGTGAAATTCTCTATGGTGGCCCTCCTCCAATAAGGGATCTAATCACAACTCTAAGACCTAACCATAACTTCTATACCCCCTTGCTTGACAGAGTTAAAGCTCCTAAAAGAACTCAGTGATACCTGTGAAAAAAGCTGGCCACTGCCTACCAAACTGGAAATGAGGGGACTCCACATCGATATCAAGTAAGAGAGTTCATCTACTTAAGACGACATCAGGTGTCATCCCAGGAACCCCGCTGGAAAGGACCATACCAGGTGCTACTTATAACACCTACAGTGGTAAAGGTAGACAGAATCACATCCTGGATCCATGCCTGTCATCTCAAGCCTGCGCCCTGTCCAGACTCTGGCTGGAAACTGGAAAAGACTGGTAATACTTTCAAATTGCATATTCGCCATGTGGATAAGGTTATAGACTCTCCCCTTGGCCACAAGTAGTCTTAACCCTCATCAGCCCATGCAGCAGTGATGGCTGATCACAAATTCTACTGGAAAAGAAGTATAATCGATCTCACATACAGTCCACTTAGGGACCTGGTGGCCATCTCTCCACCCAGACATTTGTCAGCTGGCTATATGTCATTCCTATTGAGATAACCCTGATGAAGAGGTTCCCAATAAAATTTCATTAAATCCCTTCTGTACCGTAGATAATGGAAACAAACATTATGGATGTAGGGACACGTGAACCAGATGCAGGTTGGCTAGGCTACATTACTATGGTTGCCTGGCAGACTATCAAAAACACAAAAAGTCATGGATGGGTGGGGAAAAAGCCGACTTCTTCTGTATGTCATCGTGATGTGAGCATACAGAGGCTGCCTGATGGAACCCCAACTCCTCATCAAACTCAGTACACAGCATTGGCCATATTACCAATTACATAACCAAAACCGATGGCCCCCAGAGGGGTCTCTAGATCCTCAAATTCTGGGTTTCCTTTTTAACTTCTGCAAGTGCTCAAAAGGGTGAAAGGAGATTCCCCTATGTGGAAGCCTTTTCCCTCCTTCACTCACATCCTGAACTATGCTTCTCCAATAGATCCTCACCCTCAGCCTTCTGCTCCAGACTCTCTGCTGTCACTCCCACCTCAGCAACCTGATTTCTCCCCTCGAATTACTAGATCAAAACCCCCTAACTTCGCCGGTTCTCAGACCATTGCCCACCTGCTGAGGTAGCAGGTACTGAGGTACCCCTCTACCCACTCACTCCTCTCTTCTCCTGTCAGTGCACGCACCGGGTCCCACCAGGACCTCTTACCAGCTAACCCAAAGCTCAAACCAGCTGAGGAGAGCCCTCAGACCCCTATCCAAGATGTAATGAAAATGGCCTTTAAAGTTGCTTTGTCATCACTGAAAACAGTTTACACAGTATTTGAAGTCCCTCACAGGATTTTGGGATACTCACTCCCATCTTCCCCTCTACTCTACCTGTTCTACTGCTCATGTTTTTGTTGCTATGAAATCCCAAACCCCTTTCCCATTATTCTTTTACATCTCTCCTTCCTTTTCTCAGATCCTCGGAGCTGCTCTCAGCCCCTACTTCCCCGTGTTTCCCCTCTGTACCAGGCCCACAGAAAAGTATTAACTGACCTTTTCCAGAAGTCTTCACCATGGCCGACTTTAGAACTTTCAGCAAAAGGCTCCATATAAAAGAGTTCAATGTAGATAAACTTTCACTTTTCATATTGCCCTGTTCTACTTGGCCACTGGCTAAAAAACTCAGTACTTCTAAGCTAGACAACCCCTTACTAGTTTTTCCCAAAATATGTGAACAATACCTCTGGCCTTGAGCTGGCACTTCACAGAGATGCCTACATTTCTAAGATTAAGAAGTTACCAACTGGGCTCCTTGGTAACAGCTGGCAGGGGGGAAAAAGAAAGGGAAGAAAAAGCTCTCCGCCTCCCAGACATCCTTGAAAAGTTAACTTGCACAGAATAGAGAAAAAAAACAGAAACAAAATTTGCTTTTTGTTAACTTCTGCAAACTGTGAACTTCTGAGCCCCTTCCCTTACATGTTGGGTACTAAATTCTGAAACTATCTAAACTTGGGGTTCAGGGGATTAATTGATTACAAGAGAAGCAATGCCCTCTGATTCCGGTTGCACCCAATTAGGACTGTTTTCCTGTTTTTCGTGCTATCTTAGGTGCCTTGCCTCGTCCGTCCCTACAACAGTATTATTCTATATACTTAAATATTGTTTATGTTTTCATAAAATGGTCAACAGATATGATTAATTATGTAATGGTGCAGATGTTTCCCAGAGTGCACTATCATAACACAGGTTCATTTGAAATCAAATATGGGGACATAGAACCCGGTTCCACTGGGAACATATACCCTCATTTTAGCCATCTTATTAGGAATAGGAGTTGCTGCCGAGGTGGGCACAGGAACCACTGCCCTGATCCATGGGACACAACAAATGACCCAATTAGAAGCAGCAATAGAACAAAACTAAGATACTAGAAACCTCCATCAGAGCTTTGCAGGAATCTTTTACCTTTCTCTCTGAACTTATTTTACAGAACAGTCGAGGGTTGGACCTCCACTTCATGAGAGAAGGAGGCCTTTGTGCTGCATTGAGGGAAGAATGTTGTTTTTATGCCGACAATACTGGAGTTGTAAAAAAAATCTATGAGTAAATTAAAAAGACAACTTGAAGAGAAACAACCAGAGATAGAGGCCCAAAAATGGTTGTTTGAGTCTTGGTTCACACAGTCTTCATGGTTAACTATGCTTTTATCAACCCTGGCCGGTCCAATAATACTCTTCATATTGTTGCTAACTATAAAACCATGTTTGCTCAACCGTGTAATTTCTTTTCTCCAAGCTCAAATTGGACAAGCTAAACTTATGGCAGTATCCCACTAGCAGACATAGAATGTACACCCCAAAATGATCACTTTTATGACTAAAAGTAGCCAGAAGAAGAAGTGGAGAATGAAAGGTTAATAAAATTAGTACTTGTCACTTCCTGTTTTTCTGTATGCTTAACAAAACACTGTTGAAATATTGACAACTGTTTGCTAATCTTGTTCCCAGAATGTGCTGTCCCCAACTGCCAAATTGTGGAATGTACTCCCTCAACAGTTGCATGAAAACTGCCCACTCGACCTGACCCATCAATAAACTTTCCTCCCTGCCCTCTCCAAGGAAAGTATATAAGTTTTGCTTAAGCTGTTCTCAGGGCTCTCTCCTCTATTCAAGTGAGCACTGAGCCCCAGCATGCTGGACCCCCAATAAACCCTTAGCTGTTGCATGAGACAGTCTCTTGGTGGTCTCTTCCTCTGACGCTCACCAGACATTTATTGGATGATTGAATGTAGAACATAACATTCAGTCAAAAATGGATAGTTCGTAAGATTAGGAAGATAGTTGGTAGGTTTAGGAAGAAGCATGAGTATAGGATTTGGAACAAAAGTTCTTTAGCAATAGGGTTTCAGTTAGAGAGTGAAGTTAAATGTCAGCACACGTGAAGAGTCAGTCACAATGAGGAACTGGACAAAATATGTAGGAAAGCAGATATCAATGGAAACATTACAAAATCAGGCAAAGTATAAAGTGATTGACAGGATTAGAGATTTTCAAGAGGGTTGAGTTTGAATATATAATCTTGGGAAGAAACAAATATGTAATCACCAATAGGATTGACATTTGAGAGCATTAGGCAACCTAGACATGGAAGTTTTTAGTAATACATGTTCACTTTATATTTTGGCTTTGGTACAATCATAAGCATGACATTTGCATTTTGTGTCCAGAATATTACTGTGATTAAATGTATATGTAGATCAGGTGACATGAGTATTTCTTCCACCATATCTGGGAGCAATAATTGAAGACGTATAAATTCATATTGGGGAAACAAAGAGGTGTACCCTTTGTCTATGAATATAGAGATAATGCATGAGTAGACATTACTGTGAATATATAATGTAACTGGTTCCACTTTAAATAATGATTTGAATTGATATCTGGAAACTTATAAGAAATCTTATATTGATATACAATCATTCATTCCAACCTGTTACACAAATAATGGTAATATTAGGATTATGGTTTATCATGAAGAATGTGTGAGATTTGCTACAAAAGTGATTATGAAAATCAAAAATAATATGTGTGGAAAGAAGTCTCATGAAAAGACAAGCCAAGAAACATGGAGGAATATATGTGTTCTGAAGCAGGAAGTGATTGAAAGTGAAAAAAAATTGCCTATAAATTTGGTAACTTGTGCATGAAATATATATATCCTATGATATGTATGAACTGAAGAAATAGTAATGTACCAGTGTTGAATAAAAATGAATGTTAAACTACACATCATGTCCCCTTGGAATCTACTTGCATTGATGTTAATCTTTTTCAGTTACTGTAGAAATATTAGGATTTGTATGCACCATTCACTGAAAATAGTTTTCAGTAACAGGAAACAAATATGTATTTCAGGTGCATGAATATTTTAGAGAATAATTTTGTGAAAACTTGATTATAAATCCACATACAAGAATATGAATGAATTTAGGGAGTGTATAATAAGACCCATTTTTCATAATTTGAAAACTCTGGAGAGATATATATATATATATATATATATATATATATATATATATATATATATATATACAGAGACATTAAAAATAGCAATATATATTCCAATGGACAATCACCATGAAATATATATCATCCACAGTTCCAAAAATATTCATTTTGCTGAACATGGATTTATGTATAATGTTGTTAAACCAGGAAGCTCACCCATAGTTTGAATTTTCAGTTCAAACAGCATTTATAAGGAGTGATCTCTTCTCACAATTTGTACCTGCAAAGTCAGCCAGCTGAATAGAATGTACTTGTGATACCAGGTAGGATTCTATATGTGCATATAAAATTGCGTGTGCTTAACAGGCTACAGAGAAATGGAGACAGGAATTCACATACTTTTTAACTTAAATACACATGGTGAACTGTTTCAACAAATAATTGACCAGATTTATAACTCCTACCCTATATAACACAAAAGGCAAGTGCAAAAATACAACATGTCTCCTCTGAACTGCTTGCATTTCTATTCTGTTTTGGTTAATTTTCTCCATCATATTAGAATTAGTAGTCAGAGTCTATTAGGTAATGGGTTTGTGTCAGGGTTTCAGTATTTCGAATGGAAAATTGGAAAATGAATCCAACGTGTATGTTAATATGTGCTACCAAAAATCTTCCCACTCTCTTCCAAAACAACGCCTTGACATTACCATCGATCCCAAGTAAGACACATTTAGAGAAAAGTTAGAAAATCTGTGAATATACTTATGGAATGGAAAATGCTGAGGATTTCACAACCTTGGAGGTGGTAGAGGAGTCTCCAAAAGTAAGGGACAGGGTAAACACTCCACAAACATGGAGTGCTGCTGGCCTAAAGTCTTCTAGAGAAACTGCATCTGAGGGTGGGTACTTGAAATATATGTTGTTGTCAGGAGCTTTAGCTTCCTTTGTAGTGAGACCAACAAAGCTGGGTCTGCATCTATGTGACCTGGAGGACATGGTATGTTATTTTCCAATGAACCTGAGGCAGCTGTGCTGAATTCTCTCTTTGTGGCCAGTGGGGGCTAAGTGTTTCCCCGTGTGGACTATGAAGCCATTTGGTCATCCTCCACTTTTCCTGGTTTTTCTTGCTGCTGCACTGGAAGTTAAGTATTTTCTTCATGAAATACAAGGAGTTCAACTGGCACACAGTGCTGGAGGGAGTTCTGTCACTTGTGGTGGATCAGGGTATGCAGGAGAAAGCACAAACCAGGCTTCTATCTCACATAGCAACCTGAACCACCTTGAACATAGCAACCTGATTCTGAACATTGCCCTGAAAACTCTCCATATAACAAGATGCCTTTGCATAGAAGGGTCAGCTAGCTGCACCATGTCAGTCAAAAGCCATTTGGAAGCCAATGGCAGATCCACATGGCCCCACCACAGATGTTTTATCACACTCCTGCCCACCAATTCTCTAGGCCCACTAGTCAACAGGCTCCAAGTTACTGACATCTCTGTTCTTCACCATTTTCATGAAACCCAGTCATTCTAGGCACTGTCTGGTATACTCATGATCAGAAACAGGACATCCAAAGTTTCTCCAGTGCCAACTGGGTATGGGAATTTCAAAAATTTCAAGGTATTTATCAAACCATTTTTCAAGGATGAAGTTGGAGGCACTGTGGGTTTCAATTCATTCAGGAACCATTTAATGGTAAGGAAGCTCATTTCAATGAAATCTCTGGAGAACTCTCAGAGGCAAGACTTCCCGAAGAGTTCCAAAAGGTCACATTAAGCCAGGCCCATTGAGGTCTACTATGTGAGGTCCATGTGTGTTTTGGGGTGTGTTTAAGGCTGCCAAGTCTTTAAGAATAAAATCATATAATATCCTGGCTGAGATTCCCAGTGTCCTGTGGAAAGCTACCCTCGAACTAGATCTCAGTTTCCAAGGGCGACTCTCATGCGTGGCCTCTTAAATCCCAACACAATTCATGGCAATACTTCTCTGAGGTCAGTTCCAGAACTCAGTCTCTAAGGGGAATCGCAGCAAGTTCAAGTCCAGGTGGACCCAGTCATCTCTTCCAACTGCCACACAAATGACCACAAATAAAATCAAAACACTCCCACATGGCCCTCATGTTCTGCCATATAGACACTCATCATAAACTCTGGCTGGAGGTTTCCATGAGGGGCGCAGCCCAAGTCAGTATCCAAAATAAGCTCCCCAGCCCCTCATTTTCCTAAAGTCTAGGTGGCCTGGACACCCTTTCTGTGAACCAGGAATGATCAAATAGGCCTGCGTTAATACTGCTCTGCTTCTCCAAATTGAGGACTACCTACCTTGGGGATTAGATTCTTTATGTGAATTGGTGTCATGAAAAAACCCTAGCAGCTATGGGCTAGCCTCTGCAGGGCTTGGAAGAACTCATTTGACCCAAAGATCCCTATTCTCACTTGATGAAAGTCAGGAACCTTACAGAGGAATGCGAGATACTTCATCCACAGTGACTGCTCTTTTCGCCATTTTGGTTTTGGATGTGCACATGGGATCTTTCTTTAGATCCATCAGGTGCTGAGAATCTAAGCCACAGCCTCACACAGGGCCAAGAGGCTGATTCAGACAGAACCCTTTCCAAAGCAATTAAGCAAAGAGCCACAGATGATGCCCATTCATTTTCATTTGAAAACTTTTTCATCAGGCTTCATAAAAGGTTGGGCTGAGGCAAAGACCTTACTGACATTCAGGGCAACAGAACAATAGGTAATTAGAAGGCACAAACCAGGGTTTCTTCACTGAGACTTGTCAAAATCCAGTTGTGTACCAGTACCTGCTTTTTCAGGAAAGGCCCCTCTTCAGAGCTTTTCTTCCATTTGGCCATCCTCACATCTCTAGGTACCAAGACAGCCTCACTCAGCCCTTGGTAAACAAAAACAAGTGAGACCACTGGGAGTGGAACTGGGACTGGCTCTGTGTGCCTGGCTTCCTGGATTCCACATTCCATCACCAAGGAAGTTAGGTCAGGTCACTTCCTTCAGGAACTGAATGAGGTCACTGCCTTGGCAACCACTTTGTCCTCACAGTTGCTTCCAAGGGTCCCATGAAATGGATGCTTCCCCTACATCCTGTGACACTTTCACAAGTTAGAATGGTATATCAACCATAGGCAACCGGAAACAGCTCTCCACAGAGGCCTCCTTTGGTCCATCTTCTCTACATTAAGAAGAGAGAGGCTGATTCAGACACAACCCTTCATCCTGACCAGGTTGTTTGCCATGGAAGATGACTTTTTGTCTCTCAGGTCCTTCATAGCAGCCTACATCTTGGACCTTTGAGGTTCTCAGCAGGTAGAAGATCGCCTACATTCCAGTCTTATAAGACCAACTCTGTCCCTGCTCTTCTGTAAAGTAAGATTGAGGGAACACTGTATGATTAGGGTTAATAACAGGTTCGATTTTGGTTAGGAATCATTTTGCAGGATGAATAATGGTATTGGGAACCTCCAATATTGATAAGAATATAGAGGTGAAATGTACTTATGAAAACAGAAGTCTAAGTAAGATTTGAAACCCAGAAGGGTATTGGGCCCTTGATTGGGTTACTTACCATTGAATTACGTTCTGCACAGATGTCTCAGATAAATCCATATACAATGGCATAGGACCTTGTAACTTGGATGACTGAATGTCGAAGAGAACATCCAGTCAAAAAGGGATAGTCGGTAGGATTAGGAAGATAGTAGGTAGGTTTAGGAAGAAGAGTGAGTGTGGGATTTGGAACACATGATATTTAGCAATAGTTACAGAATGAATTTAAATGTCAGCACATGTGAAGAGTCAATCACAATGATGAACTGGGGAAAATATTTAGGTAAGCAGATATCAATAGAGACATTATGAAATCAAGCAAAGTATAAAGTGAGAGATAGGCTTAGATATTTTCAACAGGGTTGAGTTTGAATATATAATCTTAGGAAGAAACAAATATGTAGTCACCAATAGGTTTGACATTTGAGAGCATTAGGCAACTTGGACATGGATGTTTTTAGTAATCTATGTTCACTTTCCATTTAGGCTTTGGTACAATCAAAAATTTAAACTTTGAATTTTGTGTCCAGAATATTTCTGTGATTAAATGTATATGTAGATCTGGTGACATGAGTATTTCTTCCACCATTTCTGGGAGCAATATTGACTGACTACTACTGACTGATAGGTATAGATTCTTTATGTGATTTGGAGTCATGAGAAAACCCAAGCACCTCTTCAGGGTTTGAAGAACTCATTTGATCCAAAGGATGCCTATTCTTTCTTGATGGAGGTCAGGAACCTAACAGAGGAAGGAAAGAGACTTCATCCACAATTACTGAACTTTTTGCCATTTTGATTTTGGATGCACACATGGAATCTTTCTTTAGATCCATCAGGTGCTGAGAATCTAAGTCACACAGGGCCAAGAGGCTGATTCAGACACATCCTGTTCCAAAGCAAGTAAGCAAAGAGCCACAGGTGATACTAATTCATTTCCATTTGAAAACTGTTTTGTTCAGGCTTCACAAAGGGGTGGCCTGAGGCAAAGACCTTCCTGACATTCAGGACAACAGAACAATAGGTAAGCAAAAGTCCAAAGAAGGGTTTCTCCACTGAGACTTTCCTGTTCACACTGTCCCTGCTCTTCTGTAAAGTTAGATTGAGGGAACATTGTATGGTTAGAATTAATAGCATGTTCGATTTGGGTTAGGAATCATTCTGCAGGATGAATAATGGTATCGGGAACCTGCAATATTTACAAGAATATATAGATAAAATATCAGTATGAAAACAGAAATCTACGTAAGATTTGAAGCCCAGAAGGACATTTGGCCCTTTAGTGGGTTACTTAGCTTTGAATTGTGTTCTTCACAGATGTCTCAGATAAATTGATACACAATGGCATAATACCTTGTACCTTGGATGACTGAATGTCGAAGAGAACATCCAGTCAAAAAGGGAAAGTCAGTAGAATTAGGAAGATAGTTGCTAGGTTTAGAAACAACAGTGAGTATAGAATTTGGACCAAAAGTTCTTTAGCAATAGCTTTTCAATAAGAGAGTGAATGTAAATGTCAGGACATGTGAAGAGTCAGTTACAATGATGAACTGGGGAAAACATGTAGGTTAGCAGATATCAATAGAGACATTAAAAATCAGGCAAAGTATAAAGTGAGGGATAGGATTAGACATTTTCAACAGGCTTGAGATTGAATACATAATCTTAGGAAGAAACAAATATATAGCCACCAATAGGATTTACATTTGAGACAATTTGGCAACCTGGACATGGATATTTTTAGTAATCCATGCTCACTTTTCATTAAGGCTTTGGTACAAACATAAGAGTGACCTTTGCTTTCTGTGTCCAGAATATTACTGTGGTATAATGTATATGTAGATCAGGTGACATGAGTATTTCTTCCTCCATTACTGGGAGCAATATTTTGAAGACATATAAATTCGTATTGGGGGAACAAAGCGGTGTACCCTGTGTCAATGAATATAGAAATAATTCATGAATAGACCATACTGTGAATAAATAATAAAAATGGTTCCAACATTAAATAATGGATTGATTTGATATCTGAAAATATACAGAAAATCTTTAATTGATATACATACATTCATTACAACCAGTTATACATCTAACAGTAATATGAGGCTTATGGTTTATCATGAAGAGTGTGTGAGCTTTGCTTCAAAAATGCTTATGGAAATCGAAAATAATGTGTTTTGAAAGAAGTCTCATGAAAAGACCAGTCAAGAAACCTGGAGGAATATATGAGTTCTGAAGCAGGAGGTGATTGAAATTGAAACAAATGTCTATAAATTTGTGAACTTGTGGAAGAAATATATATGCTATGATGTGCATAAACTGAAGACATATTAATATACCACTGTTTAATAAAAATGAACTGCAAAATACACATCATGTCCCATAGGAAACTGCATGCATTGATGTTAAACTGGGTATTACTGTAGAAAAATTAGGATTTGTATGCACCATTCTCTCAAGTTAGTTTTCAGTACTAGGAAACAAATATGTATTTCAGGTGGATGTATATTTCTGAGAATAATCTTGTGAATAGTTGATCATAAATCCACATACATGAATATGAATGATTATAAGGAATGTATAATAAGACTTTGAATTATGAGGAAAAACTATTCATGTCTGAGGAACAGATAGGGAGAAAGGACGGATGCACATGTCAGGAGGAAAGAAAGGCTATAATGACTTTTTGTTGTTCCCTTTTTATTTCAGTCTGTCTCTGTTTTGTTTGGAGTCATCTTGTTGGGTTTTATTATAGTAGAAATACGGGATCAGAAATTAGTAAAAAGCAAACTGAAAGAGTGTTAAGTAAATTGTTAGAGGAAGGAGGTGTCTCAGTAAAATCAAGAACAGTCAGGGCATACAGTGATACAATACAAAAATGTACCCCATGGCCTTTTAAAGAGGAGTTGTTAAGTATATTATAATGGAACCATCATGGTGAAGATTTCAAAAGAGTAGAAAAGAACAGCCCAGGGACTCTGCCAGTTGGCACAATGCCTTGTGGACATTCATATCTGCTTTGCTTAGTCCAAAGCCTTCAGTTCAGACACAGATAGAGGAACAAGGCTTAGAGCAGAAAAAGCCATCAGGGGCAAAGTTACAAAAGGAGACTGCTACTAACATCTTTCTATCACCAGAGGGCATAAATGTCCAACAACAGCGCCACCTCTACAGGAGACTGTTACTAACCCACCTTTCTATCACCAGAGGATGTAAATGTCCAACTAACAAGGCCACCTCCACATGCTGGGAGGCCCCCAACCCCTGCAGTTGATAGTTCGGTTCCTGAGACAGGATCTCAAGTATTTACATGCCCGGTATTTTAGGTAGGAGGGCAGAGAATTCACCTTGCTTTTAATTTTAGAATAGTGAAGCAGCTAAAAGAGGCTATAACAACCTATGGTCCTCAAGCACCCTTCATTGTAAGCTTGGTCCAATCAATTAACAACTTGAATGTGATGCCAGTAGATTGGGCTAGTATGTGTAAAGCTGTCCTAAAGGGAGGTCAATACCTGTTATGGAAGGTTGCCAATGAGAAATTTTGCAAGGAGACGGCTAAGCAAAATGCAGCAGCTGGTTATCCTCAGAGAAATCTAGATATGTTGTTATGAAAGGGACCTTATGAGAATAAGCAGAAACAAATTGCATATGATTATGGTAGATATGCAATAATTGCTGTAGAAGCGGTTAGGGCATGGAAGACTTCACAAGGACTTGGAGGATTACAAGGTCAATTATCTAAGGTAATACAAGCAGCTAATGAATCTTATGCTGAATTTGTAGATAGGCTTATTAAAACAGCTACCAGAGTTTTTGGGAATACAGAACAAGCAATGCCATTAATAAAACAACTGGCTTATGACCAAGGGAATTGTTGGTGCAGAGATATCATTAGACCATGGAAACATGAAGATTTAAACACATATATTAAATTATGTAGAGACATTAATGAATAAGAGCAAGTCGTGGCAGCTACAGTAAAACAGGCTTTAGATGACAGGCCAAGAACATGCTAGAATTGTGAAGAAACAGGACATTATAAAAGGAATTGCCCCATAGGAGGAGGGTTTAACAAAACTAGGAATCAAAGGAGTAGAATACCGTGTATTTGCACACGATGCCATAGAGGAAGACATTGGGCTAATGAATGCCATTCTCAAACCAACGTAGAGGGTACTTCATTATCAAAAAAAGAACAAAGACCAGGTGTTTATCCACAATATTATGGAGAAAGGCATCGGGCTCCACTGCCATAAAAATGGAGAGGTGGGCCCAATGCTCTGGGTCCCAAAACCACAAATATACAAAGCACTGGAGGAACCCAGCAACCCCATCAGGATAGTGCACAGGACACATTTTTTATCAGATCCCTCGTCAGACAAACCAGAGGGAGCACAGGGTTGGACATCAGAGCCTCCACCAGATCAGTACTAACTCCAGAGATGAGAGTTCAAATAATTTCCACAGGGCTGAAAGTACCTCTTCCCAAAGGAACTGTAGGCTTATTATTGGGACGCAGCTCTTCTACTCTAAAAGGACTTAGGATAATTCCTTGGGTAATTGTTCCCGATTATGAAGGTGAAATAAAAATTATAGCCAGTTCTCCAAAGGATTTATCAGTAATTTCACCAGGAGATAGAATAGCACAGTTACTAATAATACTCAGCCTACATAATAAATTTTCTAGTCATGCTGTAGAAAGAGGTTCCACGGGATTAGACTCCACAGGTGTAGATTGGGCTATGCTTTCTTTAAATTTAGATTTTTGCCCCATGCTAAAACTAAATATTCAAGGACATGAATTTAATGGGCTACTGGGTACAGGTGCAAACCCTAGCATCATCTCTCGTCAAGAATGGCCAAAACATTGGCCATTACAACAAGCCACTCAAATGCTTTGAGGCCTAGGAGTGGCGACTAATCCCCATAAAAGTGCAATTGTATTAGATTAGAAGGATCCTGAAGGATGTGAAGGAACTATACAGTCATATGTATTGGATCATCTTCCCGTTAATTAATGGGGATGAGATGTCCTTGATCAATTAGGTTTGACATTAACAAATAAGATCAACCAAAATGCACCCACTACTATGGCTAGACAAGGTTTTAGGAAAAGAAAAATATTAGAAAAACAAGAAGAAGGTATAGGAGCACCAACACAAATAGATCAAGGAACAGACAGAAATGTGTTGGATTTTCAAAAAGGGCCACTGAGACAATAAAAATTACTTGGAAATCAGAAAGACCAGTATGGGTTCCTCAGTGGCCCCTGACTAAAGAAAAGATACAAGCAGCCCATTACCTGATCAAACAACAATTAGCGGAAGGACATATACAACCTTCTGTATCTCCCCATAATACTCCCATTTTTGTCACCAAAACGAAATCTGGTAAATGGAGATTATTGCAAGATTTAAGAACCATTAATAATGCGATGGTTATTACGGGACCTGCTCAATCGGGGATTCCTCAATTGTCTGCTTTGCCAAGAACTTGGTATGTTTTAGTTATACATATTAAAGATTGTTTTTTTTTTTCATTTCCAATTCATCCTGAGGATTGTCCACGTTTTGCATTTACTATCCCTGCACTGAATCATGAAGCTCCTTATCAGAGGTAAGAGTGGAAAGTACTCCCTCAAGGGATGGCTAACAGCCCAACTACATGTCAAATTTATGTTAACAAAGTAATCCTGCCACTTAGAAATCAAAACCCTTAACTACAAATATTTCACTATATGGATGATGTATCATTAGCACACAAAGCTAAAAACACATTGCTAGAATGTTATGCCACACTTACAAACTGATTAAAAAAATATAATCTAGAGATAGCAATAGATAAAGTACAATTAAAATTTCCAATAAATTATTTAGGAGTTCTATTATCCTCAACCATGGTCAGTCCACCAAAAATTCAAATAGGAATAGATCAACTCCAATCAATTAATGACTTTCAAACTTATTAGGAGACATAAATTGGATAAGGCCTTAACTAATTATACCAACAAGAGAGTTGGGACCTTTATTTGATATCCTAAAAGGTCTATTAGATCCAAATTCACCCAGAATGTTAACACCTGAAGCAAGAATGGCATTAAAAATCATTGAAACATAAATGGGAAATATGCATTTGGATAGAGTTGATATAATTTTGCCTTTATTATTTATTGTACTACCAACAAAAAAAGTATTTCTACAGGAGTATTTTGGCAAGAAGGTCCATTATAATGGATTCATTTATCTTATTCTTCTAACACTATTATTACTAGGTATCCTGAGACTGAGGAACAATTAATACTCATAGGAATAAAAGCAGCAAAGGGAGTGTGTGGAATTTCACCCAATAAAATTATTACTCCATATTCTTTGAATCAAATTGATAAATTAGATAATGAGTTAAATACTTGTGCAGTAATCATGTGTAAATCAAATGTTTCACTTGATAACCACTTACCATCTAATCTTTTATTGTCTTTTTGGTCATCGCATCCTGTAATTTTTCCAAAAATGACAAGAAAACACGTATCATGAATGCTCCAAGTATATTCACTGATGAGACAAATCATGGCACAGTAGCAATAGTTACACCTGATCAAACTTTTATATTTTTACTACCCAAACAATCAGCTCAAAAGGTAGAGCTTAATGCAGTATTACAAGCTTTTGTGATGTTTAAAGATTCTGTATTTAATTTATTTTCCCTTAGTCAGTATATAGTTAATGCTATAGTATCCCTTGAAGATGCTGGTAGTATTTCCCCTTCCTCTACTATTTTCTCTTTGCTTTCCAGTATACAATGTCTAATCTGAGACAGAAAAGATTCATTATTTATAGGACATATCAGGGCACATACAGGATTGCCTGGAGCCCTTAGTTTGGGCAATGATTTAGCAGATTAAACTACACATGACATACATACATATTTTCTCTACACTAGAAGAAGCTACAAATTTTCATAAAAAGTTTCATGCCAATGCTAATACTTTACAAAAGTGTTTTAAAATAACTAAAAAAAGATAGAAAAATAATAAAACAATGTCAAAATTGTGTGACCTTTTTACCACAAGTTAATCTTGGAGTCAATCCTAGAGGATTGATACCTAACCATATTTGGCAGATGAATGTCACACACTTGCCAGAATTTTGAAAATTAAAATATTTGCATGTTACAGTTGATACTTCTTCTGGATTTTTGATGGGCTCCCTTCATGCGGGGGAAAAAACTAAAGATATTATAGCTCATTACTTATAAAATTTTGCCACTTTGGACATTCCAAAACAGTTAAAAACAGATAATGCCCCTGATTATACTCCTACCTCTTTTAAACAATTTTGCTCATCATTTGGCATTACTCATATAACAGGAATCCCATACAATGCACAGGGACAATGCATAGTGAAAGAGCACATGAAACTATTAAAATGTACTTATTAAAGCAAAAAGACGGAATTGGGAAGGGGTATGAATTCCCCAAAGATAAACTTAAAATAACCCTTTCTACTCTAAACTTTTTAAATTTGGATTCATCAGGACTTAGTGCTGTGGAAAGGCATATGTGTCCAAAAAATGTGCATAAGTTCAAGGTACTTTGGAAGGATATTCTAACAGGACAACAGAAAGGTTCTGACCCAATAATTGTCTGGACTCAGGGGTCTTTTTCTGTGTTTCTACAGGGAGAACAGCAGCTGATTTAAATAACAGAGAGATTAACTAAGGTCCTGACCCAGAGATTGCCTGGAGTCAGGAGTCTCTTTATGTGTTTCCACAGGGAGAACAGCAGCCAAATTGGATTCCAGAGGGATTAACTAAAGTACTGACCCAGTGATTGTCTGGAGTCCGGGGTCTGTTTGTGTGTTTCCACAGGGAGAACAGCAGCCAATTTGGATTCTGGAGTGATTAACTGAAGTCCTGACCCAGTGATTGTCTGGAATCTGGGGTCTGTTTGTGTGTTTCCACAGGAAGAACAACAGCCGATTTGGATTTCAGAGAGATTAACTAAAGCGATTTCTATAGACCAAAATAAGATGATTTGGCTCAAATCCATAACAGCTGATATCCCAAACTCCAGTTTCACTATCCTTACATCTGTGACAGAACAGGGATGCTTTTTTCAATATCTATTTATTATTGCCCTTTCCCACATCATGAAGTTTTATTTGTTTTTTTTTGAGCTCATTGAGATCTAGGTTAATGTTTTGCTGATCAGTTCTATATTTTTACTATAGAGTTTTTAAACATTGCAATGGTGATTTCACCTGTAAAAAGTTATAAGGCCTTTACTATTATGTTATGTGTTGTATGTATTATATTATCTGTGCACACTTGTGTTTTGTGTTATATGTTTGAATGTACGTATGTCCATATATCATATATGATGAGTGCTCATGAAAAAATGAATGCAAATATTTTTTTTAATTCACGTGATTTAAATGGTTTAATTTAAATTGGGTAAACAACTGTTGAGCATTGTTTTAATATGTGAACAAAAAAGGAAGTTAACAGACCTGTTTGTTTACTTCACCTTTTCTTTTCATTATATTTAATAATTCTCTTCAGAATAATGTAAATTTTTAAGAAAATTATTTTCTTTTAGTGCCTTCTGGAATGTTAAATAATTTTCCTTTAGTCATTATTGCCAGAATTCCTATGTTCATACCAGTGCCGGTGAAGTCAAACATGAAACCAATCTACAGCTTCTGCAATAGCCATCACTGAACTTCTTGCAGAATTTGCCAGGACTATGTATCACTTTTATGCATTGTGAACTCACTTGTATGCATTGTGAACTCTCTCTTGGTGAAGCCACTTGTGGTAGTGTTGGGGTATATATGCTGATGCTATCAGCAGTGGTACAATTTTTCCAAAAGTAGCCATCAGTTGGCTTGGTGTGTCTTCCTTATTCTCACTTGATAGAGGTCAGAAACCTTACAGAGGAAGGGGAAAGACTTCATCCACAATGACTGCTCTTTTAGCCATTTTGGTTTTGGATGCACACATGGTATCTTTCTTTAGATCCATCCATCTAAGAATCTAAGCAACAGCCTCACACAGGGCCAAGAGGCTGATTCAGACACATCCCTTTCCGAAGCAATTAAGCAAAGAGCCACAGGTGATGCCCATTCATTTGCATTTGAAAACTGTTTTCTTCAGGTTTCACAAAGAGGTGGCATGAGGGAAAGACCTTCCTGACATTCAGGGCAACAGAACAATTGTTAAGCAAAAGGCCCAAACAGGGTTTCTCCACTGAGACATTAGTAGTCACACTGATATCTGAGTTTTCTGAGATGCTCGCCATTCCGTTCAGCTATCCACTACATGGCAATGTCACAGAGCTTGGAGGTGGTACATATCTTGGATTCAAAACCATGAGCCTCTTCTGGAGAGTGGCCAGATTTCAGGAAGAAAACAGGAACTTAGGAAGATAGCAGGTGTTGCCCATCAATAAGGCCAGCTGCATTCCATTAATAAATTGGGCAGGATGAATGCTGGGAAGCTTTTTACTAGTCAGGACACATCCATTGATGCATTCTCTTTTCTAATACCTACAACCACGGACACAGTGGGGTACACAGACACAGAAGCACTCGCATTGTCAAACGACTTACTAGAAACAGTTCATTCCAAACAAAACAAACCGCATTTCCTACCTATTCTCAGAACATGAGACAAAACCACAAACCCACACCCACACCAACAAAGGCCCCTTCTTCCCCCAAGCAGGTCTGTGAATATCTGGAGTGTCCTCTGACTGTGGGTCATTCTAGGTTGCCCTGAAATGGCCTGTCCTGTCTCAGATCTGGTGTCCTTAACCAACTCTCTGAAGTTGTCAGGAGCCAGCGGTGAGTCACTACCTTCTTTCTCAGGAAAGTCCCCTCTTCAGAGATTTCCTTCCATTTGGCCATCCAAACAGGATGGTCCAAAGTAGGTACCAAGAAAGACTGACTCTGTTATCTAGAAATCCAAAAATTGAGACCACTGGGACTGGGACAAGGACTGGCACTGTTTGACTGGCTTTTTGGATCCCAAGATCAGAGAGTTTCTTCCCCAAGGAAGTGAGGTGAGGTTACTTCCATGAGGAACTGAATGAGTTCACTGCCTTGGCAACCACTTTGTACTAAGAGTTGCTTCCAAGGGTCCCATGAGATGGATGCAGTCCCTGCTTCCTGTGACACTTTCACAAGTTAGAATGGTATATCAACCATAGGCACCCGGGAACAGCTCTCCACACAGGTCTCATTTGGTCCGTCTTCTCTACATTAACAATAGAAAGGCTGATTCAGACACAACCCTTCATCCTGACCAGGTTGTTTGCCATGGAAGATGAATTTTGCTTTCTCAGGTTTTTCAGAGGTGCCTATATCTTCTTCAGTGATCATTTCTGCATGGAGCTTTGAGGTTCTCTGCAGGTGGAAGATCCCCAGCATTCCTGTATTGTAAGACCAACTCTGTCTCTGCTCTTCTGTAAAGTTAGATTGAGGTAACAGTGTATGGTTAAGGTTAATAACATGTTTGATTTGGGTTAGAAATCATTCTGCTGAATGAATAATGGTATTGGGAACCTGTGATGTGTATAAGAATATATAGGTGAAATATATGTATGTAAACAGAAATCTAAGTAACATTTGAAGCCCAGAAGGGCATTGGGCCCTTGATTGGGATACTTAGCTTTGAATAAATCGATATACAATGGCATAGGGCCTTGTACCTTGGAAAATTGAATGTAGAAGAGAACATTCCAGTCCAAAAGGATAGTCGGTATTGAAAGGTTAATGAAATAGTCAATTGTCACTTCCTGTTTTTCTGTATGCTTAACAAAACACTGTTGAAATCTTGAGAACTGTTTGCTAATCTTTTTCCCAGAATGTGCTTTCCCCAAAAACCAAACTGTAGAATGTACTCCTTCACCTGATTGCACGCAAACAGCCCACTCACCCTTACCCATCAGTAAATTTCCCTCCCTGCCCTCTCCAAGGAAAGTATATTAGCTCTGCTTAAAATATTCTCAGGGATCTCTGCTCTATTCAAGTGAGCTCTAAGCCCTAGCATGCTGGACCCCCAATAAACTCTTTGCTGTTGCATGAGACAGTCTCTTGGTGGTCTCTTCATTCGATGCTCGCCCGACCTTTACACATAGAGGTTCCACCAAGTTCTGGCAGCAGCGGACAAGAGACCCTAACAGGCTCCTCTCAGGGTAAGTAAGGCGCCTCTTTCTGTTTTCAGTTTTAAGGTTAGGGTTTGGCAAAATGGCTGTTGATATAGAGCGTGAGCTCTCTCCGATGGTGGCTGACAGATGTATCACAGAGCCACAGGCCACTTCCCTGGAGGACGCCCCAGAGGACTCGGGAAATCGAGGAACAATAGTCTCCTCGACTCAGTGATATTTTGTTTCAGATTCGGTATTGCCAGCCCATAGGGTTTTGCTGGCTACTCAGTCCTGGTCTCAGTTTTGGACGTCCATTGCCTGTCTTTATTGTCTTGTCTGTGTCGTGTGTTGTTGCATTCACTGTTTGTGTATGTTTCATTAAGGGACAGAGCACTCCAATGCCTCTGTCCCTGACCCTTAATCACTGGGCCAAAGTTCACTTAAGAGCTCAGAATCTTTCTTTTTCAGTAAAACTCCGGACCGGCCAGACTCTCTGAGCCTCAGAATGTCCCACCTTTGGAGTCAGATGGCCCCTAGAAAGATCTTTTCTACTTCCCACTAATTTAAAAAGTCAGAGATATTGTCTTTAAGCTGGGCACACATAGCCATCCAGATCAATAGCCATATACCTTAAAATGGTAGGACCTCTGCAAATCTCCTCCTCCATGGGTGAAGCCTTTCCTTGCCCCTTCCCCTACTCCTATTCCTTCCCCCAGAATCTCTCAAACCCTCTGCTCATCCTCCTCCTCCACCCTCTGTTCTCCCTGAGTCACAAGATTTGACTCTACTGGACTCTCCTCCCCCTCCTTATCCCCTCTCCTCTTCCCCCAACCACCAACATACTCTAAGTGATTCCCTTGCAGCTGACTCAGCCTCTTCGCCATTGGAGGAAGCTAAGCTGGCCCAGGGCCCTCCAGATAACTCCCCCGTGGCACACACAGACCTCCTTCCCCTGGAGGAAGATGGCCTGGATAAAGGAACTCGCAGGCTGCGAATCATTGAAAACCCTGTATCTCCCGTGATGCTCCCCCTATGTCCCTACGGGCCAATGATTGACGACAACAATGGGTGAAAATTGCAAGCCTACCAGTATTGGCCTTTCTCCTCTTCAGACCTATATAACTGAAAAAATAACAATCCCCCTTTTTCCGAGGACACTACCCGGCTCACAGGTCTGGTTGAGTCATTGATGTTTTCATACCCGCCTGCTTGGGATGACTGTCAACAACTCTTAGGGACTCTCTTCATGACAGAGGAACAAAAAAGAATCCTCCTGGAAGCTAGAAAAAATATCCTCGGACCAGATGGGAGACCGACACATCTTCCCAACATAATCAAAGCCAGCTTTCCCTTGAAGCGACCCAACTGGATCCCCAACACATTTGAAGGTAAGAAAGCATCTGTCCACTTTTCGCTGGGTTCCAAATAATTTGGCCAAGGTAAGAGAGATTATTCGAGGGCCTAATGAATCTCCCTCTATGTTTCTAGAGAGAATTATGGAGGCATATAGAAGATATACACCTTTCAATCCTCAGGCAGAGGATCAAAAAGCATCTGTCACAATGGCCTTTATTGGGCAAGCTGCACTAAATATTAAAGGAAAGTTACAATACTTAGATGGATTACAAGATATGATTTTGGGAGATTTAGTCAGAGAAGCCGAGAAAGTATACTATAAGAGAGAAACTGAGGAAGAGAAGGGAGCAAAGGGAGGATAAAAGAAACAAAAGACAGACTAAGGCGTTGACTAAGGTCCTGGTCACAACACCAAAGGGTCAGAAATTAAGAAAAAGGGAGACAGGAAGGGATACCTGGTCCCATGCCCGAAGCCATCCCTGGCCTCAAATCAATGTGCCTACCCTAAAGAAAAAGGACACTGGGCCCACGAGTGCCCTAGAAAGAGACATCTACGCCAGCCAGCCATTCTGACTCTGGAGGATGACTACAAAAGTTGGGGCTCAGATGCCCTCCCTGAGTTCAGGGTAACTTTTGAATTGAAGGGGACCCCAGTAAACTTTGAAGTGGATACAGGGGCAATATACTCAGCCCATAAGGCTCCAATGGGCCCTATATCAAATAAAAGGTCTCTAGTTCAAGAGGCTAACGACAGTAAATATCAGGCTTGGACAACTAAGAGGACCATGGACCTGGGGAAAGGAAAAATCCATCACTCCTTCCTAGTAATCCCAGAATGCCTGGCCCCATTGATGGGCAGAGATCTGCTCACCAAGCTCCGGGCCAAAATAACTTTTAACCCTGAAGGCCCCCAAGTGGAATTTCTAAATCCTTCAGTGAAAACTCCCATAATCACAGCTCTAACTATGTCAGTAGAAAATGCACATAAACTCACTCAACTTGGTTCAAAGAAACTGCAGGTATTACTGAAGTATCAAGAACAGAGTTTTCCACTAACTGACTCACAGCAAAAGGAAATAACTGAATGGGTAAAAAAGCCTGTCGGGTCCATCAATTGGTTAATGCTTACCCTTCCATGTTTCCTGCATGAAAGCACCTTTGAGGAACCAGTCTAGGACAATTCTGGGAAGTTGACTTTACTGAAATTAAGCCAGCAAGGTATGGACATAAATATCTCCTAGTCTTTGTAGATACATTTTCAGGATGGATTGAAGCCCTCCCCACTAAATGAAAAAGAAAAAAAAAAGAAATAGTGCAAATGGTGGTCAAGAAGATCGTGGAAGATATTTTTCCAAGACACTGCCTGCCAAATATAATAGGGTCTGATAATGTACCAGCGTTATTGGCCCAGGTAAGTCAGGGGTTACCCAGGAACCTGGGGATTAATTGGAAGTTATATTGTGCTTATTGACCGCAGAGTTCAGGACAGGTAGAAAGAATGAATAGAACCATTATAGAGACCTTAATGAAATTTGGCTTAGAAACCAGCATAAAAGATTGGACTATGCTCCTGCCTTATGCAATGTTTCATGCAAGAACTACTCCCTCTGTTTCTTTGAGTAACCTCACCCCCTCTAAAATTCTCTATGGTGCCCAGCCTCCAGTAAGGGACCTAAGCCCAACTCTAACACTTAATGATCCCCTCCACACCCCCTTCCTTGACAGAATTTAAGCTCTTGAAGGAACACTACAATACCTGTGAAAACAGCTGGCCACTACCTACCAAACTGGGGATGTGGGGACTCCACATTGATATCAAGTAAGAGACTTCATCTACGTAACACAACATCAGGTGTCATCCCTGGAACCCCATTGGAAAGGACCATATCAGGTGCTAGTTATAACACCTACAGTGGTAAAGGTAGACAGAATCACTTCCTGGATCCATGCCTCTCATCTCAAGCCTGCGCCCTGTCCACACTCTGGCTGGAAACTGGAAAAGAATGATAACACTTTCAAATTGCATTTTCGCTGTGTGGATAAGGCTATAGACTCTTCCCTTGGCCACAAATAGTCCTAACCCTCATTAGCCCATTCAGCAGTGATGGCTAATCACAAATCCTACTGAAAAAAAAAAAAAAGTATAAACTATCTCGCATACAGCCCCCTTAGGGACCTGGTGGCCATCTCTCCACCAGGACATTTGTCAGCTGGCTATAAGTCTTTACTATTGGGATATCCCTGATGAAGAGGATCCCACTAAAATTCCATTAAATCCCTTCCGTAACATAGATAATGGAAACAAACATTATGGATGTAGGGACACACGAGCCAGATGCATGTTGTCTAGCCTAGATTACTATGTTTGCCCGGCAGACTATCAAAGCCACAAACAGTCATGGCTCTGTGGGGGAAAAGCCGACTTCTTCTGTAAGTCATGGGGATGTGAGCATACAGGGGCTGCCTGATGGAACCCAAACTCCTCATCAAATTTTGTACACAGCATTGGCCATATTACCAATTAGATAACCAAAACCAATGGAACCCAGAGGGGTCTCTAGATCCTCAAATTCTGTTTGACCTTTTTAACTTCTGCAAGTGCTCAAAAGGGTGAAAGGAGATTCCCCTATGTGGAGGCCTTTTCCCTCCTTTGCTCACATCCTGAACTATGCTTCTCCAATAGATCCTCACCTTCAGCCTTCTGCTCCAGAGTCTCTGCTGTCACTCCCACCTCAGAAACCTGATTTCTCCCCTCCAATTATTAGATCAAAAACTCAAACCTTCGCTGGTTCTCAGACCATTGCCCCCTTGCTGAGGTAGCAGGTTCAGAGGTACCCCTCCACCCACTCTCTCCTCTCTTCTCCTGTCAGTGCCCGCTCTGGGTCCCACCAGGTCCTCTTTCCAGCTAACCCAAAGCTCAAACCAGCTGAGGAGAGCCTTCAGACCCCTATCCAAGATGGAATGAAAATGGCCTTTAAAGTTGCTTTGTCATCACTGAAAACAGTTTACTAAGAATTTAAAGTCCCTCACATGCGTTTTGGGATACTCACTCCCGTCTTCCCCTCTGCTGTACCAGTTCTACTGCTCAAGTTTTTGTTGCTAGAAACATCCCAAACCCCTTTCCCATTATTCTTTTACATCTCTCCTTCCTCATTCTCAGATCCATGGAGCTGCTCTAAGCCCCGCCTTTCCCGTCTTCCCCCTCTGTACTAAGCCACAGAATAGTCTTAACTGACCTTCTGCTGAAGTCTTCACCTGGCTGACTTTAGGACTTTCAGCAAAAGAGTCCCTATAAAGGAGTTCAATATAGATAAACTTCCTCTTTTCGTGCTGTCCTGTTCTACTTGGTCACTGGCTAAAAAAATCAGCACTTCTATGCTACACACGCCCTTACTTGTTTTTCACAAAATATGTAAACAAGGCCTCTGACCTTGAGCTGGGGCTTCACAGAGATGGCCACATTGCTAAGATAAATAAATTACCAACTAGGCTCTGTGGTAACAGCTGGCAGGGGGAAAATAAGAAAGGGAAGAATAAGCTCTCCCCCTCCCAGGTGTCCGTCAAAAGTTAACTTGCCCAGAACAGAGGAAAAAACAGAAACAAAATCTGCTTTTTTGAACTTCTGCAGACTGTGAACTTCTGAGCCCCTTCCCTTACATATTGGGTACAAAATTCTGAAACTACCTAAACTTGAGTTTCAGGGGATTAATTGATTACAACAGAAGCATTGTCCTCTGAATCCGCTTGCAACCAAATAGGACTGTTTCCCTGTCTTCAGTGCTATCTTAGGTGCCTTGCCTTGTGCGTCCCTACAACAGCATAATTCTATATTCATAAACATTGTTTATGTTTTCATGAAATGGTCAACCCATGTGATTAATTCTGTAATGGTGCAGATGTTTCCCAGCAGGCTCTGTCATAAAGCAGGTTCATTTGAAGATCAAATATGGGGGCATACAACCCAGTTTCACTGGGAACATATATTCCTCACTTTAGCCATTATACTAGGAATAGGAGTTGCTGCATGGGTGGGCACAGGAACCACTCCCTTGTCCATGGGACACAACAAATGAACCAATTAGAAGCAGCAATAGACCAAAACTAAGATATCAGAAACCTCCATCACAGCTTTGCATGAATCTTTAACCTCTCTCTCTGAAGTTGTGTTACAGAACAGTCGAGGGTTGGACCTCCTCTTCATTAGAAAAGGGAGGTTTTGTGCTGCATTGAGGGAAGAATGCTGTTTTTATGCCGACCATACTGGAGTTGTAAAAAAAATTATGAGTAAAATAAAGGGACACCTTGAAGAGCATAAAAGAGAGAGAGAGGCCCAAAAAGGATGGTTTGAGTCTTGGTTCACACAGTCCCCCTGGTTAACTACGTTTTGATCAACCATGGCCGGACCAATAATAATCCTCATATAATTGCGAACTATAAAACCCTGTTTGCTCAACCATGTAATTTCTTTTCTCCAGGCTCAAATTGGAAGAGTTATAATTATGATAATAACCCACTAGCAGACAAAGAATGTGACACCCCCCAATGATCGTTTTATGATTAAAAGTAGCCAGAAAAAGAAGTGGGGAATGAAAGGTTAATAAAATAGGTACTTGTCACTTCCTGTTTTTCTGTATGCTTAACAAAACACTGTTGAAATTTTGAGAAATGCTTGCAAATCTTGTTCCCAGAATGTGCTGTCCCCAACTGCCAAAATGCAGAATGTACTCCCTCACCCAGTTGCATGCAAACTGCCCACTCGTCCTGACCCATCAATAAACTTCCCTCTCTGCCCTCTCCAGGAAAAGCATCTAAGCTCTAATTAAGCTATTTTCAGAACTGTCTGCTCTATTCAATTGAGCTCTGAGCCCCAGATGCTGGACACCCAATAAACCCTTTGCTGTTTCATGAGATAGTCTGTTGGTGGTTTCCTCCTCCGAAGCTCGCCCGACATTTACTTGGATGATTGAATGTAGAAGAGAACATCCAGTAAAAAAGGGATAGTCGGTAGGATTTGGAGGAAAGTCAGTATGTTTAGGAAGAAGAGTGAGTATAAGATTTGGAGCAAAAGTTCTTTAGCTATAGGGTTTCGGTTAGAGAGTGAATGTAAGTGTCAGCACAGGTGAAGAGTCAGTCACAATGATGAACAGGGGAAAATATGTAGGAAAGCAGATATCAATAGAGACATAATGAAATCAGGCAAAGTAAAAAGTGAGTGATAGGATTAGACATTTTGAACAGGGTTGAGTTGAATATATAATCATAGGAAGAAACAAATATGTAATCACCAATATGATTGACATTTGAGAGCATTAGGCAAATTTCACGTGGATGAATATTTCTGAGAATAATCTTGTGAATGTTTGATTATAAATACACATACATGAACATGAATGAATTGAGGGAGTGTATATAAGACACATATATTTCATATTTTGAAAAATCCGGAGGGAAAAAAAAAAGTAGCAATATATATGTCAATGAAAATTCATCATAAAATATATATCATCCACAGATCTAAAAATATTCATTTTACTTAACATGGATTTAGGTATAATATTGTTCAACTAGGAAGCTCACCCCTAGGTTGAATATTCAGTTCCAACAGGGTTTGGTAGGAGTGATCTCTTCTCCCAATTTGTATCTGCCAAGTCAGCCACCTCACAAGAATTTGCGTGTGGTACCAGGTAGGATTCTATATGTGCATATAAGAACACATGTGCTGAATAGGCTACAGAGAAAGGAAGATAGGAATTAACATATTTGTTAACTTTAAAAATACATGGAGAACTATTTCAACAAAAAATTGACTAGATTTATAAATCCTAATCTGTATCATGAAATGGCAAGTCCAACTATACACCATGCCTCTTCTGAACTGCTTGTATTTCTATTCTGTTTGGGTTATTTTTCTCCATCATATTAGGTTTAGGAGTCAGAGTCTGGTAGGGTATGGGTTAGTGTCAGGGATTCAGTATTTCGAATGGAAAATAGGAAATTGATTCCAATGTGTTTGCAAATATATGCTACAGAAAAATCTTCCAACTCTCATCCAGAACGATGCTTTGACATAACCTTCGCCTCAAGTAAGACACAATTAGAGAAGAGTTAGAAAATTTGTGAATAACTATCTGGAATGGAAAATGCTCCAGATTTCACATCTTTGGAGGTGGTAGAGGAGTTTCTAAATGCAAGGGACAGGGTAAACACTCCACAAACATGGAGCTCTGCTGGCCTAAAGACATTTTGAGAATTTGCCTCTGAGGTTGGGCACTTGAAATATATGTTGTTGTCAGGAGCTTTAGCTTTCTTTGTAGTGAGACCATCAAAGCTGTTTCTGCATCTATGTGACCTGGAGGACATGGTTACTTATTTTCCAATCAAAATGAGGCAGCAGTGCTGAATTCTCTCTTTGTAGGTAAACTGTGGCCAACTGAGGGCTTTTTTTTCTCCCCGTGTGGACTGTGAAGCCATTTGGTCATCTTCCAATTTTCGTGGTGTTTCTTGCTGCTGCACTGGAAGTTTGGTATTTTCTTCACGAAAAAAAGGATTTCAAATGGGACACATTGCTGGAGCTGGTTCTGTTAGGTGTGGTGGGCAGGGTCTGCAGGAGAATGCACCAACCAGGGTTATATCCCATGTATCTTGCCCCCTTGACAATAGCAACATGATTCTGAACATTGCCCTGAAACTTCTGCATATAAAAATATGCCTTTACATATATGGGTCTACTGGCTCTACCATGTCAGTCACAAGGCATTTGGAAGCCAATGGAAGATCCACATGGCCCCACCACAGATGTTTTATCACACACTTTCATAACACTGCTCTAGTCCCACTACTCACCAGGCTCCAACTTACTGGCATCTCTGTTCTACACCATTTTCTTGAAACCCAGTCAATCAAGGTACTGTCTGGTATACTCATGATCACCAAGAGGACATCCCAAGGTTCTCCAGTTTTAGCTGGTCATGGGAATTTCAAAAATTTTATGGTAATTATCCAGCAATATTTCACGGATGAAGTTGGAGGCACTATGGGTTTCAATTCATTCAGGAAAAATTAAATGCTGAGGAAGCTAATTTCAGTGAAACTCTGGAGCACTCTCACAGGCAAGGCTTCCCAAAAAGTGCCCAAAATGTAACATGAAACCAGGCCCATTGAGGTCTACAAAGTGAGGTCCATGTGTGTTTTCAATCTCAATTATGGCTGCCAAGTCTTTCAGAATTAAATCATGTGATATCTTGGCTGAGATTTCCAGTGTTCTTTGGAAAGCCAACCTGGGCCTAGACCTCGGGTTCCAAGGTCTCCTCTCATGCCTGGCCTCCTAAAATCCCATCACAATTCATGGCAATACTTCTCTGAGTTCAGTTCCAGATCTCAGTCTGTAAGGGGAATCACACCAGAGTTCAAGCCCAGATGGACCCAGTCAACTCTTCCGTGACACAAATGAATACAATTAAAACCAAAATACTCCCACACGTCCCTCATCTTCTTCCATATAAACACTCATCATAAACTCTGCCTGAATGTTTCCATGAGGGACACAGCCCAAGACAGTGTCCAAAATAAGCATCCTTGCACATCATTTGCATACCTTCAGGATGGCCTGGACACCATTCCTGTGAACCAGGAGTGAACAAATAGGCTTGCCGTTAATACTATTCCAATTCTCCAATTTGAGGCCTACAGACTTTGGGGTTAGATTCTTTATGTTAACTGGAGTAATGAGAAAACCCAAGCACCTATTGGCTAGCCTTTGCAGGTTGTGAAGAACTCATTTGACACAAAGGATCTCTATTCTCACTTGATGGAGGTCAGGAACCTTACAGAGAAAGGCGAGAGGCTTCATTCCAATGACTGCTCTTTTGGCCATTTTGGTTTTGGATGCACACATGGGATCTTTCTTTAGATACATCAGGTGCTGAGAATCTAAGCCACAGCCTCACACAGGGCCAAGGGGCTGATTCCAACACATCCCTTTCCAAAGCAATTAAGAAAAGAGCCACAGGTGTTTCCCTTCATATCCATTTGAAAACTGTTTTCTCCAGGCTTCACAAAGGTGTGGCCTGAGGCAAAGACCTTCCTGACATTCAGTGCAACAGAACAATAAGTAAGCAAAAGGCGAAAAGCAGGGTTACTCCACTGAGACTTTCCTGGTCACCCTGATATCTGAGTTTTCTGAGATGCTCGCCATTCTCTTCAGCTCTCCAGTACATGGCCATGTCACAGAGCTTGGAGGTGGTACATATCTTGGACACAAAACCATGAGCCTATTCAGGAGAGTGGCCAGAATTCTGGAAGAAAACAGCAACTTTGGAAGATAGCAGGTGTTGCCCATCGATAAGACAAGCTGCAGTCCATTCACAAATTGGGCAGGATGAATTTTGGGAAGATTTATACTAGACAGGACACATCCATTAATGCATTCTCTTTTCTAATGTCAACAACAACGGACACAGACATAGAAAGACTCGGCTTGTCAAAAACTTACTAGAAACAGTCCCATCCAACCAAACAAACCACCTTTCCTACCTATTCTCAGAACATGAGACAAAACCACAAACACACACCAACTCCCACAAAGGCACCTCCTTTCCCCAAGTAGGTCTGTGACTATCCGGGGTGTCTTCTGAATGGTGGGCCATACTATGATCCCCCAAAATGGCCTGTCCTCTCTCAGATCTGGTTTCCTTGGCCAACTCTATGAAGTTGTCAGGAAAAAGTCGTGAGCCACTACCTGCTTTCTCAGGAAAAGTCCCTCTCCAGAGCTCTCCCAGCATTTGCCTTCCTCACATCAGTAGGTACCAAGAAAGACTGACTCTGTCCTTGGTAAATCCAAACAAGTGAGCCCACTGGGACTTTGACTGGGACTACCTTTGGCTGCCTGGCTTCTTTGATACCAAGTTTAGAGAGTTCCATCACCAAGGAAATGAGGTATGTCACTTTCTTGGAACTGAATGAGGTCACTGCCTTGGCAACCACTTTGTCCTAACAGTTGCTTCCAAGGCTACCATGAGATGGAGTCTGCCCTACTTCCTGTGACACTTTCACAAGTTAGAATGGTATATCAACCATAGGCACCCGGGAGCAGCTCTCCACACAGGCCTGGTTTGGTCAGTCTTCTCTACAATAAGAAGAGAGAGGCTGATTCAGACACATCCCGTCATCCTTACGAGGTTGTTCGCCATGGAAGATGAATTTTGCTCTCTCAGGACCTTCATACCTGCCTACAACTTCTCCAGGTATCATTTCTGAATGGACCTTTGAGGTTCTCAGCAGGTGGAAGGTCCCCTACTTTCCTGTATTGTAAGAACCACTCTGTCCCTGCTCTTCTGTAAAATGAGATTGAAGGAACAGAGTATGTTTAGGGTTAATAACTGGTTTGATTTTTGTTAGGAATCGTTCTGTGCGACGAATAATGGTATTGGGAACCTACGATATTTACAAGAATATAGAGGTGAAATAGAAGTATGAAAACAGAAATCTAGGTATGATTTGAATCCCAGAAGGGCATTGGGCCCTTGATTGGGATAGTTAGCTTTGAATTATGTTCTGCACAGTTGTCTAAGTTAAATCGATATACAATGGCATAGGACCTTGTACCTTGGATGACTGCATGTAGAAGAGAACATCTAGTCAAAAAGGGATAGTAGGTAGGATTAGAAAGATATTCCGTAGGTTTAAAAAGAAGAGTGAGTATAGGATTTGGAACAAAAGGTCTTTAGCAATAGGGTTTCGGTTAGAGAGTGAATGTAAATGTCAGGACATATGAAGAGTCACTCAGTATAATAAACTGGGGAAAATATGTAGAAAAGCAGATATCAATAGTGACATTACGAAATCAGGCAAAGTATATAGTGAATGATAGGATTAGACATTTTCAACAGGGTTGAGTTCAAATACTTAATCCTAGCAAGAAACAAATATGTAGTCACCAATAGGATTGACATTTGAGAGCATTAGGCAACCTGGACATGGATGTTTTTAGTAATTCATGTTCACTTTCCATTTAGGCTTTGATACAGTCATAAGTGTGACCTTTACATTTTTTTCCAGAATATTTCTGTGATAAAATGTATATGTAGATCAGGTGACATGAGTATTTCTTCCACCATTTCTGGCAGCAATATATTAAAGATGTAAAATTAGTATTAGGGGTACAAAGAGGTGTACCCTGAGTCTATAAATATAGAGATAAAGCATGAATAGACCATACTGTGAATAAATAATAAAACTTGTTCCAACTTTAAGTAATGGATTGAACTGATATCTGAATATATACAGGAAATCTTATATTGATATACAATCATTCATTCCAACCAGTAATACATCTAATGGTAATATTAACATTATGGTGTATCATGAAGATTGTGTGAGTTTTGCTTCAAAAGTGTTTTTGGAAATCGAAAATAATGTGTTTTGAAAGAAGTCTCATGAAAAAAACAGTCAAGAAACCTGGAGGAATACATGTGTTCTGACGCAGGAAGTGATTAAAAGTGAAGCAAATGCCTACAAATTTGTGAATTTGTGAATAAAATATATATACTACAATGTGAAATATCTGTAGGATAAAACACTGTACCTCAGATGATTGAATGTAAAAGAGAACATCCAGTCAAAAAGTGGTAGTTAAGAAGATTAGGAAGATAGTAAGTTTAGGAAGAAGAGTGAGTCTAGGAGTTGGACAAAGACTTTTTTAGTAATAGGGTTTTCGTTAGAGAGTGAATGTAAATGTCAGCAAATCTGAAGAATCAGTCACTATGATGAACTGGGGAAAATATGTAGGAAAATAGATATCAATAGTGACATTAGGAAATCAGGCAAAGTATAAAGTGAGTGATAGGTTTAGAAATTTTCAACAGGGTTGAGGTTGAATATATAATCTTAGGATGAAACAGATATTTACTCACCAATAGGATTGACATTTGAGAGGCTTAGGCATCCTGGACATGGATGTTTTTAGTAATTCATACTCACATTCAATTTAGGAGTTGGTACAGACATAAGTGTGATCTTTGCATTTTTTTTCCAGAATATTACTGTGATAAAATATATATGTAGTTCTGGTGACATGAGTATTTCTTCTACCATTAAGGGGAGCTATATTTTGAAAACTCATTAATTAGTATTGGGGATAAAAATAGGTGTACACTGTTTCTAAGAATATAGAGATAATGCATGAATAGTCCATACAGTGAATAAATAATATAACTGGTATCAACTTTGGAAATTGGAATAAATTGATATCTGAAAATATACAGGAAATCTTACATTGATATACAATCATTCATTCCATCCAATTATACGTCTAATGGTAATGTATGTGTTATGGTTTATCATAAAGAGAGTGTGAGTTTTGCTTCAAAAATATTATGGAAATCAAAAATAATGCGTTAGAAAGAACTATCATGAAAAAAACAGTCAAAAAAAAGAAGGAATACGTGTGATCTTAAGCAGGAAGTGATTGAATGTGTACCAAATGCATTTAAATTTGTGAAATGTGGATGAAATCTATTTTCTAAGATGTCCATAAACTGAAGAAATAGTAATGTACCAGTGTTGAATAAAAATGAACATCAAAATGCACAACATTTCCCATAGGAATCTACTTGTATTAATGTTAAACTGGGTCAGTTACTGTAGAAATATAAGAATTTGTATGCACCCTTCACTGAAGTGAGTTTCAGTACTAGAAAACAAATATGTATTTGAAGTGGATGAATATATCTGAAAATAATCTTGTGAAAAGTTGATTATAAAACCACATACATGAACATGAATGAATTTAGCGAGTGTATAATAAGAGACATATATTTCATATTTTGAAAAATTTAGAGAGTGTAGATTTTTCACAAAACACACACAGAGATATTAAAAAGTAGCAATATATATGACAATTGAAATTCATCATGAAATATATATCATACACAGATCCAAAAATATTTATTTTACTGAATATGGATTTATGTATAATGTTGTTCAACTATGAAGCTCACCCATAGGTTGAATTTTCAGTTCCAACAACGTTTAGGAGGAGTGATCTCTTCTCACAATTTGTATCTGCCATGTCAGCCACCTCACAAGAATGTATGTGTGGTACCAGGTAGGATTCTATATGTGCATATAAAAATACATTTGCTGAATAGGCAACAGATAAGGGAAGACAGGAATTCACATAATTGATACCTTTCAAAACACATGAAGAACTATTTCAATTAATAATTGACCAGATTTATAACATCTACACTTTATCATGCAAAAGGCAAGTCCAACTCTACACCATGCCTCCTCTGAACTGCTTGTATTTCTATTCTGTTTGGGTTATTTTTCTTCATCATATTAGGATTAGTAGGCAGAGTCTAGTAGGGTATAGGTTAGTGTCAGGGTTTCAGTAATTCGAATGGAAAACAGGAAAATGAATCCATTGTGTATGCAAATATGTGCTACAAAAAATCTTCCTACTCTCATTCAGAACAATGCCTTGACATTACCTTCACCCCAAGTAAGACACACTTAGAGGAGAAGAATTAGTAAATCTGTGAATACATATCTGGAATGGAAAATGCTCAGGAGATCACAACCTTGGAGGTTGTAAAGGAGTTTTCAAAAGTAAGGGACAGGATGAACACTCCACAATCATGCAACTCTGCTGGCCTAAATACTTCTCGAGAAACTGCCTCTGAGGTTGCGCACTTGAAATACATGTTGTTGACAGGAGATTTACTGTCCTTTGTAGTGATACCATCAAAGATGGGTCTGCATTTATGTGACCTGAAGGACTTGGTTCCTTATTCTCCAAAGAACATGAGCCAGCAGTGCTGTATTCTCTCTTTGTAGGTAAACTGTGGCCACTGGGAGCTAAGTGTCTCTCTGTCTTGACTGTGAAGCCAATTGGTCATCCTACAATTGTTGTGGTTTTTCTTGCTTCTGCACTGGGGTTTTTGTATTTGCTTCATGAAATAGTAGGAGTTCAACTGGGACACAGTGCAGGAGGGAGTTATGTCATGTGTGGAGGGTCAGGGTCTTCAGGAGAATTCACCAACCAGACTTCTACCCCATATAGCTTGCCCCCTTGTCCATAACAAACTGATTCTGCACATTGCTCTGAAACCTCTCCATATAACAAGATGCCTTTACATATAAGGGTCTGCTGGCTGCACCATGTCAGTCAAAAGCCACTCGGAAGTCAATGGCAGATCCACATGGCCCCACCACAGATGTTTTATCATACACCTGCACACCACAACTCTGGGCCCACTTCTCATCAGCAGGCTCCAACTTACTGGCATCTCTGTTCTGCACAATTTTCATGAAACAGAGTCAGTCAAGGCACTGTCTGTTACATTCATGATCAGCAAGAAGACATCCAAAGTTTCTCCAGTGACACCTGGTCATGGGAATTTCAAAAATTTCATGGTATTTATTAAGCCATGTTTCATGGATGAAGTTTGTGGCAATGTGGGTTTCAATTCATTCAGGAACCATTAAATGTTTAGGAAGCTCATTTCAATGAAAGCTCTAGAGAACTCTCACAGGTAAGGCTTCCCAAAGAGTGGCCAGAAGACACATATATTTCATATGTTTAAAAATCTGGACAGTGTATATATATATATATATATATATATATATATATATATATATATACACACACACACACACACACACACACACACACACATACACAGAGACATTAAAAACTAGCCGTATATATACCAATCAAAATTCATCGTGAAATTTATATCATCCACGTATCCAAAAATATTCATTGTACTGAACATGGATTTATGTATAAAGTTGTTCAACTAGGAAGCCCACCCATAGGTTGAATTTTCAGTTCCAACAGCGTTTAGGAGGAGTGATCACTTCTCACAATTTGTATCTGACATGTCAGCCACCTCACAAGAAAGTACGTGTGATACAAGGTACGATTTTATATGTGCATATAAAAATACATGTACTGAATAGGATACAGAGAAATGGGGGAGAAAGGAATTCACATATTTGATAAGTTTAAAAACACATGGAGAACTCTTTAAACAAAAAATTGACAAGATTTATAACTCCTACGCTATATAATGGAAAAGGCAAGTCCAAATGTACACCATGCCTCCTCTGATTTGCTTGTATTTCTATTCTGTTTGGGTTATTATTCTCCATCATGTTAGGAATAGTAGTCAGAGTCTAGTAGGGTATGGTATACTGTCAGGGATTGAGTATTTTGAATGAAAAATTGGAAAATGAATCCACTGTGTATGCAAATATGTGCTACACAAAAATCTTCCCACTCTCATCCAGAACAATGCCTTGACATTACCTTCACCCCAAATATGACATTTAGAGGAGATGAGTTAGAAAATCTGTGAATACATATCAGGAATTGAATATGCTCAGGAGTTCACAAACTTGGAGGTGAAAGAGGAGTTTCCAAAAGTAAGTGACATGGTAAACACTCCACAAACATGAAGCTCTGCTGGCCTAAAGACTTCTAGAGAAAATGCCTCTGAGATTGGGCACTTGAAATATATGTGGTTGTCAGGAGCTTTAGCTTCCTTTGTAGTAAGACCATCAAAGATGTGTCTTCATCTATGTGACCTGGAGGACATGGTATCTTATTTTCCAATGAACATGAGGCTGCAGTGCTGAAATCTCTGTTTGTAGGTCAACTGTGGCCACTGGGGTCTAAGTGTCTCCTCGTGTGGACTGTGAACCCATTTGCTCATCCTCCAATTTTTGTGGTTTTTCTTGCTGCTGCACTGGGAGTTCGGTATTTGCTTCACAAAATACAAGGAGTTCAACTGAGACACAGTGCTGGAGGGAGTTCTGTCACGTGTGGTGGGACAGGGCCTGTAGGATTATGCACCAACCAGGCTTCTGTCCAACATAGCTTGCCCCCTTGACCAAAGCAACCTGATTCTGAACATTGCCCTGAAACCTATCCATACAATATGATGCCTTTACATATAAGGGTCTGCTGACTGCACAATGTCAGTCACAAGCCATTTGGAAGCCAATGGTAGATCCACATGAAACCACCACAGCTGTTTTATCTCACACCTGCCCACCTTTGCTCTAGGCCCACTATTCAGCAGGCTCCAACTAACTGGCATTTCTGATCTACACCATTTTCGTGAAACCCAGTCAATCAAGGCAGTGTCTGGCACACTCATGATCAGCAACAGGATAGCCAGTGGTTCTCCAGTGCCACCTGGTCATGGGAATTTCAAAAATTTCATGGTATATATGAAGCCATTTTTCAAGAATGAAGTTGGAGGCACTGAGTGTTTCAATTATTTCAATAACCATTAAATGGTGAGGAAGCTAATTTCAATGAAATCTATGGAGGACTCTCACAGGCAAGGCTTCCCAAAGAGTGGCCAAAATGTCACATGAAGCCTGACCCATTGAGGTCTACAATGTGAAGTCCATGTGTGTTTTGACTCTCAACTATGGCTGCCAAATCTTTCAGAATAAAATAATGTGATATCCTGGCTGAGATTCCCAGTGCTCTGTGGAAAGCCACTCTGGGCCTAGATCTCAGTTTCCAAGGGCCAATCTTATGTGTGGCCTCCTAATATCCCAACACAATTTATGAAAATACTTCTTTGAGATCAGTTCCAGAACTCAGTCTTTATGGGGAATCACACCAGAGTTCAACCCCAGGAGGACCCAGTCATCTCTTCCTACCACCACACAAATGACCACAATTAAAACCAAAAAACTCCCACATTGCCCTCATCTTCTTATATATAGACACTCATCATAACCTCTGGTTGGAGGTTTCCATGAGGGGTGCAGCCCAAGGGAGTTTCCAAAATAAGCTCCCATGCCCCTCATTTGCCTAAAGTCATGGTGGCCTGGACATGCTTCCTGTGAACCAGGAGTGATCAAATAGGCCTGCCATTAATACTGCTCTGCTTCTCCAATTTGAGGCATACTGACTGTGCATTTTAGATTCTTTATGTGAATTAATGTCATGAGAAAACCCAAGCAACTATGAGCTAGCCTCTGTAGGATTTAAAGAATTCACTTGACCCAAAGGATCTCTATTCTCACTTAATTGAGATCAGGAACCTTAGAGAGGAAGTCAAAAGACTCTATCCACAATGACTGTTCTTTTAGCCATTTTGGTTTTGGATGCACACATAGCAGGAGTTGGCCATCCATAAGGCAAGTGGCAGTCCATTCATAAATTCGTAGGATGAATGCTGGGGAGCTTTCTCATAGACAGGACACATCCATTGATGCATTATCTTTTCTAATGTCTACAACCACGGACAGTGAGTTACAGACATAGAAACACTCACCTTGTCAAAAGACTTACTAGAAATAGTTCACTCCAAACCAAACAAATCGCCTTTCCTACCTATTCTCAGAACATGAGACAAAACCACAAACTCATACCCAAACCCACAAAGGCACCTCCTTCCCACAAGTAGGTCTGTGACTATCCGGACTGTCCTCTGACTGGAGGGCCATACAATGTTCCTCCAAAATAGCCTGTCCTGTTTGAGATAGTGTGTCTTTAGCCAACTCTCTGAAGTTGTCAGGAGTCAGCGGTGAGGCACTTCCTTCTTTCTCAGGAAAGGCCCCTCTTCAGAGCTTTTCTGCCATTTCGACATCCTAACATCAGTAGTTAGCAAGAAAGAATGACCCTGTCCTCGGAAAATCCAAAAAGTGAGAACACTGGGACTGGGACTAGGACTGGCACTGTTTAACTGGCTTCCTGGATCCCAAGATCAGAGAGTTCCATCACCAAGGAAGTGAGGTGAGGTCACTTCCTTCAGGAACAGAATGAGTTCACTGCCTTGGCAACCATTTTGTCTTAACAGTTGCTTCCAAGGGTCCCATGAGATGGAGGCTGCCCCTGGTTCCTGTGACACATTCACAAGTTAGAATGGTATATCAACCATAGGCACCTGGGAACAACTCTCCACACAGGTCTCATTTGGTCCATCTTCTCTACATTAAGAATAGAGAGGCTGATTCAGACACAACCCTTCATCCTGACCAGGTTGTTCGCCATAGAAGATGACTTTTGCTCAATCAGGTCCTTCAAAGCTGCCTACATCTTCTTCAGGGATCATTTTTGCATGGATCTTTGAGGTTCTCAGCAGGTGGAAGATCCCCTACATTCCTGGATTGTAAGACCAACTCTGTCCCTGCTTTTCTGTAAAGTCAGATTGAGGTAACAGTGTATGGTTAGGATTGATAACATGTTTGATTTGGGTTAGGAATCATTCTGCTGCATGAATAATGGTATTGGGGGATGCCACCGAGGACTGGAGAAATCGAGGAACAATTGTCTCCTCGACTCAGTGATATTTTGTTTCAGATTCGGTATTGCCAGCCCATAGGGTTTTGCCTGCTACGCAGTCCTGGTCTCAGTTTTGGACGTCCATTGTCTGTCTTTATTGTCTTGTCTTGTCTGTGTTGTGTGTTGTTGCATTCACTGTTTGTGTATCTTTCAATATGGGACAGAGCACTTCAATGTCTCTGTCCCTGACCCTTGATCACTGGAACAAAGTTTGCTTATGGGCTCAGAATCTTTCTTTTTCAGTAAAAATCCAGACTTGCCAGACTGTCTGTGCCTCAGAATGTTTCACCTTTCAAGTCGGATTGCCCCTAGAAGCATCTTTCTACTTCCCACTAATTTAAAAAGTCAGAGATATTGTCTTTCAGCTGCGCACACATAGCCATCCTGATCAACAGCCATGTATCTTAACTTTGCAGGACCTCTGCAAGTCTCCTCCTCCATGGGTGAAGCCTTTCCTTGTCCCTTTCCCTGCTCGTACTGCTTCCCCCATGATCTCTCAAACCCTCTGCTCCTCCTCCTCCACCACCCTCTGTTCTCCCTGAGTCACAAGATTTGACTCTACTGGACTCTCATCCCCCTCGTTATACCCTGCCCTCATCCCCCAACCACCAACCCCCTCTAAGTGATTCCCCTGCAGCTGACTCAGCCTCTCCGCCATTGGAGGAAGCTAAGCTAGCCCTGCGCCCTCCAGATAACTCCCCCACAGCACACACAGCCCCAACTCCCCAGGAGGAAGCTGGCCCGGCTAAGGGAACTCACTGGCTTCAAATGATTGAAAACCCTGGAACTCCCGTGATGCTCCCCCTATGTCCCTATGGACCATTTATTGACGAAGGCCATGGGGGGGAAATGCAAGCCGACAAATATTGGCCTTTCTCCTTTTCAGACCTATATAACTGGAAAAATAACAATCCCTTTTTTCCGAGGACCCCACCCGGCTCACAGGTCTGGTTGAGTCATTGATGTTTTCACACCTGAATACTTGGGATGACTGTCAACAAATCCTAGAGACTCTCTTTATGTGAGAGGATCAAAAGAAAATCCTCCTGGAAGCTAGAAAAAAAAAAATCCTCGCACCAGATCGGAGACCAACACATCTTCCCAACTTAATCAAAGCTGGTTTTCCCTTGAAACAACCCAAATGGGACACCAACACCTTTGAAGTTAGAAAGCATCTGTCCATTTATGGCCAGGTTCTAATAGTGGGCCTCTGAGTGTCCGCTAGGGAACCAACTAATTTGGCCAACGTAAGAGAGATTATTCAAAGGCCTGATGAACCTCCCTCTATGTTTCTAGAGAGAATTATGGAGGCAAATAGGAGATATACTCCTTTTGATGCTCAGGCAGAGGATCAAAAGGCATCTGTCAGGATGGCCTCTATTGGGCAAGCTGCCCTGGATATTAAAAGAAAGTTACAATGCTTAGATGGATTACAAGATATGACTTTGAGAGATTTAGTCACAGAAGCCAAGAAAGTATACCTTAAGAGAGAAACTGAGGAAGACAAGGGAGCAAAGGGAGGATAAAAGAAACAAAAGACAGACTAAGGCGTTGACTAAGGTCCTGGTCACAACAACAGAAGGGGCAGAAATTAAGAAACAGGGAGACATGAAGGGATACCTGGTTCCATGCCAGAGGCCACCCCTGGCCTCAGAACAATGTGTCTACTGTAAAAAAAAAAAAGACACTGGGCCAAAGTGTGCCCTAGAAAGAGACAGCCACGCCAGTCAGCCATTCTGACTCTGGAGGATGACTACGAAAGTCGCGGCTCAGATCCCCTCCCTGAGTTCAGGGCAACTTTTGAAGTGGAGGGACCCCAGTAAACTTTGAAGTGGATACAGGGGCAATATACTCACCCCTAAGACCACTTTGGGCCCTCTATCAAATAAAAGGTCTCTAGTTCAAGGGGCTAATGGCAGTAAATATCTGGCTTGGACAACTAAGAGGATCATGGACCTGGGGAAAGGAAAAATCCATCACTCCTTCCTAGTAATCCCAGAATGCCTGGCCCCATTGATGGGCAGAGATCTGCTCACCAATCTCCGGGACAAAAAAGCTTTTAACCCTGAAGGCCCCCAAGTGGAATTTCTAAATCTTTCAGTAAAAACTCCTATAATCACAGCTCTAACTATGTCAGTAGAAAATGCACATTAACTCACTCACCTTGGTTAAAAGAAACTGCAGGTATTTCTGAAGTATCAAGAACAGAGTTTTCCACTAACTGACTCACAGCAAAAAGAAATAGCTGAATGGGTAAAAAAAGCCTGTCAAGTCCATCAAATGGTTAATGCTTACCCTTCCAAGCTTCCTGCAGGAAAGCACCTATGAAGATCCAGACCAGGACAATTCTGGGAAGTTGACTTTACTGAAATTAAGCCAGCAAGGCATGGACATAAATATCTCCTAGTCTTTGTAGATACATTTTTAGAATGGATTGAATCATTCCCCCCTAAAAAAGAAAAGAAAAAAAGAAAGAAACAGCACAAATGGTGGTCAAGAAGATCCTGGAAGATATTTTTCAAAGACACGGCCTGCCTAAGGTAATACGGTCTGATAATGCACCGGCGTTCGTGGCTCAGGTAAGTCAGGGGTTAGCCAGGAACCTGGGGATTAATTAGAGGTTATATTGTGCTAACAGACCCCAGAGTTCAGGACAGGTAGAAAGAATGAATAGAAGCATTAAAGAGGCCTTAATAAAATTAAGCTTAGAGACCAGCATAAAAGATTGGACTATGCTCCTCCCATATACAATGTTTCATGCAAGAAATACTCCCTCTGTTTATTTGAGTAACCTCATCCCCTGTGAAATTCTCTAGGGTGCCTCTTTTCCAGTAAGTGACCTAAGCCCAACTCTAAGACCTAACGATCCCTTCCACACCCCCTTGCTTGACAGACTTAAAGCTCTTTAAAGAACTCCGTGATACCTGTGGAAACAGCTGGCCTCTGCCTACCAAACTGGGGACGAGGGGACTCCACGTCGATATCAAGTAAGAGACTTCATCTACGTAAGACGATATCAGGTGTCATCCCTGGAACCCGGCTGGAAAGGACAATACCAGGTGCTACTTATAACATCTACAGTGGTAAAGGTAGACAGAATCACTTCCTGGATCCATGCCTCTCATCTCAAGCCTGCGCCCTGTCCACACTCTGGCTGGAAACTGGAAAAGACTGGTAACACTTTCAAATTGCATATTCACCATGTGGATAAGGCTATAGAATCTCCCCTTGGCAACAAGTAGTCCTAACCCTCATCAGCCCGTGCAGCAGCGATGGCTGATCACAAATTCTACTGGAAAGATGTATAATCTATCTTGCATACAGCACCCTTAGGTACCTGGTGACCATCTCTTTACCCAGACATTTATCAGCTGGCTATAGGTCTTTCCTATTGGGATATTCCTGATGAAGAGGATTCCACTAAAATTCCATTAAATCCCTTCCGTACCATAGATAATGGAAACAAACATTATGGATGTAGGGACACAGGAGCCAGATGCAGTTTGTCTAGCCTAGATTACTATGTTTGCCCGGCAGACTATCAAAGCCACAAACAGCCATGAGTGTGTGGGGGGAAAAGCCGACTTCTTCTGTAAGTAATGGGGATGTGAGCATACAGGGGCTGCCTGATGGAACCCAAACTCCTCATCAAATTCAGTGCACAGCATTGGCCATATTACAAATTAGATAACAAAAACCAATGGCTCCCAGAGGGGTCTCTAGATCCTCAAATTCTTCATGACCTTTTTAACATCTGCAAGTGCTCAAAAGGGTGAAAGGAGATTCCCCTATGTGGAGGCCTTTTCCCTCCTTCACTCACATCCTGAACTATGCTTATCCAATAGATCCTCACCTTCAGCCTTCTGCTCCAGAGTCTCTGCTGTCACTCCCACCTCAGAAACCTGATTTCTCCCCTCCAATTAATAGATCAAAAACCCAAACCTCCGCTGGTTCTCAGACCATTGCCCCCTTGCTGAGGTAGCAGGTACTGAAGTACCCCTCACCCACTCACTCCTCTCTTCTCCAGTCAGTGCCCGCACCGGGTCCCACCAGGTCCTCTTACCAGCTAACCCAAAGCTCAAACCAGCTGAGGAGAGTCCTCAGACGCCTATTCAAGATGTAATGAAAATGGCCTTTAAAGTTGCTTTGTCATCACTGAAAACAGTTTACTAAGAATTTAAAGTCCCTCACATGCGTTTTGGTATACTCACTCCTGTCTTCCCCTCTGCTCTACCTGTTCTACTGCTCAAGTTTTTGTTGCTAGGAAAATCCCAAACCACTTCTCCCATTATTCTTTTACATCTCTCCTTCCTCATTCTCAGATCCTCGGAGCTGCTCTAAGCCCCACCTTCCCTGTCTTCCCCCTCTGTACCAGGCCCACCGAAAAGTCTTAACTGACCTTCTCCAGAAGTCTTCACCATGGCTGAGTTTTGGACTTTCAGCAAAAGAGTCCCTGTAAAAGAGTTCAATGTAGTTAAACTTCCTCTTTTCATATTGCCCTGTTCTACTTGGCCACTAGCTAAAAAAATCAGCAATCCTTAGCTAGACACCTTCTTTCTAGTTTTTCACAAAAATATGTGAAAAAAGCCTTGGGCCTTGACCTGGGGCTTCACAGAGATGGCTACATTTCTAAGTTAAAGAAGTTAGCAACTGGTCTCCGTGTTAACAGCTGGCAGGGGGAAAATAAGAAAGGGAAGAAAAAGCTCTTACCCTCCCAGGTGTCCTTGAAAAGTTAACTTGCCCAGAACAGAGGGAAGAAACAGAAACAAAAACTGCTTTTTTCAACTTCTGCAGACTGTGAACTTCTGAGCCCCTTCCCTTAAATGTTGGGTACAAAATTCTGAAACTACCTAAACTTGGGTTTCAGAGGATTACTTGATTACAACAGAATCAATGCCCTCTGAATCCAGTTGCAACCAAATAGGACTGTTTCCCTGTCTTCAGTGTTATCTTAGGTGCCTTGCCTTGTCTGTCCCTACTACAGCATAATTCTATATACTTAAACATTGCTTATGTTTTCATGAAATGGTCAACAGGTGTGATTAATTGTGTAATGGTGCAGATGTTTCCCAGAGTGCTCTATCATGACACAGGTTCATTTGAAGATCAAATAGGGGGGCATACAACCCTGTTCCACTGAAAATATATATCCCTCCCTTTAGCCATCCTATTAGGAATAGGAATTGCTGCACTGGTGGGCACGGGAACTACTGCCTTTGTCCATGGGACTCAACAAATGACAAAAAATATGACAGCAATAGACCAAAACGAAGATATTAGAAACCTCCATCAGAGCTTTGCATGAATCTTTAACCTCTCTCTCTGAAGTTGTTTTTCAGAACACTCGAGGGTTGGACCTGCTCTTCATGAGAGAACGGGGCCTTTGTGCTCCATTGAGGGAAGAATGTTGTTTGTATGCCGAGCATACTGGAGTTGTAATAAAATGTATGAGTAAATTTAAAAGATGTCTTGAAGAGCATCAACGATTGAGAGAGGCCCAAAAAGGGTGGTTTGAGTCTTGGTTCACACAGTCCCCCTGGTTAACTACGTTTTTATCAATCCTGGCCGGTCCAATAATAATCCTCATATTATTGCTAACTATAAAACCCTGTTTTCTCAACCGTGTAATTTCTTTTCTCCAGGCTCAAATTGGACGAGTTAAACTTAAGGTAATACCCCACTAGCAGACATACAATGTGACACCTCCCAATGATCATTTTTATGATTAAAAGTAGCCAGAAGAAGAATTGGGGAATAAAAGGTTAATAAAATAGGTACTTGTCAATTCCTGTTTTTCTGTATGCTTAACAAAACACTGTTGAAATCTTGAGAAATACTTGCAAATAATGTTCCCAGTATGTGCTGTTCCCAACTGCCAAACTGCAGAATGTGCTCCCTGACCCAGTTCCACGTAAATCGCCCACTCGCCCTGATCCATCAATAAACTTCCCTCCCTGCCCTCTCCAGGTAAAGTATATAAGCTCTACTTAAGCTATTCTCAGTGCTGTCTTCTCTATTCAAGTGAGCTCTGAGCACCAGCATGCTGGACAGTCAATAAACTTTTGCTGTTGCATGAGATAGTCTATTGGTGGTCTCCTCCTGCAAAGCTCGCCTGACATTTACTAGGATGATTGAATGTAGAAGAGAACATCCAGTCAAATAGGGATAGTTGATAGAATTAGGAAGATAGTCAGTACGTTTAGGAAGAAGTGTGAGTATAGGATTTGGAACAAAAGTTCTTTAGCTATAGGGTTTCGGTTAAAGAGTGAATGTTAATGTCTGCACAGGTGAAGAGTCGGTCACAATGATGAATGGGGGAAAATATGTAGGAAAGCAGATATAAATAGAGATATTAGAAAATCAGGCAATGTATAAAGTGAGTGATAGGATTAGACATTTTGAACAGGGTTGAGTTTGAATATATAATCTTAGGAAGAAACCAATATGTAGTCAACAATCGGATTGATATTTGAGAGCATTAGGCAAATTTCAGGTGGATGAATATTTCTGAGAATAATCTTGTGAATAGTTGATTATAAATCCACATACATGATCATGAATAAATTTAGGGAGTGTACATAAGATACATATATTTCATTTTTTGAAAAATCTGGAGAGTACACACAGACAAAAAAAGTAGCAATGTGTATGTCAATCAAAATTCATCATAAAATATATATCATCCACAGATCTAAAAATATTCATTTTACTGAACATGGATTTATGTAAAATGTTGTTCAACTAGGAAGCTCACCCATAGTTTGAATATTCAGTACCAACAGGGTTAAGTAGGAGTGATCTCGTCTCACAATTTGTATCTGCCAAGTCAGCCAAATCACAAGAATGTACATGTGGTACCAAGTAGGATTCTATATGTGCATATAAAAATACACATGCTGAATAGGCTACAGAGAAAGGGAGAAAGGAATTCACAGATTTGTTAAATTTAAAAATACATGGAGAACTATTTCAACAATCAATTGACTAGATCTATAACTCCTACTCTGTATCATGCAGAAGGCAATCCAACTATACACCATGCCTCCTCTGAACTGCTTGTATATCTATTCTGTTTGGGTTATTTTTCTCCATCATATTAGGATTAGTAGTCAGAGTCTGGTAGTGTATGGGTTAGTGTCAGGGATTCAGTATTTCGAATGGAAAATAGGAAATTGAATCCAATGTGTATGCAAACATATGCTACAGAAAAATCTTCCGACTCTCATCCAGAACAATGCCTTGACATTTCCTTCGCCTCAAGTAAGACATAATTAGAGGAGAAGAGTTAAAAAAATCTGTGAATACCTATCTGGAATGGAAAATGCTCCAGATTTCACAACATTGGAGCTGGTAGAGGAGTTTCTAAAATTAATGGACAGGGTAAACACTCCACAAACATGGAGCTCTGCTGGTCTAAAGTTTTTTGAGAATTTGCCTTTGAGGTTGGGCACTTGAAATATATGTTGTTGTCAGGAGCTTTAGATTACTTTGTAGAAAGACCATCAAAGCTGGGTTTGAATCTATGTGACCTGGATGACATGGTTACTTATTTTCCAATGTAATGAGGCAGCAGTGCTGAATTCTCTCTTTGTAGGTAAACTGTGGCCTCTAAGGGATAAGTGTCTCCCCGTGTCGACTGTGAAGCCATTTGGTCATCCTCTAATTTTCGTGGTGTTTTTGATGCTGCTCTGGGAGTTTGGTATTTGCTTCACAAAATACAACGAGTTCAAATGGGACACAGTACTGGAGGGAGATCTGTCAGGTGTGGGGGGAAGGGTCTGCAGGAGAATGCACCAACCAGTTTTATCCCACGTAGCTTGCCTGCTTGACAATAGCAACATGATTCAGAACATTGCCCTGAAACCTCTCCATATAACAAGATGCCTTTACATATAAGGGTTTTCTGGCTGCACCATGTCAGTCACAAGTCATTTGGAATCCAATGGTAGATCCTCATGGCACTAACACCGATGTTCTATCAAACACCTGCCCGCCACTGCTCTGGGCCACTGCTCAGGAGGATCCAAAATACTGGCATCTCTGTTCTACACCATTTTCATGAAACCCAGTCAATCAAGGCACTGTCTGGTATACTCATGATCAGCAACAGGGCATCCAAAAGTTTTGCAGTGCCACCTGGTCATGGGAATTTCAAAAATTTCATCGTATTTATCTAGCCATTTTTCAAAGATGAAGTTGGAGGCACTGTGGGTTTCAATTCATTCAGGAATCATTAAATGTTGAGGAAGCTCATTTCAATGAAGGCTCTGGAAAATTCTCACAGGCAAGGCTTCCCAAAGAGTGCCCAAAAAGGTCACATGAAGCCAGGCCCATTGAGGTCTAAATGTGAGGCTCATGTGTGTTTTGACTCTCAACTCAGCCTTCCAAGTCTTTTAGAATAAAATCATGTTATATACTGGCTGAGATTCGCAGTGATCTTTTGAAAGCTCCCCTGGGCCTAGATCTCAGTTTCCAAGGGCGACTCTCATGCGTGTCCTCCTAAAATCCCAACAAAATTCATGGCAATACTTCTCTGAGTTTAGTTCCACAACTCAGTATCTAAGGGGAATCAAACCAGAGTTCAAGCCTTGGTGGACCCAGTCATTTCTTCCAACCGAGACACAAATGACCAAAATTATAACCAAAACACTCCCACATGACACTAATCTTCTTCCATGTAGTCACTCATCATCACCTCTGGCTGAAGGTTTCCATGAGGGGCGCAGCCAAAGACAGTTTCCAAAATAAGCTCGCTTGCTTCTCATTTGCCTAAAGTCAGGATGGCCAGGACACCCTTCCTGTGAAACAGGAATGATCAAATAAGCATGCCTTTAATACTGCTCTGTTTCTCCAATTTGAGGCCTACTGACTTTCAGATATAGATTCTTTATGTGATTTGGAGTCATGCGAAAACCCAAGCACCTCTGCAGGGCTTGGAAGAACTCATTTGACCCAAAGAATCCCTATTTTCACTTGATGGAGGTCAGGAACCTAACAGAGGAAGGCAAGTGACTTCATCCACAATGACTGATCTTTTTGCCATTATGGTTTTGGATGCACACATCGGATCATTCTTTAGATCCATCAGGTGCTGAGAATCAAAGTCACAGCCACACACAAGGCCAAGAGGCTAATTCAGCCACATCCCTTTCCAAAGCAATTAAGCAAAGAGCCACAGGTGATGCCCATTGATTTCCATTTCAAAACTATATTCTTTAGGCTTCACAAAGGGGTGGCCTGAGGCAAAGACCTTCCAGACATTCATTGCAACAGAAAAATAGTTAAGCAAAAGACCCAATCATGGTCTCTCCACTGAGACTTTCCTGGTCACACTGATATCCTACATTCAGGGCAACAGAACAATACGTAAGAAAAGGTGCAAAACATGGTCTCTACACTGACACTTTCCTGGTCACACTTATATCTGAGTTTTCTGAGAATCTCGCTATTATCTTCAGCTATCCAGTACATGGCCATGTCACAGAGCTTTGAGGTGGTACATATCTTGGAAACAAAACCATGAGCCAATTCTGGAGAGTGGCCAGAATTCAGGAAGAAAACAGGAACTTTGGAAGATAGCAGGTGTTGCCCATAGATAAGACAAGTTGCAGTCCATTCAGTAATTGGCTAGGTTGAATTATGGGAAGATTTATACTAGACTAGACATCCATTAATGCATTATCTTTTCTAATGTCTACAACAACGAACATAGTGGGATACACAGACATAGGAACACTAGTCTTGTCAAACGACTTACTAGAAACAGTCCACTCCAAACCAAACAAAGCTACTTTTCTACCTATTCTCAGAACATGAGACAAAATAACAAACACACACCCACTCCCACAAAGGCACTTTCTTCCCCCAAGTAGGTCTTTGACTATCCAGAGAGTCCTCTGACTGGTGGGCCAAACTATGTTCCCCCAAAATGGCCTGTCTTCTATCAGATCTGGTTTCCTTGGCCAACTCTCTGAAGTTGTCAGAAAAAATTGGTGAGCCACTACCAGCTTTCTCAGGAAAGGTCCCTCTTCAGAGCTCTCCTGGCATTTGTCCTTCCTCACATCAGTAGGTACCAAGAAAGACTGACTCTATCCTTGTTAAATCCAACCAAGTGAGCCCACTGAGACTGGGACTGGGACTGCTTCTGGGTGCCTGGCTTCTTGGATACCAAGTTCAGAGAGTTGCATCACCAAGAAAATGACGTATGTCACTTTCTTTGGAACTGAATGAGGTCACTGCCTTGGCAACCACTTTATCCTAACAGTTGCTTCCAAGGGTCCCATGAGATGGAGCTGGCCCATACTTCCTGTGACACTTTCACAAGTTGGAATGGTATATCAAACATAGGAACCTGGGTAAAGCTCTCCACCCAGGCCTGGTTTGGTCCATCTTCTCTACAATAAGAAGAGAGAGGCTGATTCAGACACATTCCTTCATCCTGACCAGGTTGTTTGCCATGGAAGATGACTTTTGCTCTCTCAGGTCCTTCATACCTGCCTAAAACTTCTCCAGGTATCATTTCTGCATGGACCTTTGAGGTTCTCGGCAGGTGGAAGGTACCCTACTTTCCTGTATTGTAAGAACAACTTTGTCCCTGCTCTTCTGTAAAATGAGATTGAGGGAACAGTGTATGTTTCGGGTTAATCACAGGTTCGATTTGGGTTAGAAATCATTCTGTGCGATGAATAATGGTATAGGGAACTTACAATATTTACAAGAATATAGAGGTGAAATAAAAGTATGAAAACAGAAATCTAGGTATGATTTGAAGCCCAGAAAACCATTGGGCCCTTGACTGGGATACTTAGCTTTGAATTATGTTCTGCAAATATGTCTCAGATAATTTGATATACAATGGCATAGGACCTTGTACCTTGGATGATTGAATGTAGAAGAGAACATCCAGTCAAAAAGGGATAGTAGGTAGGATTAGGAAGATATTTGGTATGTTTAGGAAGAAGAGTGAGAATAGGATTTGGACCAAAAGTTCTTTCCCAATAGGGATTTGGTTAGAGAATGAATGTAAATGTCAGCACATATGAAGAGTCAGTAACTATGATGAACTGGGGAATATATGTAGAAAAGCAGATATCAATAGAGACATTATAAAATCAGGCAAAGTATAAAATGAGTGATAGGATTAGACATTTTCTACAGGGTTGAGTTTCAATATATAATCTTAGGAAGAAACAAATATGTAGTAACCAATAGGATTGACATTTGAGAGCATTAGGCAACCTGGACATGGATGTTTTAGTAATCCATGTACACTTTCCATTTCGGCTTTGGTACAATCATAAGTGTGACCTTTACATTTTTTGTTCAGAATATTACTGTGATAAAATGTATATGTAGATAAGGTCACATGAGTATTTCTACCACCATTTCTGGGAGCAATATATTGAAGACGTAATATTAGTATTGGGGGTACAAAGAGGTGTACCCTGTGTCTATGAATATAGAGATAAAGCATGAATTGACCATAAGTGAATAAATATAACTTGTTCCAACTTTAAATAATGGATTGAACTGATATCTGAGAAATTAAAGGAAATTTTATATTGATATACAATCATTCATTACAAACAGTTATACATCTAATGGTAATATTAGTGTTTTGGTTTATCATGGAGAGTATGTGAGTTTCGGTTCAATAGTGATTATGGAAATTGAAAATAATATGTTTGGAAAGGATTCTCATTTAAAGACCAGTCAAGACACCCTGACAATACATGTGTTCTGAAGCAAGAAGTGATTAAATTTGAAACAAATGCCTATTAATTTGTGAACTTGTGGATGAAATGTAAATCCTATGATGTGCAAACCCTTAGGAAATAGTAATGTACCAGTGTTGAATACAAATAAACGTCAAATTACATATCATGTCCCATAGGAATCTACTTGCATTGATGTTAGACTGGGTTAGTTACTGTAGAATTATTAGGATTTGTATGCACCATTCACTGAAGTTAGTTTTCAGTACTAGTAAACAAATATATATTTCAGGTGGATGAATATGTCTGAAAATAATCTTGTGAAAATTTGATTATGAATCCACGTACATGAACATGAGCGAATTTAGAGAGTGTATATAAGACACATATATTTTATATTTTGAAAAATCTGGAGAGTGTATTTATAGATACAAAAAAACACATACAGACATTAAAAAGAAGCAATATATATGCCAATCAAAATTCATCATTAAATATATATCATCCACAGATGCAAAATATTTATTTTACTGAACATGAGCTAATGTATAATATTCTACTAGGAAGCTTGTAGTTTAAATTTTCAGTTCCAACAGCGATTAAGAGTAGTAAACTCTTCTCACAACTTGTATCTGCCAAGTCAGCCACCTCACAAAAAGGTACATGTGATACCAGGTAGGATTCTATATGTGCATATGAATATACATGGGTGAATAGGCTACAGAGAAAGGGGAACAAGAATAAACATATCTGTTAACTTTAAAAACACATGGAGGACTATTTCAATTAAAATTTGACTAAATTAATAACTCCAACCTTATATAATGCAAAAGGCAAGTCCAACTATACAACATGCCTCCTCTGAACTGCTTGTATTTCTATTGTGTTTGGGTTATTTTTCTCCATTATATTAGGATGAGTAGTCTGAGTCTAGTAGGTAGGGGTTAGTGTCAGGGATTCAGTATTTCGAAAGGAAAATTGGAAAATGAATTTAATGTTTATGCAAATATGTGCTCCAAAAATATCCTTCCACTCTCATCCAATGCAATGCCTTGTCAATACCTTCGCCCCAATTAAGACACAATTAGAGGAGAAGAGTTAGAAAATCAGTGAATACATATCTGAAATGGAAATGCTCTGGAATTCACAACCTTGGAGGTGGTAGAGGAGTTTACAAAAGTAAGGGACAGGGTAAACAATCCACAAACATGAAGCTCTGCTGGCCTAAAAACTTTTTGAGAATCTGCCTCTGAGTTTGGGCACTTGAATTATATGTTGTTGTCAGGAGATTTGACTTCCTTTGTAGTGAGACCATCAAAGCTGGGTCTGCATCTATGTGACCTGGAGGACATGTCTTCTTATTTTCCAATGAAGATGAGCAGCAGTGCTGAATTATCTCTTTGTAGGTAAACTGTGGCCACAGGGGACTAAGTGTCTCCCCATGTTGACTGTGAAGCCATTTGGTCCTCGTCCACTTTTTGTGATGTTTTTGCTACTGCACTGGGAGTTTAGTATTTGCTTCATGACATACAAGGAGTTCAACTGGGACACAGTGCTGGAGGGAGTTCTGTCACGTGTGGTGGGCCAGGGTCTGCAAGAAAATGCACCAACCATGCTTTTATTCCTCATAGCTTGCCCCATTGCCCCCTTGTCCATATCAACCTGATTCTGAACATTGCCCTGAAACCTCTCCATATAACAAGATGCCTTTACATATAAGAGTCTGCTGGCTGCACCATGTCAGTAACATGCCATTTGGAATACAATGGTAGATCCTCATGGCCGTACCACTGATGATTTATCACTCACCTGCCCACCACTGCTCTTGGCCCACTACTCAGAAGGCTCCAACATACTGGGATCTCTGTTCTACACCATTTTCATGAAACCCAGTCATACAAGGCTCTGTCTTGTATACTCATAATCAGCAATAGGACATTCAAAGGTTCTCCAGTGCCACCTGGTCATAGGAATTTCAAAAATTTCATGGTATTTATCTAGCCATTTTTCAATGATGAAGTTGGAGGCACTGTGGGTTTCAATTAATTCAGTAACCATTAAATGTTGAGGAAGCTCAATTCAATGAAAGCTCTGGAGAACTCTCACAGGCAAGGCTTCCAAAAGAGTGTCCAAAAGGTCACATGAAGCCAGGCCCATTGAAGTCTACAATGTGAGGCCTATGTGTGTTTCAACTCTCAAATATGGCTGCCATGTCTTTAAGAATAAAATCATTTGATATCCTGGCTGAGATTCCCAGGGCTCTGTGGAAAGCCACCCTGGGCCTAGATCTCAGTTTCCAAGGGCGACTCTCATGCATGGCCTCCTAAAATCCAAATATATTTCATGGCAATACTTCTCTGAGGTCAGTTTCACAACTCAGTCTCTAAGGGGAATCACACCAGATTTCAAGCCCAGGTGGACCCAGTCATTTCTTCCAACCGCCAAACAAATGACCAAAATTAAAACCAAAACATTCCCACATGTCCCTCATCTTCTTCCATATAGTCACTCATCGTCACCTCTGGCTGGAGGTTTCCATTAGGGGTGCAACCAAAGACAGGGTCCAAAAAATGCTCCCTTGCCCCTCATTTGCCTAAAGTCAGGGTGTCCTTGACACCCTTCCTGTGAACCAGGAGTGATCAAATCAGCCTGCCGTTAATACTGCTGTGTATCTCCAATTTGAGTCCTACTGACTTTGAGGTATAGATTCTATACGTGATTTGGAGTCATGCGAAAACCTAAGCCCCTCTGCAGGGCTTGGAAGAACTCATTTGACACAAAGAATCCATATTCTCACTTGATGGAGGTCAGGAACCTAACACAGGAAGGCAAGAGACCTCATCCACAATGACTTATTTTTTTTCATTATGGTTTTGAACGCACACATGGAATCATTCTTTAGATCCATCATGTGCTAAGAAACTAAATCACAGCCACAAACAAGGCCAAGAGGCTAATTCAGCCACATCCCTTTCGAAAGCAATAAAGCAAAGAGCCACAGGTGACGCCCATTCATTTCCATTTCAAAACTATATTCTTCAGGCTTCACAAAGTTGTGGCCTGAAGCAAAATCCTTCCAGATATTCAGTGCAAGAGAACAGTACTTAAACAAAAGGTCCAAAGCAGGGACTCTCAACTGAGAGTTTCCTGGTCACACTGATATCTGAGTTTTCTGAGATGCTCGCCATTCTCTTCAGCTCTCCAGTACATGGCCATGTCAGAGAGCTTGGAGGTGGTACATATCTTGTACACAAAACCATGAGCCTATTCTGCAGAGTGGCCAGAATTTAGGAAGAAAACAGAAACTTAGGAAGATAGCAGGAGTTTCCCATTGATTAGACAAGCTGCAGTTCATTCATATATTGGGCAAGATGAATTTTGGGAAGATTTATACTAGACAGGACACATCCATTAATGCATTTTCTTTTCTAATGTGTACAACACCAGACACAGTGGGATACACAGACAAAGAAACACTCGCCTTGTCAAACAACTTACTAGAACAGTCCACTCAAAACCAAAAAAAAAATAAAAACGCCTTTCCTACCTATTCTCAGAACATGAGACAGAACCACAAACCCATACCCACTCCCTCAAAGGCACCTCCTTTCCCCAAGTAGGTCTGTGACAACCCGGAGTGTCCTCTGACTGGTGAGCCTACAATGTTTCCCTGAATTGGCCTGTCTTGTCTCAGATCTGGTCTCCTTGTCCAACTCTGTGAAGTTGAGAGGAGCCAGCGGTGAGCCACTACCTGTTTTCTCAGGAAAGGTCCCTCTTCAGAGCTCTACTGGCATTTGGCCATCCTCACATCAGTAGGTACCAAGAAAGGCTGACTTTGTCCTTGGAAAATCCAAACAAGTGAGCCCACTGTGACTGGGACTGGGACTGGGACTGCCTCTCGGTGGCTTCTTGGATACCAAGTTCAGAGAGTTCCATCATCAAGGAAATGAGGTATGTCACTTTCTTTGGAACTGAATGGGGTGACTGCCTTGGCAACCACTTTGTCCTAACAGTTGCTTCCAAGAGTCCCAAGAGATGGAGCCAGCCGCTCCTTCTTGTGACACTTTCACAAGTTAGAATGGAATATAAACGATAGGCAAACGGGAACAGCTCTCCACACAGGCCTGTTTTGGTCAGTCTTCTCTACAATAAGAAGGGAGAGGCTGATTCAGACACATCCCTTCGTTCTAACAAGGTTTTTTTGCCATGGAAGATGACTTTTGCTCACTCAGGTCCTTCATACATGCCTACAACTTGTGCAAGTATCATTTCTACATGGACCTTTGAGGTTCTCAGCAGGTGGACAGTCCCCTACTTTCCTGTATTGTAAGAACAACTCTGTTCCTGCTCTTTTGTGAAATGAGTTTGAGGAAACAGTGTATGTTTACAGTTAATAACAGGTTCGATTTGGGTTAGGAATCATTCTGTGCGATGAATAATAGTGTTGGAAACCTGTGATATTTACAAGAATATAGATGTGAAATATAAGTATGAAAACAGAAATCTAGGTATGATTTGAAGCCCAGAAGGGCATTGAGCCCTTGATTGGAATACTTAGCTTCGAATTATGTTCTGCAAAGATGTCTCAGATAATTCGATATACAATGGCATAGGACCTTGTAACTTGGATGATTGAATGTAGAAGAGAACATCCAGTCAAAAAGGGATAGTCGGTAGGATCATGAAGCTAGTCGGTAGGTTTAGGTGGAAGAGTGAGTATATGATTTGGACCAAAAGTTCTTTAGCAATAGGGTTTCGGTTAGAGACTGAATGTAAACGTCAGCACATATGAAGAGTCAGTCACTAGGATGAGCTGGGGAAAATATGTAGAAAAGCAGATATCAATAGAGACATTATGAAATCAGGCAAAGTATAAAGTGACTGATAGGATTAGACATGTTCAACAGTGTTGAGTTTGAATATATAATCTTAGGAAGAAACAAATATGTAGTCACCAATAGGATTGGCATTTGAGAGTATTAGGCAACCTGGACATGGATGTTTTTAGTAATCCATGTTCACTTTCCATTTAGGCCTTGGTACAATCATAAGTATGACCATTAAATTTTTTGTCCAGAATATTACTGGGATAAAATGTATATGCAGATCAGGTGACATGAGTATTTCTTCCACCATTTCTGGGAGCAATATACTGAAGACGTAAAATTAGCATTGGGGTTACAAAGAGGTGCACCCTGGGTCTATGAATATAGAGAGAAAGCATGAATAGACCATACTGTGAATAAATAATATAACTTGTTCCAATTTTAAATAATGGATTTAACTGATATCTGAAAAATTACAGGAAATCTAATATTGATATACAATCATTCATTCCAACCAATTATACATCTAATTGTAATATTAGTGTTTTGGTTTATCATGAAGAGTGTGCGAGTTTTGCTTCAAAAGTGATTATGGAAATTGAAAATAATGTGTTTGGAAAGAAGTCTCATAAAAAGACCAGTCAGAAAACCTGGAGGAATACATATGTTGTGAAGCAGGAAGTGATTGAAAGTAAAACAAATGCCTATAAGTTTGCTAATTTGTGGATGAAATATATATCCAATGATGTGCATAAACTCATGAAATAGTAATGTACCAGTGTTGAATAAAAATGAACGTCAAAATACACATCATGTCCCATAGGAATCTACTTGCATTGATATTAAACTGGGTCAGTTACTGTAGAAATATTAGAATTCGCGTGCATCATTCACCAAAGTTAGTTTTCTTTTTTTTAATTTTTATTTATGGTTGTTAAAAACATTACATAGTTCTTGATATATCATATATCACATTTTATTCAAGGGGGTTATGAACTCCCATTTTTACCCCGTACACAGATTGCAGAATCACATCAGTTACACATCCATTGATTCACATATAGCCATACTAGTGTCTGTTCTATTCTGCTGCCTTTCCTATCCTCTACTATGCCCCCTCCCCTCCCCTCTCCTCCCCTCTTCTCTCTCTACCCACTCTACAGTAATAAATTTCTCCCCCTTGTATTATTTTTCCCTTTTCCCGCACTTCCTTTTGTATAAAATTTTGTATAACCCTGAGGGTGTCCTTCCATTTCCATGCAATTTCCCTTCTCTCTCCCTTTCCCTTCCACCTCTCAACCCTGTTTAGTGTTAATCTTCTTCTCATGCTCTTCGTCACTACTCTCTTCTTAGTTACTCTCCTTTAATCAAAGAAGACATTTGGCATTTGTTTTTTAGGGATTGGCTAGGTTCACTTAGCATAATCTGCTCTAATGCCATCCATTTCCCTGCAAATTCTAAGATTTTGTCATTTTTTAATGCAGAGTAATACTCCATTGTGTATAAATGCCACATTATTTTTATTCATTCTTCATTAAAGGGCTTCTAGCTTGGTTCCATAGTCTTGCTATTGTGAATTGTGCTGCTATGAACATCGATGTAGCAGTATCCCTGTAGCATGCTCTTTTTAGGTCTTTAGGTTTTAGACTGAGAAGGGGAATATCTGGGTCAAATGGTGGTTCCATTCCCAGCTTTCCAAAAAATCTCCAAACTGCTTTCCCATTTGGCTGCACCAATTTGCACTCCCACCAGCAATGTACAAGTGTACCTGTTTCCCCATATCCTCGACAGCACTTGTTGTTGTTTGACTTCATAATGGCTGCCAATCTTACTGGAGTGAGATGGTATCTTAGGGTGGTTTTGATTCACATTTCTCTGACTGCTGGAGATGGTGAGCATTTTTTTATGTACTTGTTGATTGATTGTATGTCCTCCTCTGAGCAGTGTCTGTTCAGGTCCTTGGCCCATTTGTTGATTGTGTTATTTGTTATCTTATTGACTAATTTTTTGAGTTCTTTGTATACTCTGGATATTAGGGCTCTATCTGAAGTGTGAGGAGTAAAGATTTGTTCTTAGGATGTAGGTTCCCTATTTACCTCTCTTATTGTTTCTTTTGCTGAGAAAAAACTTTTTAATTTGAGTAAGTCCCATTTGTTGATTCCAGTTATTAACTCTTGTGCTATGGGTGTCCTATTGAGGAATTTGGAGCCCGACCCCACAGTATGTAGATCATAGCCAACTTTTTCTTCTATCAGACGCTGTGACTCTGATTTGATATCAAGCTCCTTGATCCATTTTGAGCTAACTTTTGTGCATGGCGAGAGAAAGGGATTCAGTTTCATTTTGTTGCATATGGATTTGCAGTTTTCCCAGCACCAATTATTGAAGATGCTATCCTTCATCCATTGCATGCTTCTAGCCCCTTTATCAAATATGAGATAGTTGAAGTTTTGTGGATTGGTTTCTGTGTCCTCTAATCTGTACCATTGGTCCACCCGCCTGTTTTGGTACCAGTATTATGCTATTTTTGTTACTATTGCTCTGCAGTATACTTTGAAGTCTGATATCACTATATCGCCTGATTCACACTTCCTGCTTATCATTGTTTTTGCTATTCTGGGTCTTTTATTTTTCCATATGAATTTCATGATTGCTTTCTCTATTTCTACAAGAAATGCCATTGGGATTTTGATTGGCATTGCATTAAACCTATAGAGAACTTTTGGTAATATCGCCATTTTGATGATGTTAGTTCTTCCTATATATGAACAGGGTACATTTTTACATCTTCTAAGATCTTCCTCTATTATTCTCTTTAGGGTTCTGTAGTTTTCATTTTATGAGACTTGCACCTCTTTTGTTAGGCTGATTCCGAATTATTTTTTTTTTAGGATATTGTGAATGTAGTGGTTGTCCTCATTTCCATTTCAGAGGATTTTTTGCTGATATACAGGAATGCCTTTGATTTATGCGTGTTGATTTTATATCCTGCCACTTTGCTGAATTCATTTATTAGCTCTATTAGTTTCTTTGTAGACCCTTTTGGGTCTGCTAGGTATAGAATCATGTCATCTCTAATAGTGATAATTTAAGTTCTTCTTTTCCTATTTTTATGCCTTTAATTTTTTTCGTCTGTCTAATTGCTCTCGCCAGTGTTTCAAGAACTATGTTGAACAGAAGTGGTGAAAGAGGGCATCCCTTTCTTGGTCCAGATTTTAGGGGGAATGCCTTCAATTATTCTCCATTCAGAATGATGCTAGCCTGAGGCTTAGCAGAGATTGCTTTTACAATATTGAGGTATGTTCCTGTTATCCCTAGTTTTTCTAGAGTTTTGAACATAAAGGGATGCTGTACTTTGTCGAATGCTTTCTCTGCATCTATCGAGATGATCATATGGTTCTTATTTTTAAGTCTATTGATGTGATGAATAACATTTATTGATTTCCGTATATTGATCCAGCCTTGCATCCCACGGATGAATCTTACTTGATCATGGTGCACAATTTTTTTTGATATGCTTTTGTATCTGATTTGCCAGAATTTAATTGAGGATTTTTGCCTCTAGGTTCTTTAGAGATATTGGTCTGTAGTTTTCTTTCTTTGAAGTGTCTTTTTCTGGTGTAGGAATCAGGGTGATGTTGGCCTCATAGAATGAATTTGGAAGTTCTCCTTCTTTTTCAATTTCCTGAAATAGCTTGAAAAGTATTGGTATTAATTCCTCTTTAAAGGTTTTGTAAAACTCTGCTGTATACCCATCGGGTCCTGGGTTTTTCTTACTTGGCAGTGTTTTGATGGTTTCTTCTATTTCCTCAATTGATATTGGTCTGTTTAGGTTGTCTATAAACTCCTGACTCAATCTGGGCAGATCAAATGACTTAAGAAATTTATCGATGCCTTCACTGTCTTCTATTTTATTGGAGTATAAAGATTCAAAATAATTTCTTATTATCTTCTGTATTTCTGAAATATCTCTTGTGATATTGTCTTTTTCATCCCGTATGCTAGTAATTTGAGTTCTCTCTCTTCTTTTCTTTATTACCATGGCTAAGGGTCTGTCGATTTTATTTATTTTTTCAAAGAACCAAATGGGTTGACGTGTCTGCCGTGCTGGCAGGCCACTGGGCCTGTTTCTCCATTCGGTTGCAGGTCTTCATACCTTGCGGGAACGGGTAGTGGCTCTGCTTTGCCCCTTCTCCAATTGGGGTGTCGTGACTACCATGCTGGCAGGTTGCTGGGCCTGTTCTGGGCGCGGGCAAAGGCTCTGCTCTACCCCTACTCCAATTGTGTTGACGTGACTACCACGCTGGTGGGCCGCTGTGCTTTTACTGGGCTTTGGAGAAGGCTCTGCTCTGCCACTACTCCAATTGGGGTGTCGTGTCTACTACGGTGGCAGGCCGCTGGGCCTGTTCCGCAGGTCAGTTCCAGGTCTGCTTACGTTGCGGGCTCGGGCGGCGGCCAGCTTGGCCCCTACTACAATTTGGGTGACGTGACTAACATGCCAGCAGGTGGCTGGTCCTGATCTGGGCCCGGGTGGCAGCTCTGCTCTGCCCCTACTCCAATTGGGGTGATGTGACTACCCTGCCTGCAGGTCGCTGGGCCTATTCTGGGCATGGGCAGCAGCTCTGCTCTGCCCCTACTCCAATTGGGGTGACGTGACTACCATGCCAGTGGGTCGCTGGGTCTGTTCCGGGCATGGGCAGCAGCTCTGCTCTGCCCCTCTGGCATGATGACAAAGTGAGAGATACTCAGGTGTTTGTGACTCACTTTCTTTACCAGAATACCAACTGTTTCTGTCACCGCTGGTATCGATGAAGTTATCTCCTCCGCCACTTTCTGATGACATCAGATCTCTGCCATGTTGATACACCATGCGAATGGCAGCATTTCGTTCCCTTTGCCGGGTGACAAAAGCAACGGGTGAGTCCTGACCGGCCCTCACACGCCCCATCTCAAACTTGTTGCCACTGCCTATGAAGGCTCGGTTGGTATTGAACTCTAGAGTATTCAGCAAGACCCGGACCGAGAAGCAGTTTCCGTGAGTTCTTTAGCCCTGGGCCAGATCAGTTCCAGGAGCTGAAATTCGTCCGCTGTGGGCTTGGTGTATGTTCTGATAGGAGCAGGCTCCATGAAGCAGTTTCTGCGGTTTCTTTAGCACTGAGCCTGAGTAATTTGTCTGCAAGACACAGGCAAATGGCAGCCTGAAATTACCTGGTCTATAGCTGAATGAGTGGCGATCAGTGGAACACAGGGATGGTAACGTCAGCTCTCTAAGATGGTGGCCGCTGGCTCTCCTATGGGGTCTGACCAGTGTGGAGAACCGAATTGGACCGCATCCTTCCCCCATCTCAAACCCAGAATTCAGCACTGAGCACAGTGATTGCACAGGTGGCAGGAGCCCACAGAATCCACACCGCTGTATATTTGCATTGCTATCTCGTCATTTCCCAGTGCGTGCCGCACATTCTAGCCACAGGGCGATTTGCTCAATAAGCAGCATGACCCTCGGTGCGGACAAATCACTCGCGTTGGAGCCCCCATAGCTGATCCTCGTGATTAGAAATACTTCAACTAGGTTTTGGAGCACCCCAATTTTGCTGGAAATTCCTAAAAAGATAGGTTTTAGCAGTTCTAACTCGTCATTCTCCCGCACAGTGACGCGGTACATGGGGGTGATGCACTCCCTTCGCCGCCATAATATGATCCCCCAGAGTTAGCTTTCAGTACTAGGAAACAAATATGTATTTCAGGTGGATGAATATTTCTGAGAATAATCTTGTGAAAAGTTGATTATAAATCCACATACATGAGTATGAATGAATTTAGGGAGTTTATAATAAGACAAATATGTTTCATATTTTGAAAAATTTGGAGAGTGAATATATATATATATATATATATATATATATATATATATATATACACACACACACACACACACACACACACACACACACACAGAGACATTAAAAAGTAGTCTTATGAATGCCAATTGAAATTCACCATGAAATATATATCATCCACAGATCCAAAAACATTCATTTTACTGAACATGGATTTATGTTGTTCAACTAGAAAGCTCTACCATATGTTGAATTTTCAGTTCCAACAGCGTTTAGTAGGAGTGATGTCTACTCACAATTTGTATCTGCCAAGTCAGCCAACTCAAAAATGTACGTGTAATACCAGGTAGAATTCTATATGTGCATATAAAAATACATGTGCTGAATAGGCTATAGAGAAAGGGAGACAGTTATTCACATATTTTTTTTAACTTTTAAAACACATGGAGAACTATTTTAATTAAAATTGGCTAGATTTATAACACCTACCAATTATCATACGAAAGGCAAGTCCAACTATATACCACGCCTCCTGTGAACCTCTTTTATTTCTATTCTGTTTGGGTTATTTTTCTACATCATATTAAGATTAGAAATCAAAGTCTAGTAGGGTATGTGTTAGTGTCAGGGATTCAGTATTTCGAATGAAAAATTGGAAAATGTATCCAATGTGTATGCAAATATGTGCTACACAAAAATCTTCCCACTCTCATTCATAACAATATCTTGACGTTACCTTCGCCCCACGTAAGACACATTTAGAGGAGAAGAGTTAGAAAATCTGTGAATACATATCTGGAATGGAAACTGCTCAGGAGTTCACAAATATGGAGGTGGTAGAGGAGTTTCCAAAAGTATTGATCTTGCCATTTTTAAAAAATGAAGTTGGAGAAACTATGGGTTTCAATTCATTCCAGAACCATTAAATTTTGAGGAAGCACATTTAAAGGAAATCTCTGGAGAACTCTCAGAGGCAAGGCTTCCAAAAGAGTGGCCAAAAAGACACATGAATCCAGGCCCATTGAGGTCTACAATGTGAGGTCCATGCTTGTTATGACTCTCCACTATGGCTGCCATGTCTTTAAGAATAAAATCCTGTGATATCCTGGCTGAGATTCGCAGTGCTCTGTGGAAAACCACCCTGCGCCTAGATCTTAGTTTCCAAGGAAGACACTCATGCCTGTCCTCCTAAAATCCCAACACAATTCATAGCAGTACTTCTCTAAGGTCAGTTCCAGAACTCAGTCTCTAAGGGGAATCACACCAGAGTTCAATCCCAGGTGGACTCAGTCATCTCTTCCAACCGACACACAAATGACCACAATTAAAACCAAAACAGTCTCACATGGCCCTCATCTTCTTCCATACAGACAATCATCATAATGTCTGGCTGGAAGTTTCAATAGGGGGTGCACATCCACATGTCCACAACACGATGTTTTATCACCAACCTGCACACCACAGCACTAGGCCCACTACTGAGCAACCTCCAACTTACTGGCATCTCTGTTCTACACCATTTTCATGAAATCCAATCAATAAAGGCACTGTCTGGTACACTTATGATGAGCAACAGGACATCCAAAGATCTCCAGTGCAACCTGGTCATGGGAATTTCAAAACTTCTCCCAAGTAGTTCCGTCACTATCCTGAGTGTTGTCTGACTAGTGGGCCACACTATAATCCCCCAAAATGGACCATCCTGTCTCAGATCATGTCTCCTTGGCGAACTCTGTGAAGTTTTCAGGAGCCAGCAGTGAGCCACTAACTGCTTTCTCAGGAAAGGCCCCTCTTCCGAGCTTTCCTGACATTTGGCCCTCCTCACATTAGTAGGTATCAAGAAACACTGACTCTGTACTTGATAAATCCAAACAAGTGTGCCCACTGGGACTAGGACTGGGACTGGTTCTCGGTGCCTACTTCTTTGGATCTTAAGTTCACAGAGTTCCATCACCAAGAAAGGTGAGGTCACTTCCTTCAGAAATGAATGTGGTCACTGCCTTGGCAATCATTTTGTCCTAACAGTTGCTTCCAAGGGTTCCATGAGATGGAGGCTGTTACTACTTCTTTTGACTCTTTCTCAAGTTAGCATGGTATATCAACCATCGACACCCAGGAAAAGCTCTCCAGACAGGACTGGTTTGTTCCATCTTCTCTACATTAAGAAGAGAGAGGCTGATTCAGACACATCCCTTCATCCTGACCAAGTTGTTTGCCATGGAAGATGACTTTTGGTCTCTCAGGTACTTCATTACTGCCTACATCTTCTCCAGGGATGATTTATGCATTGATCTTTGTGATTCTCAGCAGGTGGAAGATCCCCTACACTCCTGTATTGTAAGACAAACACTGTCTGTGCTCTTATGTACAGTTAGATTGAGGGAACAGCGTATGGTTAGGGTTAATAACATGTTCGATTTGGGTTAGAAATCAATCTGATGGATGAATAATGGTTTTGGGAACCTGTGATATTTATAAGAATATATTGGTGTAATACAAGTATGTAAACAAAAATCTAGGTAAGATTTGAAACCCAGAAGGGCATTGGGCCCTTGATTGGGATACTTAGCTTTGAATTATGTTCTGGACACATGTCTCAGATTAATCCATGTACAATGATAAAGGACCATGTACCTTGAAATATTGAATGTAGAAGAGAACATCCAGTCAAAAAGGGATAGTCGGCAGGATTAGCAAGATAGTCGGTATTTTTAGAAAGAAGAGTGAGTGTATGATTTGGACAAAAATTTCTTTAGCATTAGGGTTTCCGTTAGAGAATGAATGTAAATGTCAGCAGATGAGAAGAGTCAGTCACAATGATGAACTGGGAAAAATATGTAGGAAAGCAGATATGTATAAAGAAATTAGGAAATCACGCAAAGTATAAAGTGAGTGTTAGGATTAGACATTTTCAACAGGCTTGATGTTGAGTATATAATCTTAGGAAGTAACAAATATGTAGTCACCAATAAGATTGACATTTGAGAGCATTAGACAACATGGACATGGATGTTTTTAGTAATCCATGCTCACTTTCCATTTAGGCTTTGGTTCAGTCATAATTGTGAACTTTGAATTTTGTGTTCAGAATATTACTTTGATAACATGTATATGTAGATCAGGTGACATGAGTATTTCTTCTACAATTTCTGGGAGCAATATTTTGAATATGTATAATTTAGTATTGGGGGTACAAATAAGTGTACCCTGTGTCTATGAATATAGAGAATATGCATGAATAGACCATACGGTGAATAAATAATATCTCTGGTTCCAACTTTAAATAATGGATTGAATTGATATCTGAAAATATACAGAAAATCATATATTGATATACATACATTCATTCCAACCAGTTATACATCTAATGGTAATATTAGGGTTATGGTTTATCATGAAAGTTTGTGAGTTTTGATGAAAAAGTGATTATGGAAATCGAAAATAATGTTTGAAAAAAAGTCTCATTAAAAGACCAGTCAAGGAATACATGTTTTCTTAAGCAGGAAGTGATTGAAAGTGAAACAAATCCCTATTAACTTGTGAACTTGAGGATGAAATACATATCCTATGTTGTGCATAAACTGAGGAAATAGTACTGTACCAGTGTTAAATAAAAATGAACTTCAAAATACACATCATGTCCCATAGGAATCTACTTGCATTGATGTTAAACTTGGTCAGTTACTGAAGAATTATTAGGATATCACTGCACGATTCACTGAAGTTAGTTTTTATTACTAGGAAACAAATATGTATTTCAGGTCGATGAATATTTCTGAGAATAATCTTGTGGAAAGTTGATTACAAATCCAGATACATGAAGAAGAATGAATTTAGGGAGTGTATACATGAGACATATATTTCATATGTTGAAAAATCTGTACTATATATATATATATATATATATATATATATATATATACACACAAAACACACACACAGATATTAAATGTAGCAATATATATGCCAATCGAAATTCATCATAAAATATATATCATCCACAGATGCAAAATATTTAATTTACTGAACATGGATTTATGTATAATGTTGTTCACTAGGAAGCTCACACATAGGTTGAATTTAAAGTTCCAACAGAATTTAGGAGGAGTGATCTCTTTTCATAATTTATATCTGCCAAGTCAGCAACCTCACAAGAATGTACGTGTGATATTTGGTAGGGTTCTATATGTGCAAATAAAAATACATGTGCTGAATAGGCTCCAGAGAAAGGGAGACAGGAATTCACATATTTGTTAACTTTAGAAACACATGGAGAACTATTTCAACAAAAAATTGACTAGATTTATAACTCCTACCCTATATAATGCAAAAGGCAAATCTAAACATACACCATGCCTCCTCTGAATTGCTTGTATTTCTATTCTGTTTGGGTTACTTTTCTCCATAATATTAGGAATATTACTCAGAGTCTACTAGGAAATTGGTTAGTGTAAGTGCTTCAGTATTTCGAGTGGAAAATTGGAAAATGAATTATACTTATAACACCCAGAGCGGTAAAAGTAGATGGAATCACTTCCTCAATCCATGCCTCTCATCTCAAGCCTGCGCCCTGTCGAGACACTGGCTGGAAACTGGAAAAGAGTGGTAACCTTTTAAAATTGTGTATTCGCCATGTGAATAAGGCTATAGACTCTCCCCTTGGCCACCAGTAGTCCAAACGCTCATAAGCCTGTTCAGCAGCGATGGCTGATCACAAATCCTACTAGACAAGAAGTATGGTCTATCTTGCATACAGCCCCCTGAGGAACCTGGTGGCCATCCCTCCACCCACACATTTGTCAGCTGCCTATAGGTCTTTCCTATTGGTATATCCCTGATATAGAGGATCCAACTAAAATTCCATTAAATCCCTTCCGTAACATAGATAATGGGAACAAACATTATGGATGTAGGGACACGCGAACCAGATGCAGGTTAGCTAGCCTAGATTAGTATGTTTGCCCGGCAAGCTATCAAAGCCACAAACAGTCTCGGCTGTGTGGGGGAAAAGCCGACTTCTTCTGTAAGTCATGGGATGTGAGCATACAGGGGGTGCCTGGTGGAACCCAAACTCCCCACCAAATTCAGTACACAGCATTGGTCATATTACCAATTGGACAACAAAAACCTATGGCCCACAGAGGGGTCTCTAGACCCTAAAATTCTGCGTGACCTTTTCAACTTTGACAAGTGCTCAAAAGGGTGGAAGAAAATTCCCCTATATGTAGGCCTTTTTCCTCCTTTGCTCACATCCTGAACAATGCTTCTCCAATAGATCCTCCCCCTCAGCTTTCTGCTCCAGACTCTGCTGTAACTCCCACGTCAGCAACCTGATTTCTCCCTTCCAATTACTAGATCAAAAACCCAAACCTCGGATCTCAGACCATTGCCCCTTTGCTGAGGTAGCAGGTACTGAGGGACCCCTCCACCCACTCACTCCTCTCTTCTTCTGTCGGTGCCCGCACCGGGTCCCACCAGGTCTTCTTACCAGCTAACCCAAAGCTCAAACCAGCTGAGAAGAGCCCTCAGACCCCTATGCAACATGTAATGAAAATGGCTTTTAAAGTTGCTTTGTCATCACTGAAAACAGGTTACTAAGAATTTAAAGTCCCTCACAGGCTTTTAGGGATACTCACTCCCATCTTCCCCTCTGCTCTATCTGTTCTACTGCTCAAGTTTTTCTTGCTAGAAAAATCCCAAACCCCTTTTCCATTAATCTTTTACATCTGTCCTTCTTATACACAGATCCACGGAGCTGCTATCACTCCCGCCTTTCCCATTGATGCTTTCTCTTTTCTAATGTCTACAACCACAGACACAGTGGGAAACACAGACATAGAAACACTCACCTTTTCAAAGGACTTACTAGAAACAGTTCACTCCAAACCAAACAAACCGCCTTTCTTACCTATTCTCAGAACATGAGACAAAACCACAAACTCACACATACATCCAAAAAGGCACCTACTTCCTACAAGTAGGTCTGTGACTATCCAGAGTGTCATCTGATTGGTGGGCCATACACTGTTCCCCCGGAATGATCAGTCCTGTCTCAAGTCTGGACTCCTTGGCCAACTCTGTGAAGTTGTCAGGAGACAGCGGTGAGCCACTACCTGCTTTCTCAGGAAAGGTCGTCTTCAGAGCTCTCCTAGCATGTTGCCATCCTCACATCAGTAGGTACCAAGAAAGACTGACTCTGTCCTTGGAAAATCCAAACAGGTGAGACCACAGGGACTGTTACTGGGACTGGCTCTGGGTACATGGCTTCCTGGATCCCAAGTCCAGACAGTTCCATAACCAAAGAAGTGAGGTGAGGTCACTTCCTTCAGGAACTGAATGAGGTCACTGCCTTGGCAACCACTTTGTCCTAACAGTTGCTTCCAAGAGTCCCATGAGACGGAGGCTCCCCCTTCTTCCTGTGACACTTTCACAAGTTAGAATCGTATATCAACCATAGGCACCCTGGATCAGCTCTCCACCTAGGTCTGGTTTGGTCCATCTTCTCCACATTAAGAAGAGAGAGGCTGATTCAAACACGTCCCTTTGTCCTGACTAGGTTGTTTGCCATAGAAGATGACTTTTGCTCTCTCAGGTCCTTCATAGCTGCCTATATCTTCTCCAGGGATCATTTCTGCATGGACCTTTGAGGTGCTCAGCAGGTGGAAGATCCCCTACATTCTGTTTTGTAAGACCAGCTCTGTCCCTGCTCTTCTATAAAGTTAGATTGAGAGAACTGTGTATGGTTAGGGTTAATACCTGGTTCAATTTGGGTTAGGAATAATTCTGCGTGATGCATAATGGTATTGGGAACCTGCGATATTCACAAGAATATATAGGTGAAATATAAGTATGAAAACAGAAATCTAGGTAAGATTTGAAGCCCAGAGGGCATTGGGCCGTTGATTGGGATACTTAGCATTCAATTATGTTCTGCACAGATGTCTCAGATAAATCAATATACAATGGCATAGGACCTTGTACCTTGGATGATTGAATGTCGAAGAGAACATCCATTCGAAAAGGCATAGTCAGTAGGATTAAGAAGATAGTCGGTAGGTTTAGAAAGACGAGTGAGTATAGGATTTGGACCAAAAGTTCTTTAGCAACAGGGTTTCGGGTAGAGAGTGAATGTAAACGTGAGCACATGTGAAGAGTCAGTCACAATGATGAACTGGGGAAAATATGTCGGAAAGCAGATATCAACAGAGACATTAGGAAATCAGGCAAAGTATAAAGTGAGTGATAGGATTAGACATTTTCAATATGGTTGAGGTTGAATATATAATCTTAGAAAGAAACAAATATGTAATTACCAATTGGATTGACATTTGATAGCATTAGGCAATATGAACATGGATGCTTTTAGTTGTCGTTTCTCAGTTTCCATTTAGGCTTTGGTAGAATCTTAAGTGTTATCTTTGCTTTTTTTGTCCAGAATATTACTGTGATAAAATGTATATGTAGATCAGGTGACATGAGTATTTCTTCCACCATTTTTTTGAGGAATAATTTGGAAGACGTATAAATTAGTGTTGGGGGTACAAAGAGGTGTAACCTGTGTTTATGAATACAGAGATATTGCATGAATAGTCCATACTGTGAATAAATAATATAACTGGATCTACTTTAAATAATGGATTGAATTATTATCTGAAATTATATAGGAAATCATATATTGATATACAATCATTCATTCCAACCAGTTATACAACTAATGGAAATATTAGTGTTATGGTTTATCATGAAGGGTGTGTGAGTTTTGGTTCAAAAATGATTATGGAAAACGAAAATAATGACTTTGGAAAGAAGTCTCATTAAAAGACCAGTGAAGAAACATGGAGAAATACATGTGTTCTGAAGTAGGAAGTGATTGTAAGTAAAAAAAATGCCTATGAATTTGTGAACTTGTGTATGAAATACATATCCTATGATGTGCATAAACTGAAGAAATAGTAATGTACCAGTGTTGAATAAAAATGAACGTCAAAATGCACATCATGTCCCATAGGAATCTAATTGCATTGATGTTATACTGGATCAGTTACTGTAGAAATATTAGGATTTGTATGCACCATTCACTGAAGTTAGTTGTCAGTACTAGGAAAGAAATATGTAGTTCAGGTAGATGAATATTTGTGAGAATAATCTTGTGAAATTTTGATTATAAATCCACACATATGAATATGAATAAATTTAGGGAGTGTATAATAAGACACATATATTACATATTTTGATAAATCTGGAGAGTGTGTATATATAAATAAATATATATATATATATATATACATATATATATATATATATATACACACACACACACACACACACACACACACACACACACAACCAGATATTAAAAACTAGCAAAATATATGCCGATCAAAATTCATCATGAAATATATATCATAAAGATCCAAAAATATTCTTTTGACTGAACATGGGTTTATGTATAGTGTTGTTCTACTGGGAAGCTCACCCACAGGTTGAAATTTCAGTTCCAACACCGTTTTGGAAGAGTGATGTCTTCTCACACTTTGTATCTGCCAAGTCATGTAACTCACAAGAATGTACGTGTAATACCCGGTAGGATTCTATTTGTGCATATAAAAATACATGTGCTGAATAAGCTCTAGAGAAAGGGAGACAGTAATTCACATATTTGTTAACTTTAAAAACACATGGAGAACTATTTCAATTAAAAATTGACTAGATTTATAACACCTACCCTTTCTCATGCAAAAGTCAATTCCAACTCTGAACTGCGTGTATTTATATTCTGTTTTGGTTATTTTTCTCTATCATATTAGGATTAGTAGTCAGAGTCTAGTAGAATATGGGTTAGTGTCAGGTATTCAGAAATTCGAATGGAAAATAGGAAAATTAATCTAATATGTATGCAAATATGTGCTACAAAAAATCTTCCCACTCTCATCCAGAACAATGCCTTGACATTACCTTCGCCCCAAGTTAGACACATTTAGAGAAGAAGAGTTAAAAAATTTGTGATTACATTTCTGGAATAAAAAATGCTCACGAGTGCACAAACTTGGAGGTGGTATTGGAGTTTCTAAAAGTAAGGACAGGGTACACACTCCACAAACATGGAGCTCTGCCAGCCTAAAACTTTTTGAGAAACTGCCACTCAGGTTGTGCACTTGAAATATATGTTGTTGTCAGGAGTTAAGTTTCCTTTGCAGTGAGACCCTCAAAGCTGGGTCTGCATCTCGGAGACCTTGAGGACATAGTTTCTTATTTTCCAATGAACACGAAGCAGCAGTGCTGAAGTCTCTCTTTGTAGGTTAACTGTGGCCACTGGGGCTTAGTGTCTCCCCATGTGGAATGTGAAGCCAATTGGTCATCCTCCACTTTTTGTGGTGTTTCTTGCTGCTGCACTGGGAGTTTGGTATTTGCTTCTTGAAATACAACAGTTCAACTGGTACACAATGCTGGAGGGAATTCTGTCAAGTGTGGTGAGTCAGGGTCTGCAAGAAAGTGCACCATCCAGGCTTCGCTGAAACTTTAGTGACACATCATAAATTTTGGCCTTCCCTGGCCAGACAACGACCCTCTCTGAGGCTCTAATTGTCCTCATAATTTCTGATATTGGGGCCAGCAAAAATAAATAAATAAACTACCATTTGTGTGATGCTTGTCAAAGTTCTGTTATCTGTAACCCCCCTTTTGTGTAACTTTCTGGGCAATATAGCTGGGCTGTAGGAAAGGCGGGGCTGCTGTCTTGTTCCTGCCATTTTGGGAGGGAGAGGCAGCCCAGCCAGTTGACATAATAAGCTTGCCTCAATTTGATTTTAGTTGGAGTCAGTGTTCTTTTTTTGCTTCCTCATCTAACCTTTTTGAGTTCCCCAGCAATATGACCCTGCTGACCGGATCACAAGACCAGACTGCTGGAAATTCTGAATCTGGCCTTCCCTCCAGGGCTCCGGGCTGGAGAGCCACTCTAGGGGGTGCACATCTTGAGATGTTCCAAGGCTTTTGAGTGAGCGTTGGTTCCCAGGAGCACTGCGGTGAACCACGGCACTAAAACTATTAGCAAGCACTTGGTGGAGGAGGCCTCAATAATTAAGTGGTGCCTTTATAACATCGGATATCCGTTAAAGGGAGATCTGTTCTGATGACATGGAGGTGTCCTGGGGAGGCTCACATATACTCCTTTTCGGGACAGTAATGAGAATCATTCTGTCCTCTGTTCTGTTCTGTAGGGAATTCCTCTGGAATGGTAGAGAGGTGCTGACTGGCATGCACGCGGTCCTACTTGGGAGCTTTAGCAAGACGTTGCATTGCTCCTCTGTTTTTCTGTTTCGAGTCTGGGTTTCTGTTTTTTGTGTTTTGTTCTGTGTTCTATGTTCTTCTTGTTTGTTTTGTTTGTTTTGTTCTGTGATTTCTGTGGCAAAATCTTAACTATATTGGACGTGAAAATGGGTAACAAAGCATGTAAAACTGACATCCCTTTGGACTGTGTTTTAAGGAACTGCGATGAACTTTACCCCCCTTTGTTAAGCAGGATGAGAGAAGCCCCTAGCTGGGTGCCTGGAGCACACCCACTGAAGAGGGCAATGCCTGCTGTGGACCTAAGAACTGAGTATCTCCCAGGTTAAAAAGTGAACCTCCATTAAAACCCCTTGTCCCTCCAGATCAAGAGAGTCACAACATTTGGGCAGAGTCCCCTGTGTTTCTCCTTTGTTACCAAAGCAATAACCCCCCCCCTTTTCTTTTTCTAAAAACCTTGTCCTCATTATTAAATTGGCATTAATTGGCTTCAAGGTCAGGAGCCGAACTTTAAGTTACAAATTTTGCTACATTCCCCCCGCCTTAGTCCCGGAACTTTTTTAGAACTGACTACTTAAATGTTAGTAAATGTAGCATGCTTGGGGTGGATCCAAACGAGAGGAGCTGATCCTGTAAGTAAAAGGATGGACTGAGGGACTCCCAGCAGCTGCCAAAGCCCTGTTGCTTCAGGGAATTCCCTCCTTTCTTCCCTGCACTGTAAGGATTATGCCACCTCTGTCTTCTTAAAAAAGAGAAAAAGAAAAAGAGGACACTAAATGCATTAAAGTCACCATGGAGACCCTTGATTGTACATTTCAGGTTGCCCCTCTTTTAAAACATCTGGTCCGCCCCTGTGGACATCTATGGTGCCACTTTTGTAGGAGATTTTTCTCTTATCTGCTCTGGTTTAAAGGGTTCTGTCTGACAGCCACAGTCTGGACCTCCTTTCTGTCTGTCTTGTGTCTTTGTTTCTGGCCCTTTAAGACATGTGCAATAATGTTTTGATATTATAAATTGTTTTGGGGGAATGATCTTAGCTGAATGTGTGTCTAAATGATGATGTTTTATTGTAACAATCTGGTATCTGAATGGGTTTTTGAAGCATTGCACAATCTTGCAGTTAAAAGTCGGCTTTAGGTAATTGTTTAGTTTATGATTTCAGATAATTCATGCCAGAGAACTTAAATACTAAGGATGGAAAACTAAAGTACTTTACTTCCAAGTTGGCAAGTAACTTCCCAATCACTCAGTCTTTTTTTTTTCACCAATTTTGAATTGGGTAGCCTGGGAAAATGTCACTTTGTGTACCAGAGCATTAATCTGGACAAGGATTGTAAATCATAGTATGATATCTGTTGAGAAAACAAGATGTAAAGATATAAAATTTTGTGAATTGTATCTTAAACTTGTACCATAATTTTCAACATCCGAACCTGACAATTATGGTTAAAATGCCTTAGGCCTGAGGTGTCTGCTCAGAATAGCAGTTTTTTCTTCCTCCTTCCAGACCTCAGCCATGATTTATTTTGAAAGGCAAATGAAAGAAGACTGCAAGATTAGTAGGAGACTGATCTGAGGCCTAAGAAAAAAAAGGTAAATTGTATGGTATTTACTAATTACTGGCCAGTCATTTTTTCTAGGACTCTTATTTTTTTCCTTTGATACTTTATTTTTTTTGAGCTCATGATTTTGATCATACAGACCTAGGTAAATGTTTTTCTGATCAGTACTATCTTTGACCAACTTTGGAATTTTTGAAACATTGCAATGGAGATTTCACCTGCGAAAAGCTAAAAGGCCTTTACTATTATTATGTGTTCTCAATTTTGTTATGTGTTGTATGTCTATATATACATATCTCCATATATCATATATATGATACACAAATTAACATATATAAAGAGCACTCATACAAAAAGCGCTCATATAAACAAATTTTAAAAAGTGGATCCAAAGATCTTTAATTCACGTGATTTAAATGGTTCAATTAAATTGGATAAACAGATAAAAGTAAATGTCTTTAAATTTAAGCTTTCAAGTTTTTCTAGGTATTAAAAAATCTAATAAAATATTAATATCTACAAAATGTCTAATATTCCTTGGTTCTAGGACTTTTCCTTCAACATAAAAATGGTTTACACTCTTCAATACATTTGTCTAATATTTTGGTAAATAAGTAAAGTAAATTTGATATGGGATTACTCATTCATGAGTACTTTTGTTAGATATCTGATTGACTTCCTAACGTCTGTATAAGTTTGACTAAAGTCTGTAAAGGATAGTAAAAATCAATCATGTGTTAAAGAGACAAAAATTTCTTAAAACATAAGTTTACCCATAGCATTGTGTTTATTAAGTTTTATTTTTTCTAGAGCAAGCAACCATAGAAATTAAAAAACTGATTAAATTAGAACTGTTATTTTAGAGCACTGTATTGCCATTTCTTTAAAAGCTAAACTTGGTTAATGTAGAAACATCAATGTAATTGTGATGCTACTAATGTGCTCATATCTTACAGGTATGCAAGTCTGTAAGGTAAAAATTTTAAAAGAGGATTATATCAAGCTAGTGTTCTGAAGTTTTTTGGTAAAAAATATATTGGGGATTTATTCACCTGTTATCAATAAGATATGCAAAGTTTTATGTTACTTTTTTACATTGGGGAACAATTTAAATTTATTTTATGTTAATGCGAGCCTAATCTATATAAAGGTTAAAAACTTTCAGCATTTCTTTAATTCATGTTTTAAAAGTGATATTATATGGTGTTAGCTAATGTTCATGTGACCTCAAACAATTTATGTAAACTTAGTAAAATAATATTTAAAAAATAAAGATCAGCTTTAGAACTAAAACACTTAAGATTTATAAAGAGCCCTGCCGTACCTGAGATAAGGCTGTGTGTCCCATCTTACTACATTTGAGAATGACTACAAAAGCAGTAGGTCAGATTTTATTTCTTTAAAGTTATCTTAAAAGTTCTTTTTTTTATGTCAAGATAACTAGGATCTCAAACAGGGGATATAATGTATTACTCAGCCAAAAAATTCAGTGTAGCTATTACACGAACTAAGTACTTTTACTCTTGTTAAAAAATTTTATTTTGTAATTTCCTTATATGTGATCTAGATTCTCTGTTAGTGTTTTACAGAAGTGTTTCTTTAAGAAAAAAACATGGGTTAATTTCAGAGAGTAAGTTATCACCTACAAGACAGACAAAATAATACAGATCCCAATTAATAAAAAGAGAAATAATTATAAAGTTATAGACATTAAAGCCCAATGCTCTTAATATAAGGCTGTTAAAATTTATTTGATGGATGTTTAAGATTAGGATTTAAAATTAAATTTAAATGAAAAGGGCAAAAAAAAAACAATATTTGTCTCTTGCCCTCTGAGTCAGTCTGAATCCAGGAAACAGGGGACTTCACTAAAGAGTTTTGCAACTCTGGGCCACATAAACTCCCCATCAGGGAGATTAATGAGACCACTGGAGAACAGAAAGCCAATCAGTGCATTTACTATGAAGAGGAGAGTCATCAGAGAAGGGAGAAATCCCTGATGCTTCCCAGGGAAGCCACATGGTCAAGCAAGACCTGGACCCACCTAGCACAAATGGCTCTAGAAGAACTGATAAAGTGCTCTCAAGTTTCCCCAGGAATGACTCCCATGAAAGCTCAGCTGACTGTTAACAATAGATAGAAACAAAAGTCAGTTTGACTGCTTCATCTTAAACACTGAGCAAAGACAATGAAAACCAAAATACAGCCATTCCTGGGCATTTTAAATAATAATAATAATAATAATAATAATAATAATAATAATAATAATATTTTAAGGTATACACTTTATGTTAGCCTCCCAAAATAAGTAAGACTGCAGGCTACAAAGAAGGATTCTCAGAGAGGAATGCCTGATACTTATTAAAAGAGACTATCAAGAAGAGCTGCCAGAGGCAGAAATTTTTAATTTAAGGCCTAAAGATATTCCTAACCTACACAGGAAAGTTTGGTGTTTGCTAGTACGATTATCCAGCAATGAGTATCAAAATTAAAGGTTTCTCTATTAGACACAGAGGTCATACTGGTAAAAGGATTTTGCAAGATCAGATGACATTAAATTATTAAACTGTATCTTATGGGGAGGGACAACTGTAATACTAAAAGTTAAATATTAAATTGACAGTCTTGATAACTGGGAATATTAAAGACTGGTGAGGGAAATTCTATACAGTGACATGTTCCAGCTGCTGCAACATTTATTCAGTACTCATGGTTTTTGTTTCTCTCATAGAATAACCCATCCCCAGATGACTTTACAACCTGTTCTTCCTTAACCAGACTTCAAAACAAACTGATTTCTAAAAGGTAACTCATGTCCCTCAACTACTTCTAAAAGGCAACTCATGTCCCTCACACCATGCCTACTCACGTCACCCTCTCTCAGCTCAGAAGAATCCAAAATGGGTGACGCCTCTCTTATTACAACAATGGAGCCAAATATAAATAGACTATCAATACAAGTAATTAATTAAGTCAGGTAAAATCAGGGAGACTGGTTTTGGGTGAGTTCTAAAAATTTGGAGACTTTTTCCTGAGGGATTAAAATTTCCTCAGTGCTCTTCCCACAATCTATCAAAGATTTGAAAGGGACACAGAGAAAAGGGGAAAATGATAGACCCAACCTGATCTTTTATTAAAATTGGGAGCCATCTTGCCACAAAGCATGAAAAGATAATTTTGACTTTGCCATAAATTACTGAAAATTCTGAACCTGTTTGGAATGCCTGCCAGTGACTTGAACCGACCCATGTCTTGCTCTCTGACATGATAGCAACCCTTTCTGAAACTTTAGTGACATATCATAAATATTTGGCTTCCCTGGCCAGACAGCAACCCTATCTGAGGCTCCATTTTACAGCAAAAAAAATGTAAACTACCATTAGTGTGATGCTTGTCAGAGTTCTGTTATCTCTAACCCCCATTTTGTGTAACTTTCTGGGCTATAAAGCTGTGCTGTAGGAAAGCTGGGGTTGCTATCTTGTTCCCGCTGTTTTGGGAGGGAGAGGCAGCATGGCCAGTGGAAATAATAAGTTTAATTTAATTTGATTTCTATTGGAGTCAGTGATCTTTTCTTGTGTCCTGATCTAACAGGTAAACACTCCAAAAACTTGCAGCTCTGCTGGCCTAAAGACTTCTTGAGACACTTCCCTTGAGATTGGAAACTAGAAATATATGTTGTTTTAAGGAGCTTTAGCATCCTTTCTAGTGGGACCATCAAAGCTGGGTCTGCATCTATGTGACCTGGAGGACATGGTTTCTTATATTCCAATGAACATGAGGCAGCAGTGCCGAATTCTCTCTTTGTAGGTAAACTGTGGCCACTGGTTGCTAAGTGTCTCCTCGTGTGGACTGTGAAGACATTTGGTCATCCTCCACTTTTCGTGGTGTTTCTTGCTTTTGCACTGGGATTTTGGTATTTGCTTCATGAAATACAAGGAGTTCAACTGGGACCCAGTGCTGGAGGAAGTTCTGTCACGTGTGGTGGGTCAGAGTCTGAAGGAGAATGCACCAACCAGGCTTCTATCCCACAGAGCCTGCCCCCTTGACCATAGCAACCTGATTCTGAACATTGCCCTGAAATTTCTCCAAATAACAAGATGCCTTTACATACAAGGTTCTGCTGGCTGCACCATGTCAGTCACAACCCATTTGGAAGTAAATGGCAGATCCACATGGCCCCACCACAGATGTTTTATCACACACCTGCACAACACTGATCTATGACCACTAATCAGGAGGCTCCAACTTACTGACATCTCTGTTCTACACCATTATCATAAAACCCAGTCAATCAAGGCACTGTCAGGTACACTCAAAATAGCAACAGGACATCCAAGATATTCCAGTGCCACCTGGTCATGGGAATTTCAAAAATTTCATGGTATTTATCTAGGCATTTTTCAAGGATGAAGTCGGAGGCACTGTGGGTTTCAATTCATTCAGGAACCATTAAATGTTGAGGAAGATCATTTCAATGAAAACTCTGGAGAAATCTCACAGGCAAGGCATCCCAAAGAGTGGGCAAAAGGTTACATGAAGCCAGGCCCATAGAGGTTTACAATGAGAGTTCCTTGTGTGTTTTGACTCTCAACCATGGATGCAAGGCTTTCAGAATAAAATCATATGATATCATTGCTGAGATTCCCTGTGTTCTGTGGAAAGCCACCCTTGGTCTACATCTCAGTTTCCAAGGGCGACTCTCATGCGTGGCCTCCAAAAATGCCAAAAACATATCATGGCAATACTTTTTTGAGGTCAGTTCCACAACGCAGTCTCAAAGGGGAATCACACCAGAGTTTAAACCCCAGTGGACCCAGTCATTTTTTCCAATCGCCACACAAATGACCACAATTAAAACCAAAACACTTCCACATAGCCCTCATATTCTTCCATACAGACACTCATCATAACCTCTGGCTGGAGGTTTCCATGAGGGGCACATCTAAAAATCGGGTCCAAAATAAGTTCCTTTTCCCCTCATTTTCCTAAAGTCATTGTGGCCGGGATACCTTTCCTGTGAACCAGGAGTGATCAAATAGGCCTGCTCTTAATACTGCTCTGCTTCTCCAATTTGAGACATACTGACAGTCAGGTATAGATTCTTCATGTGATTTGGAGTCATGAGGAAACCCAAGCACCACTGCAGGGCTTTGAAGTACTAATTTGACCCAAGGGATCCCTATTTTCACTTGATGGATATCCGGAAACTAAGAGAGATAGGCAAGAAGCTTCAACCACAATAACTGATTTTTTGCCATTTTGGTTTTGGATGTACACATGGCATCTTTCTTTAGATTCATCTGGTGTTGAGAATCTAAGCCACAACCTCACACAGGGCCAAGATGCTGATTCAGACACATCCATTTCCAAAGCAATTAAGCAAAGAGCCACAGGTGATGCCCATTCATTTCCATTTGAAAACTATTTTCTTCAGGCTTCACAAAGTGTGACCTGATGCAAAGACCTTCCTGACATTCAGGGCAACAGAAAAATAGGTAAGCAAAAGGCCCAAAGCAGGGTTTCTCCACTGAGACTTTCCTATTCACACGGATATCTGAGTTTTCTGAGATGCTCTCATTCCCTTCAGCTATTCAGTACATGGCCATTTCACAGAGCTTGGAGGTGGTACATATCTTGGAAACAAAACCATGAGCCTATTCTGGAGAGATGACAGAATTCAGGAAGAAAACTGGAACTTTGGAAGATAATAGGTGTTGCACGTCAATAAGGCTAGCCACTCTCTATTCATAAATTGGGCAGGATGAATGCTGGGAGCTTTCTACAAGACACAACACATCCATTGATGCATTCTCTTTACTATTGTCTACAACCACTGACACAGTAAAATACACAGACATAGAAACACTCACCTTGTCAAACGACAAACAAGAAACAGTCCACCCCAAACCAAACAAACCGACTTTTCTACCTATTCTCAGAAAATGTGACAAAACCACATACTCACACCCACACTCAAAAAGGTACCTCCTTCCCCCAAGTAGGTCTGTGACTATATGGAGTGTCTTCTGACTGGTGTGCCATACTATGTTCCCCCAAAATGGCCTGTACAGTCTCAGATCTTGTCTCCTTTTCCAACTCTGTGAAGTTGACAGGAGCCAGTGGTGAGCAACTACCTGCTTTCCCAGGAAAGGACCCTCTTCATAGCTCTCCTGTCATTTTGCCATCCTCACATCAGTAGGTACCAAGAAAGGCTGACCCTGTCCTTGGTAAATCCAAACAATTGAGTCCACTGGGACTGGGACTGGGACTGGCTCTGGGTGCCTGGCTTCCTGGATACCACGTTCAGAGAGTTCCATCAACAAGGAAGTTAAGTAGGTCAATTCCTTCAGCAACTGAATGAGGTCACTGCCGTGACAACCACTTTGTCCTAACAGTTGCTTCCAAGAGCCCCATGAGATGGAGACTGCCCCTACTTCCTGTGACACTGTCACAAGTTAGAATGGTGTATCAACCATAGGCACCCAGGAACAGCTCTCCACACAGGCCTGTTTTTGTCCATCTTTACATTAAGAAGAGAGAGGCTGATTCAGACACATCCCTTCAATCTGACCAGGGTTTTTGCCATGGAAGATGACTTTTGCTCTCTCAGTTCCTCAATAGCTGCCTACATCTTATCCAGGGATCATTTCTGCATGGACCTTTGAGGTTCTCAGCAGGTGGAAGATCCCCTACATTCCTGTATTGTAAGACAAACTCTGTACCTGCTCTTCTGTAAAGTGAGATTGAGGGAACAGTGTATGGTTAGGGTTAATAACAGGTTCTATTTGGGTTAGGATTCATTCTGTGAGTTGATTAATGGTATTGGAAACCTGCGATATTTACAAGAATATACAGGTGAAATATAAGTTTGAAAACAGAAATCTAGGTAAGATTTGAAGCCCAGAAAGGCATTAGGCCCTTGAGTGGGATACTTCGCTTTGAATTATATTCTGCACAGTTGTCTCAGATGAATCAATATACAATGGCATAGGACCTTGTACCTTGGATAATTGAATGTCAAAGAGAACATCCAGTCAAAAATGGATAGTCAGTAAGATTAGGACATAAGTCCGTAGGTTTAGTAAGAAGAGTGAGTATAGGAGTGGGAACAAAAGTTCTTTAGCAATAGGCTTTCGGGTAGAGAGTGAAAGTAAATGTCAGCACATGTGAAGAGTCTGTCACAATAATGATCAGCGATACTATGTAGGGAAGCAGATATCAATAGAGACAGTAGGAAATCAGGCAAAGTATAAAGTGAGTGATAGGATTAGACATTTTCAACATGGTTGAGTTTGAATATATAATCTTAGGAAGAAACAAATTTGTAGTCACCAATAGGATTGACATTTGAGAGCATTAGGCAACCTGGACATGGATTTTTTTAGTAATGCATGCTCACTTCAATTTAGGCTTTGGTACAATCTTAAGTGTGACATTTTCTTTTTGTGTCCAGAATATTACTGTGATAAAATGTATATGTAGAACAGGTGACATGAGTATTTCTTCCAACATTTCTGGGAGCTACATTTTGAAGATGAATAAATTAGTATTGGGGATGCAAATAGATGTACCCTGTGTCTATAAATATAGAGATAATGCATGAATAGGCCATACTGTGAATAAATAAGTGGTTCAAACTTTAAATAATGGATTGAATTGATATCAGAAAATATACAGGGAATCTTATATTGATATACAATCATTCATTCCAACCAGTTACACATGTAATGGTAATATTAGAGTTATGGTATATCATGAACAATGTGTGAGTTTTGCTTCAAAATGATTATGGAAATCGAAATGAATGTGTTTGGAAAGACCTGTCATGAAAAGACCATTCAGGAAACCAGGAGGAATACATGTGTTCTGAAGCCGGAAATGATTGAAAGTGAATCAAATGGCCATAAATTTGTGAACTTGTGGATGAAATATATATCCTATGATGTGAATAAACTGAAGAAAATTTAATACACAAGTGTTGAATAAAATGAACTTCAAAATACACATCATGTCCAATAGAAATCTACTTGCATTGATGTTAAACTGTGTCAGTCACTGTAGAAATATTAGGATTGTATGCACCATTCCCTTAAGTTACTTTTCAGTACTAGGAAACAAATAAGTATTTCAGGTGGATGTATATTTCTGAGAATAATCTTGTGAAAAGTTGATTATAAATTCACATACATGAACATGAATGAATTTAGGGAGTGTATATAAGACACATATATTTCATATTTTGAAAAATCTGGAGAGTGTGTATATATAAATATATACACAAAACACACACACAGACAAAAAAAAGTAGCAATATATATGCCAAATGAAATTCATCATGAAATATATATCATCCATATATGCAAAAATATTTATTTTACTGAACATGGATTTATGTATAATGTTGATCTACTAGGAAGCTCACCCAAGGTTGAATTTTCAGTTCCAACAGCGTTTATGAAGAGTGATCTCTTCTCACAATTTGTATCTGCCAAGTCAGCCTCCTCACAAGAATGTACGTGTGATTCCAAGTAGGATTCGATATGTGCAGATAAAAATACATGTGCTGAATAGGCTACAGAGAAATGGAGACAGGAATTCACATGTTTGTTAACTTTAAAAACACATGGAGAACTATTTCAATTAAAAATTAACTAGATTTATTACACCTACTCTATATCATGCAAAAGGCAAGTCCAACTATACACCATGCCTCCTCCGAACTGCTTGTATTTCTATTCTGTTTGGGTCCATCATATTAGGATTAGTAGTCAGAGTCTAGTAGGGTATGGGTTAGTGTCAGTTGTCCTGGTCGGCCAGACACATCAACGTGGGTAACGAACCTAGTTGGGGAGGAATCAAAGGACAAGAGACACGAGAGATGACAGCAAGATAGGAGTTCTGGTCATGCTGCAAACTTTTATTGTTTTCACAATCGAATTCATATGCTGCAGATGGGAAAGCTCTCTTATTGGCAGTTGCTGGATGTCTTCAGAAAGTGAGATAACCTCATGATGTTTCAGGAAGACAGATGGCCGCAGGATGTCTCAGGAGATAGATGGCTGCGGGATGTCTCCCAGGCAGGATATCTCCAAGGGGGCTGCTTCTTGTCAGTGTCAGGCTATTCTTTGAAGGAGAACTTCCTTCTAGCCCCTGACCTCTCCCACTTTTTTATATAAAATATATGACCATACCTTACTGGCCAATGTTTTAGGGGGTGATAGAGGCTCTGTTTCTCAAGGAGGCCTTAGAATATCTCCTGATCTTAGAGAGCATATTTACTAGGAGATTTCTTGGTGGCCTTGGAATGTTTTTGGAGGAGACGGCTTTGAGGGGGAAGCATGCTGACCGCCATGCACCAGAGCGTGTCACTAAGAGGTCTTGTGTTTTGGGATCCGTGGATCCATCCTCCTGCAGTCCATCCTGCACCCTCCTTTATTAGGGCCTAACATCCTCACTCCATGGGTGCATCCTCCCCCAAGCGGAGGGGCCCATGGAGGATGAATCTTTATGGCAATGGCAGAAGATGGTTGGTCAGAGCTGTTACTTATAGTTTTATGTAAGAAAAAGAGATCTGTGGGGATGTAAACTTAAGAAATAAGCCTGTGAGAAGGGTAGAACATCCTTTTAAATGTTGGCAGCATGGTCTTTCATCTCCAGACGATGATAGTGGACCTGTATGGGCTTAGAGGCCAAAATATTAATCTGTTCTTTAATAAAGTGTACCAGCCTGTTTATAATGCAGGGGCCTATGGACATCATTAAAAGTAAACCCAACAAAGGGCCTAATAGGGATAGAAGGTAGGATAGAAATCCATTAAACCCTGTCCAGAGGGGATTTTCAAAAATTTCCCTTTGTCTCTTTTCAAGATCTTCTTGAAGCTGCTTAATTTTAGAGCGCACTATGCCTGATTTATTGGCATAAAAGTAGTATCTTTCTCCTAAGGCCAAGCAAATACCTCCCTGGTTAGCTGTCAGCAAATCTAAGCCTCATCTATTTTGAAGAAACACTTCTGCCAGGGAGTCTACTAGGTCCTGCAAATCTTTAATGGTTCCTGATAGAGTTTGTACATCATTTATAAGTTGTTGAGACAGGCGAGGTAAGATTGTATAGCCTGACTAAGCCAGCTGTACCTGTGCCCACAGCAGCTGTTATTCCAAGGCTGGCAAGGAGTTGTAAGGCCTGTATTGACCACCTGTGTCTTTTCACTATGGTGTCTAGACTAGGAATGCATAGAGTTTCGTCTCCTAGGACAATAGTTTTATGAGGGAGTAATAAGGCAAGAACACAGCCAACGGTCCAATTTGCTGGAAGCCTGGGGAAGGTCGAGTTTCCTCCACACATAAAAACTGTGCCATTGGGGGGACAAAGATGAGGTGGGTGAGGAATAGTTTTGTACTGTTGAGCAATTTCCAAAGGAAGTAACTCCAACATCAGTATCATACGTATTTTTCTGCATCGCGCCTAAAAGACGTATTGTATAAGTGCCTATAGGCTGTACTTTAAAAGGAAATCTGGGTTATCATGTATTATCATCGTCTATGATAGAATTAATAGGAACTGCCATAGGCATGATTGCCCCTGTTGTCATGGAAAGCCAGCAATCACCAGCAAGGGTGGGCTTGGAATTATTAAGGAAGGAGACGGTAGTTTCCAAAATATCTAATGTATTGGTATCTAAACCTGGGAGCTGGGATCTAGGCTATATTAAGAGATGATATGTGAGCTCAGGGATTTGGGGTTTCAAAAGTTTGATTATCTGAGGATGCTTGACAGCATCAGTGAATCCTCCACAATCAGAGACCCCTGTAGGTGCCTTAATGGGGCAGCAGGATGGTTTACCGACAAGGCCTTGGCACCCAGGTGACTGTAGCTTGGTATATTTGCCATCTACTCCCCGGTCAAAAAGAACGGGGGTATAATGGATAGTGGTCCCCCCTGCTGCATGAGATTTAGTTATGGAGGCTTCAAAAAATTGTTCTCCCTGCTTGTTTACACAAATTGAGGCCGACGCATAAGAAGAGACATGCATCGCTTGGGTATGCATTCAAGTTTCAGAACAATTTTGGAGAGCTTTACTTGTACTAGGGGGAATAATCTTTGGCTTGTTAACACATACCCATTTAGGCTGATGAACTCCTCCGAGCTTATGGCCAAACTCAGTACGGAGGTAAGCCACCTTATTCACGCAGTCAGCAGTCTGGGTCCAACTAGTGGGAGCCTGAGTCCAAGATCCTCCCTTGCATTCACAGGGACGGCCAAAAAGGTACTCCATGATGTTGGAAGGTGGAGGGCCAAGGCCTCCGTTTACAAACCTGTTCAGCAGAAGTGCCTTAAGCAGGATACTCACACAGATTGTTGGCTGCATCCTAAAAAGAGGAAAATTTGTCCTCAAGGGGAGGACCTCCGTCCCTATGTTGAGGTAAGTCATTATCTTGTTTAACCAGGTGTTCTGGTAACCATCTAGGGGCTGCTTGCTATTGGTCCAAAACACAAGCTGAGCCTTGTCCCCAGAGGAGGACAGGATCTGGGCCTTTCCATTTATTTGTAAGGGGATTGCGCCACATAACAGGTGGGCGAACAGAATTGGACGAGAGATGCCAGTGTCAGTCTGCGGCCGAATGGCCTTTATTGTCTAGGGAAAGAAAAATAAGGGCAAATAATGCATAATTAAGGCGATGCCTGGGAGTGGTAAATACAAGTGCAGAAGCCTTCAAGTGGGTTAGCCAAGTCTTTAAGATAAGGTGCAAGGTACCACAAAACTGTTTAAACTCGGCACTGGTATATGCAGGACAATTATTTTTTTAATATGTATTTTTTTACCCATTACAAAAAAGGCTGAAACAAGATGAGAAAGGACATCTTTGATAGCCTCTCCAGAATGTGGTGATGCAGAAATAAAGCCGCTGAAGGTATCTATAGAAACGTGTATACATTTGGTTTTTCCAAATTCAGAAAAATGAGTAACATCCATTTGCCAAAACTGATTGGACAGTAATCCTCTGGGGTTAACTCCCAAGTGTTGAATGGGGAGGAAGACAGGGCAACCAGGGCATGCTTTTACTATTTCTCGTGCCTGTTGCCTGGTAATTTTACATAGTTATCGAAGGCTCTGAGAATTTAGATGGTAAAGATTGTGTAACTCCGTGGCCTTTTGAATGGAGCCATCAAAAATTGGAAAGATGAAACGAGTTGCTGCATCAGCTTTGGCATTACCTTGTGTTAGAGCGCTGGGAAGATCAGAGTGTTCCCTGATGTGTCCTAAGAAAAATGGGTGTTGTCTGGCTTGAATTTGCTGCTGAAGCTGGTGAAACAGAAAGCCCACATTGGAAGAAGCCTTAATGGTGGGTGAAATCTCCAGCAGGGGCACAGTATGAGCAATGCAGGCACTGTATGTATAAATATTAACAGGATTATCAAAAAAAGTTTTAAAAACTTGTGTTATGGCAAACAATTCCACAAACTGTGCTGAATGATAGACAGTATCAAAGGTGGTAGGCTGGTTATTGACAACAAAGACTGCTTGGCCATTACTGGAACCCTCTGAAAGACAGTAAGGGATTGAGGAATGGGAGCCTTTTGAGTAATTTTGGGAAAAATAAATGGATGTAACTGGACAAAATGTAAAAGGGGGTCTTTGGGGAGGTGGTTATCAATTGTTCCCAAAAAGCCTGATAGGACACTACCTCATTCTTCCTCTGACTGTAGTAAAAATTGGTTTTGGTCCTTAGTAAATCTAATTAAAATATTATCAGGGTCTTTGCCAAAATGTTGTTGAGTAAGCAAACGACCTTTAAAAACAATAGAAGCTACCTGAGCAAGATAAACAGTAATAACCTTGGAGGATGTGGTGGGTAAATGGACCCAAAGCAAGGGGTAGCCTTTATTTTTAAAATGTGTATTTCACTGCCGAAATATTCCTGTGGGTGTATGAGGAGTGTGTAAAATAACCAGAACCAGAGGAAGGTTATAAGAGTTTTGTGTAACAAACTTTTGGGCAATGGCTTCTGTGACTTGATTTAATGCCTGCCATGCCTCAGGGGTAAGCTTTTGAGGGGAGGAGGGGTGGGAATAACCTCTCAAAATATCATTAAGGGGAAAATGTACACAAGTGGGTAATTTTAAATATATTCTTAGCCATTGAATATCCCCCAGTAATTTTTGAAAATCATTAAGGATGTGAAGATGGTCCAACCGTAGTTGTATCTTAGGAATTTGGATCTGATTATCTTGAAGTTAAAGGCCCAAATAGCTATAACGGTCTTGTGTTTGAACCTTATCAGGAGCTATCTGTAGTCCCAAGCTAGTGAGGATTTTGTAAAGGTCCAAGTAACAATTATTATGGTCATGTGTATTAGGTGCAGCAATTAACAAATCATCCATATAATGTAAAATATAAATTTGTGGCCATCACTCTCTCACAAGGTGTACTGCTTGAGCAACGTATTTTTGGCAAAGACTAGGGCTGTTGGCCATACCTTGGGGAAAAACCTTCCACTGAAATCTCTGCATAGGGCCCTGAAAATTAATGCAAGGGAGACTAAAGGCAAAATAGGGTCTATCCTCAGGATGTAAAGGAATGGTAAAAAAACAATCTTTTAAGTCAATAACCATTTTACAATAGTTTTTGGAAATAGCCACTGGTGTGTGAATGCCTGGCTGTAGTGCTCCCATCGGGTGCATAACTTTATTAATGGCACACAAATATTGTAAAAGGCACCACTTGCCTAATTTTTACTTGATAACAAAAATAGGAGTATTCGATGGTGAGGTTGAGGGCTCTACATGGCCGGCTGCCAGCTCTTCCTGCACTAACATGGCAGCAGCCTCCAAATTTTCTTGGGTAAGGGGCCACTGATCCACCCACACAAGAGTCTGAGTCTCCCAAATAATTTTATCTCCATGGGGTACAGGAGAGTCAGGGACCGACACTAAAAATCCGAATACCCAAGTCCCTATGTATTTGTTTTTTGTATGGGTTGTATAGACTCAAACAGTCCTTGTCTCAGTCTCCCAAGGCCTGTACCAGGGACAGAATTCATATGAAGCATTTGATGAGTCACTATGGAATTGGGACTGGCAAGAATAACTTCCATTTGACTCAAAATATCTCGGCCCCATAGGTTAACAGGGAGGTCAGGAACAACGAAAGTAGTCACCATTCCTTTATTACCCTCTTTATCAGTCCAGCGAAGAGCCCTAGAGCTGACCAGAGGATTTTTTGACTTTCCTATTCCTTTAAGGTCAGTCAAGGATGGGGTGAGGGGCCAAGCTGATGGCCAGTATTTTGGAGAAATAATTGTGGCAACAGCTCCAGTACCTAGAATTCCTTGGAATTCCTTTCCTTCAATAAGTAAGGATATGGTGGGTCTATTGTTAGAAATGGGTTGAACCCAATATACATCAGAGGAGCCCAAGGATTCAGTCCCCCTCAGTAGGTTTGGGCGGTGGAAGTGCCTCCTGGATAAAAGGGAAGGAGTATTAATTGTGCAAGTCTTGTTTCTGCTGAGATGGCCACAACTCCATTAATAGCTGTGGCCAGTATTTTTATTTCTCCAGTGAAATCATAATCATTAATGCCAGGGAAGACCTGAACACTTTGTAAGTTAGTAGAGGCTCTTCCAAGAATAAAGGCACACATATGAGATGGAGGGGGACCCATAATTCCAGTGGGTATTATCTGGGGCCCTTGCATTGAGTCTAATATAGTATCTGTGGTGGCACAGAAGTCCAATCCTGCACTGCCAGGGGTGGCTAGTTTGAGGGAGGCAATTTTGAAGAAGGATTTTGAGGTAGGTTGGGAGTTTGGGAGGGAACAAATTTTATTGCCCCTGGGTTTGTCCTGGGAGATGTCATGGCCAGAGGGGGTATGAGAGGTAGTTGCATAGTCTCTTCCCCAATCCTGACAAGTTTTAAGGTACCATTGTCAAAGGGTGAACTTTTAAGAATTTCATTAAGTTCCAGTAAGAAAAGGTGGGAACAGGCACATTTTCTGGGCAAAGGATTCATAATAATCTTTTATACAGTCTCCTACTCTAAGCCATCTTTTATCATCAATGATCCTTTCAAGGGGAAACCATGGACACAGTTCTCCTTTGTGTGAAAAGAAAAAATTAAGTCTTTTTTCTTAACACGCGCCCCCGTGTCTTGAAGGACTCCTTGAGGGCTGACAAAAACAAATCATGTGACGAAACTGCTTGTCCCATGGTGGGTCACTCACCGTGCGTCATCCCCACCCTCCTCCTGGATCTGTTTCTCAGTGGTGTCTTCTGCTGCGATGGCAAGCTCCGCTTGAGAAAGTCTTCCAGGAGGTCGGGGTCCCCCTCAGTCAAAGGCTCGAGACCCAGTTGGTGGGCGCCAAATGTCCCGGCCGGCAGGACACATCAACGCGGGCAGCGAACCTAGATAGGGAGGAATGAAGGGACAAGAGCCACGAGAGATGACAGCAAGACAGGAGTTCTGATCAAGCTGCAAATTTTTATTGTTCACACAGGGGTATTTATATGCTGGATGTGGGAAATCTCTCTTATTTCTAGATGTCTTCACAAGGTGAGATAACCTCAGGAAGTTTCAGGAAGACAAATGGCCGCAGGATGTCTCAGGGAGACAGATGGCTACAGGATGTCTCCCAGACAAGATGTCTCCTGGTGGCTGTTTCTTGTAAGTGTCTGGCTATTCTTTGAAGGAGAATTCCTTCTACCTCTGACAGTCAGGGATTCAGTATTTCGAATGGAAAATTGGAAAATGAATCCAATGTGTATGCAAATATGTGCTACCCAAAAGTCTTCCCACTCTCATTCAGAACAATGCCTTGACATTACCTTCACCCCAAGTAAGACACAATAACAGGAGAAGAGTTAGAAAATCTCTGAATACACATATGGAATGGAAAATGCTCAGGAGTTAACAACCTTGGAGGTGGTAGAGGTGTTTCCAAAAGTAAGGTACATGGTGAAAACTCCACAAACATGGAGCTTTGTTGGCCTAAAGACTTCTTGAGAAACTGCCTCTGAGGTTGGGCACTTGAAATATATGTTGTTGTTAGGAGCTTTTGCTTCCTTTGTAGTGAGACCATCAAAGCTGTGTTTGCATCTATGTGACCTAGAGCACATGGTTTCTTTTTTTCCAATAAACATGATGCACCAGGGCTGAATTCTCTCTTTGTAGGTAAACTGTTGCCATTTCGGGGCTAAGTGTCTCCCAGTGTGGACTGTGAAGCCATTTGGTCTTTCTCTACTTTTTGTGGTGTTTCTTGCAGCTGCACTGGGAGTTTGGTATTTGCTTCACGAAATACGAGGAGGTCAACTGGAACAGAGTGCTGGAGGGAGTTCTGGCACGTGTGGTGGTTAAGGATCTGCAGGAGAGTGCACCAACCAGGCTTCTATCCCACATAGCTTGCCCCCTTGACGATAGCAGTCTGATTCTAAACATTGCCCTGAAACCTCTCCATATAACAATATGCCTTTACATCCAAGGGTATGGGGGCTGCTCCATGTCAGTCACAAACCATTTGGAAGCCAATGGAAGATCCACATCACCATACCACAGATGTTTTAACAAACACCTGCACACCACTGTTCTAGGCTGAATACTCAGCAGGCTCCAAATTACTGGCATCTCTGTTCTACACAATTTTCATGAAACCCAGTCAATCAAGGCACTGTCTGGTACACTCATGATTATCTATAGGACATCCAAAGGTTCTCCAGTGACACCTGGTCATGGGAATTTCAAAAATTCAATGGTATTTATCTATCCATTTTTCAAGGATGAAGTTTGAGGCACTGTGGGTTTCAATTCATTCAGGAACCATTAAATGGAGAGGAAGCTCATTTCAATGAAAGCTCAGGAGAATTCTAACAGGCAAGGCTTCCCAAAGACAGGCTAAAAGGTCACATTAAGCCAGGCGTTTGAGGTCTACAATGTGTGGTGCATGTGTGTTTTGACTTGCAACTATGGCTGCCAATTCTTTAAGAATAAAATCGTGTACTATCCTTACTGAGATTCCCAGTGCTCTGTGAAAAGCTACCCTGGGCCTAGATCTCAGTTTCCAAGGGCAACTCTCATGTGTGGCCTCCTAAAATCGCAACACAATACATGGCAATACTTCTTTGAGATTAGTTCCAGAACTCAGTCTCTAAGGGGAATCACAGCAGTGTTCAAGCCCAGGTGGACCCAGTCATCTCTTCCAACGGCCACAAAAATGACCACAATAAAAACCAAAACACTTCCACATGGCCCTCATCTTCTTCCATATAGACACTCATCATAACCTCAGGCTGTGGGTTTCCATGAGGGCCACAGACAAAGACAGTATCCAAAATAAGGTCCCTTGCCCCCATTTGCCTAAAGTCAGTGTGGCAGGTACACTCTACATGTGAACCAGGTGTGATCAAAGAGGCCTGCCGTTAATACTGCTCTGATTCTCCATTTTGTGGCCTAATGACTGTGGGGTTTAGATTCTTTTTGTTAATTGGAGTCATGAGAAAACCCAAGAACCTATGGCCTAGCCTCTGCAGTGATTTGAAGAACTCATTTGACCCAAAGGATCCCTATTCTCAAAGTTGGATGTCAGGAACCTTAAAGAGCAAGGTGAGAGACTTCATCCACAATGACTGCTCTTTTGGCTATTTTGGTTTTAGATGCACACATGGGATTTTTTTAGATCCATCAGGTGCTGAGAATCTAAGCCACAACCTCACACAGGGCCAAGAAGCTGATTCAGACACATCCCTTTCTAAAGCAATTAAGCAAAGAGCCACAGCTGATGCCCATACATTTCCATTTGAAAACTCTTCAGTCTTTACAAAGGGGTGGCCTGAAGCAAAGAACTTTCTGACATTCAGGGCAACAGTACAATAGGTAAGCAAAAGGCCCAAAGCAGAGTTTCTCTACTGAGACTTTCCTGGTCACACTGATATATGAGTTTTTTGAGATGCTCACCATTCCCTTCAGCTATCCAGTACATAACCGTGTCACAGAGCTTGGAGGTGGTACATATCTTGGACACAAAACCATGAGCCTATTCTGGAGATTGGCCAGAATTCGAAAGAAAACAGCAACTTATGTAGATATTACGAGTGGCCCATCCATAAGGCAAGCCGCAGACCATTCATAAATAGGGCAGGATAAATCCTGGAAAGATTTCTACTAGACAGGACATATGTATTGATGTGCTCTCTTTTCTAATGTCTACAACAACGGACACAGTGGGATACACAGACATAGAAACACTCGCCTTGTCAAAAGACTTACTAGAAACAATTCACACCAAACCAAACCAAACAACTTTCCTACCTATACTCAGAACATGAGACAAAACCAAAAACCCACACCCACACCCACACAGACCCCCAAGTAGGTCTGTGAAAATACGAAGTGTCCTTTGACTGGTGGGCCTTAATATATTCCCCCAAAATGGGCTGTCCTGTCCCAGATATGGTCTCCGTGTCCAACTCTTTGAAGCTGTCAGGAGCCAGTGGTGAGCCATTACCTTCTTTCTCAGGAAAGGCCCCTCTTCAGACCTTCCTGGCATTTGGCCATCCTCACATCAGTAGGTACCAAGAAAGACTGTCTCTGTCCTTGGAAAATCCAAACAAGTTTGACCCACTGGGAGTTGGACTGGGACTGGCTCTGGGTGCCTGGCTTCCTGTATCCCAAGTCCAGAGAGTTCCATCACCAAGGAAGTGAGTTGAGGTCACTTCCTTCAGGAACTGAATGATGTCACTGCCTTGGAAACCACTTTGTCCTAACAGTTGCTTCCAAGGGTCCCATGAGATGGATGCTGCCCCTATTTCCCATGGCACTTTCACAAGTTAGAATGGTATATCACCCATAGGCACCCGGGAACAGCTCTCCACACAGGCCTGGTTTGGTCCATCTTCTCTACATTAAGAAGAGAGAGGCTGATTCTGACACAACCCTTCATCCTGACCAGGTTGTTTGCCATGGAAGATTACTTTTAATCTTTCAGGTCCTTCATTGCTGCCTACATCTTCTCCAGGGATCATTGCTGCATGGACCTTTGAGATTCTCAGCAAGTGGAAGATCCCCTACATTCCTGTATTGTAAGACCAACTCTGTCCCTGCTCTTCTGTAAAGTTAGATTGAGGGAAGAGTGTATGGTTAGGGTTAATAACATGTTCGATTTGTGTTATGACTCATTCTGCTGGATAAATAATGGTATTGGGAACCTGCGATATTTATAAGATTATATAGGTGAAATATATGTATGAAAACAGAAATCTAGGATTTGAAGCCCAGAAGCGCATTGGGCCCTTGATTGGGATACATAGTGTTGAATTACGTTCTGCACAGATGTCTCAGATTAATCCATATACAATGGCATAGGACCTTGTACATTGGATGATTGAATGAGGAGGAGAACATCCAGTCAAAAAGTGATAGTTGGTAGGATTACAAAGATAGTCGGTAGATTAGGAAGTAGAGTGAGTTTAGAATTTGGACAGAAACTTCTTTAAAAATAGGGTTTCAGTTAGAGAGTGAATGTAAATGTCAGCACATATGAAGATTCAGTCACAATGATGAACTTTGAAAAATATGTGGGAAAGCAGATAATAATAGAGACATTACAAAATCAGGCAAAGTATAAAGTGAGTGATAGGATTAGACATTTTGAACAGGGTTGAGTTTGAATATATAATCTTAAGAAGAAACAAATATGCAGTCACCAGTAGGATTGACATTTGAGAGCATTAGACAACCTGGCCTTGGATGCTTTTAGTAATCCATGTTCACTTTCCCTTTAGGCTTTGGTAAAATCATAAGTGTGACCTTTGCATTTTTTGTCCAGAATATTACAGTCATAGAATGTATATGTAGATCAGGAGACATGAATATTTCTTCCAGCAATTCTGGGAGCAATGTTTTGAAGTCCTATAAATTAGTATTGGGGGTACAAAGAGGTGTACCCTGTGTGTATGAATATAGAGATAATGCATGAATAGACCACATTTTGAATAAATAATATAACTGGTCCCACTTTAAATAATAGATTGAATTGATATCTGAAATCTTATAAGAAATCTTATATTGATAAAACATCATTCATTCCAACCAGCAATACATCTAAAGATAATATTAGGATTATGGTTTATTATGAAAAATGTGTGAGTTTTGCTTCAAAAGTGATCATGGAAATTGAAAATAATGTGTTTGGAAAGAAGTCTCATCAAAAGACCAGTCAAGAAACATGGAGGAATACATGTGTTCTGACGAAGAAAGTGATTGAAAGTGTAACAAATGCCTATAAATTTGCGAACTTGTGGATGAAAATATATCCTATGATGTGCATAAACTGAAGAAACAGTAATGTAACAGTCTTGAATAAAAATGAACATCAAAATACACATCATATCCCATAGGAATCTACTTGCATTGATGTTAAAGTGGGTCAGTTACAGTAGAAATGTTAGGATTTTTATGCACCATTCACTAAAGTTAATTTTAAGTACTAGGAAACAAATATGTATTTAAGGAGAATGAATATTTTGAGAAAAATCTTGAGAAAATTTGATTATAAATCCACATACTTGAATATGAATGAGTTAAGGGAGTGTATAATAAGACACATATTTCATATTTTAAAAAATCTGGAGAGTATATATATATATATATATATATATATATATATATATATATATATACACACACAAACATACACAGACATTAAAAATAACATAATATATACCAATTGAAATTCACCATGAAATGTATATCATCCAGAGATCCAAAAATATTTATTTTCTTGAACCTGGATTTATGTATAATGTTATTCAACTAGGAAGCTCACTCATAGGTTGAATTTTCAGTTCCAATAGCATTTAGGAAGAGTGATCTCTTAAAATTTGTTTCTGCCAAGTCAGCCACCTCACAAGAATGTACTTGTGGTATAAGGTAAGATTCTATAATTGCATGTAAAAATACATGTGCTCCTTAGGCTACAGAGAAAGGGAGATAGGAATTCACATATTTGTTAACTTTAAAACACATGGAGAACTATTTCAACAAATAATTGACTACATTTATAACTCCTACCCTACATAATGCAAAAGGCAATTCCAACTATACACCATGCCTCCAGTTCTGAACTGCTTGTATTTCTTTTCTTTTTGGGTTATTTTTCTCCATCTTGTTAGGATTATTTGTCAGAGTCTACCAAGGTAGGTGTTAGTGTCAGGTATTCAGTATTTGAAATGGAAAATTGGAAAATGAATACAATGTGTATGTAAATATGTGGTACACAAAAATCTTTCCACTCTCATCCAGAACAATGCCTGACATTACAATCACCCAGACAAAGACACAATTAGAGGAGAAGAGTTAGAAAATCTGTGAATAAATAACTGGGATGGAATATGCTCAGGAGTTCACAAACTTGGAGGTGATAGAGGAGATTCCAAAAGTAAGGGACAGAGTAAACACTCCACAAACATGGAGCTCTGCTGGCCTAAAGACTTCTTGAGAAACTGCCTCGTAGGTTGGGCACTTGAAATATATATTATTGTCGGGAGCTTTAGCTTCCGTTGTAATGAGACCATCAAAGCTGGGTCTGAATCTATCTGACCTGGAGGACATGGTTTCTTATTTTCCACTGAATATGAGGCAGCATTGCTGAATTCTCTCTTTGTAAGTAAACTGTGGAAACGTGGGGGCTAAGTGTATCCACATGTGGACTGTGAAGCCACTTGGTCATCCTCCAGTTTTCGTGGTGTTTCTTGCTGCTGCACTGGGATTTTGGTATTGCTTCATGAAATACAAAGAATTCAACTGTTACCCGGAGCTTGAGGGAGTTCTGCCACGTGTGGTAGGTCACGGTCTGCAGGAGAATGCACCAACGAGGCTTCTATCCCACATAGCTCGCCCCCTTGACCATAGCACCTTGATTCTAAACATTGCCCTGAAACCTCTCCATATAACAAGATGCCTTTACATATAAGGATCTGCTGGCTGCACCACGTCAGTCACAAGCAATTTGGACGCCAATGGGAGATCCATATGGCCCCACCACAGATGTTTTATCACACACCTGCCCACCACAGCTCTGGGCCAATCCTCAGCAGGCTTCAATTTCCTGACATCTCTGTTCTGCACCATTTTCATGAAAACCAGTCAATCAAGGCACTGTATTATATACTCATGATCAGAAACAGGACATCCAAAGTTTCTCCAGTGCCACCTGGTGATGGGAATTTTAAAAATTTCATGGTATTTATCTAGCCATTTTTCAAGGATGAAGTTGGAGGCACTGTGTGTTTCAATTCATTCTGGAACCATTAAATGGTGAGGAAGCTCATTTCAATGAAATCTCTGGAGAACTCTCACAGGCAAGTCTTCCCAAATAGTGGCCAAAAGATCACATGAATTCAGGCCCATTGAGGTCTACAATTTGCCGTTCATGTGTGATTTGACTCTCACCTATGGCTGCCAATCTTTCACAATAAAATCATGTGATATCCTGGCTCAGATTCCCAGTGCTGTGTGAAAAGCCACCCTGTGTCTAGATTTCAGTGTCCAAGGGCGACTCTCTTGCGAAGCCTCTTAAATCCCAACACAATTCTTGGCAATACTTCTCTGAGGTCAGTTTAAGAACTCAGTCTCTAAGGGAAATGACCCCAGAGTTCAAGCCCAGGTGGACCAAGTCATCTCTTCCAACCGCCACACAAATGACAACAATTAAAACCAAAACACTCCCACATGGCCCTCATCTTCTTCCATATAGACACTCATCATTACCTCTGGCTGGAGGTTTCCATGAGGGGCGCAGCCCAAGACAGTGTCCAAAATACACTCCCTTGCCCCTCATTTGCCTAAAGTCTGGGTGGCCTGGAAACTCGTCCGGGGAAGCAGGAGTGATAAAATAGTCCTGCTGTAAATACTGCTCTGCTTCTCCAGTTTGAGTCCTACTGAAAGTCAGTTATAAATTCTTTATGTGATTTGGATTTTGCAGAAAACCCAAGCACCTATGGGCTAGCCTCTGCAGGGCTTTGAAGAACTCATTTGAACCAAAGGTTCCTATGCTCCCTTGATGGAGGTCAGGAACCTTACAGAGGTAGGCGAGAGACTTCTTCCACAATGACTGCTCTTTTGGCTAATTTAGTTTTGGATTCACACATGGGATCTTTTTTTACATCCATCATGTGCTGAGAATCTAAGCCACAGCCTCACACAGGACCTAGAGCCTGATTCAGACACATCCCATTCCAAAGCAATTAAGCACAGAGCCACAGGTGATGCCCATTAATTTCCATTTGAAAACTGTTTTCTTCAGGCTTCCCAAATTGGGGCCTGAGGCAAAGGCCTTCCTGACATTCAGGGCAACAGAACAATAGGTAAGAAAACAGCCCAAAGCAGTGTTTCTCCACTGAGACTTTCATGATCACGCTGATATCTCAGTTTTCTGAGATGCTCGCAATTCCCTTCAGCTATCCAGTACATGGCCATGTCACAGAGCTTGGAGGTGGTACATATCTTTGACACAAAAACATGAGCCTATTCGGGAGAGTGGCCAGAATTCAGAAAGAAAACAGGAACTTAGGAAGATATCAGGATTGCCCATGGATAAGGAAAGGCACATTTCATTCATAAATTGGGAAGTATGAATGCTGGGAAGCTTTCTACTAGACAGGACACATCCATTGAAGCATTCTCTTTTCTAATGTCTACAACCAAGGACACAGTGGAATACACAGACCCAGAAACCCTCGCCTTGTCAGACGACTTACTAGAATCAGTTCACTCCAAACCAAACAAATCACATTTCTTACATATTCTCAGAGCATGAGACAAAAAAAACACAATCCCACACACACACACCCACAAAGGCAAATCCTTCCCCCAAGTAGGTCTGTGACTATCCAGTGGTCCTCTGACTGATGGGCCATACTATGTTCCTCCGAAATGGCCTGTCCTGTCTCAGATCTGTTCTCGTTGTGCAACTCTGTGAAGTTGACAGGAGCCAGTGGTGAGCCACTACCTCGTTTCTGAGGAATGGCCGCTCTTCAGAGCTTTCCTGGCATTTGGCCATCCTCACATCCGTAGGTACCAAGAAAGACTAACTCTGTTCTTGATGAATCCAAACAAGTGAGATCACTGGGACTGAAACTGGGACTGGCTCTGGGTGCCTGGCTTCCTGGATCCCATGTTCAGAGAGTTCCATCACCAAGGAAGTGATTTGAGGTCACTTCCATCAGAAACTGAATGATGTCACTGCCTTGGCAACCACATTGTCCTAACACTTGCTTCCAAGGGTCCCATAAGATTGAGGCTGCCCCTACTTTCTGTGACACTTTCACAAGTTAGAATGCTATATCAACCATGGGCACTCGGGAACAGCTCTCCACACAGGCCTTCTTTGGTCCATCTTCTCTACATTAAGAAGAGAGAGACTGATTCAGACACAACCCTTCATCCTGACCAGACTCTTACTCTCTCAGGTCCTTCATAGCTGCCAACATCTTGTACAGAGATCATTTCTGCATGGACGTTATAGGTTCTCAGCAGGTGGAAGATCTTTTACATTCCTGTATTGTAAGACCAACTCTTTCCCTGCTCTTATGTAAAGTTAGATTGAGGGAACAGTGTATGGTTAGGGTTAATAACATGTTCGATTTGGGTTAGGAATCATTCTGCTGGATGAATAATGGTATTCGGAACCTGTGATATTTATAAGACTATAGAGGTGAAACATGAATATGAAAACAGAAATCTAGGAACGATTGGAAGCCCAGAATGTCATTGGGCACTCAATTGGTATACTTAGCTTTGAATTTTGTTCTGCACACATGTTTCAGATAAATAGATAATCAATGGCCTAGGACCTTGTACCTTGGATGATTGAATGTAGAAGAGAACATCCACTCAAACAGGGATAGTGGGTAGGATTAGGAAGATAGTTCGTAGGTTTCAAAAGAATAGGGAGTAAAGCATTTGGACCAAAAGTTTTTTAGCTATGGGGATTCAGTTAGAGAGTGAATGTCAATGTCAGCACATGTGAAGAGTCATTCGCAATTATTAACTGGAGAAAAGGTGTAGGAAAGCAGATATCAATAGAGACATTAGGAAATCAGGTACATTACAACGTGTGTGTTAATAAAATACATTTTTAACAGGGTTGAGGTTGAATATATAATCTTAGGAAGAAACAAATACGTAGTCTTATTATACCAATGAGAATGATATTTGAGAGCATTAGGGAACCAGGTCATGGATGTTGTTAGTAATACATGGTCACATACAATTTGGGCTTTAGTGCAATCATAAGTGTGACCCTTGCATTTTGTGTCAGGAATATTACTGAGATGAAATGTATATGTATATGAGGTGAGTAGAAAATTCATCATGAAATATATATCATCCACAGAACCAAAAATATTCATTTTACTTAACGTGGATATATAGGTGAAATATAAGTATGCAAACAGAAGCCTAGGTAAGATTTGAAGCCCAGAAGAACATTGGGCCTTTGATTGTAATACTTAGATTTGAATTATGTTCTGCAGCGTTGTCTCAGATAAATCGATATACAATGGCACAGGACCTTGTACCTTGGATGATTGAATGTCAAAGAGAACATCCAGTCAAAAAGGTATAGTCAGTAGGATTAGGAATATAGAATGTAGGATTAGAAAGAAGAATGAGTAAAGGATTTGGACAAAAAGCTATGCTTCTCCAATTTGAGGCCTACTGTCATGCGTGAGCAACGCTCATGTGTGGCCTCCTAATATCCCAACACAATTCATGAAAATACTTCTCTGAGGTCATTTGCAAAACTCAGTATCTTAGGGGAATCACACCAGAGTTCAAACCCAGGTGGACCCAGTCATCTCTTCCAACCACCACACAAATGACCACAATTAAAACCAAAACACTCCCACATGGCCCTCATCTGCTTCCATATAGACACTCATTATAACCTCATTATAACCTCTAGCTGGAGCTTTCCATGATGGGCACAGCCCAAAAAGTGTCCAAAACAAGCTCCCTTGCCCCTCATTTGCCCAAAGTCAAGGTGGCCTGGACACCCTTCCTGTTAACCAGGAGTGATCAATAGGCCTGCCGTTAATACTGCTCCGCTTCTCCAATTTGAGGCCTACTGACTGTGGGGTTTAGATTCTTTATGTGAATTGGAGTCATGAGAAAAGAAGAACCTATGGGCTACCTTTTGCAGGGCTTTGAGCAACCCATTTTATTGAGTCTAGGAGTTGGACAAAAAGTTCTTTAGCAAAGGGGTTTTATTAGAGATTGAATGTAAATGTCAGCAAATCTGAAGAGTCATTCACAATGATGAACTGGAGAAAAGGTGTAGGAAAGCAGATATCAATAGAGACATTAGGAAATCAGGCAAAGTACAAAGTGTGTGACAGGAAAAGACATTTTTAACAGGGTTGAGGTTGAATATATAATCTTAGGAAGAAACAAATATGTAGTCACCAATAGGAATGATATTTGAGAGCATTAGAGAACCAGGACTTGGATGTTTTTAGTAATACATGGTCACATTCAATTTAGGCTTTGGAACAATCATAAGTGTAACCCTTAAATTTTGTGTCAGGAATATTACTGAGATGAAATGTATATGTATATCAGGTGAGTAGAGTATTTCTTCCAACGTTTCTGAAGCAATATTTTAAAGACTTATACTTTAGTATTGGGGATACAAACGGTGTACCCTGTGTCTATGAATATGGATAAGATGCCATAATAGAAAATACTGTAAATAAATAACATAGCTGGTTCCAACTTTAAATAATGGATTGAATTGATATTTGAAAATATATAGAAAATCTTATATTGATATATATACATTCCTTCCAACCAGTTATACATCTAATTTTGATACTAGCATTACGGTTTATCACGAAGAGTGTGTGAGTTTTACTTCAAAAATGATTATGGAAATTGAAAATAATGTGTTTGGAACGAAGTCTCATTAAAAGACCAGTCAAGAAACATGGAGGAATGCATGTATTCTGAAGCAGGAAGTGATTGAAAGTGAACCAAATGCCTATAAATTTTTGAACTTGTGGATGAAATGATATATCCTATGATGTCCATAAACTGAAGAAATAGTAATGTACAAGTGTTGAATATAAATGACCTTCAAATATACATCATGTCCCATAGGGTCCTACTTGCATTCATGTTAAACTGGGTCAGTTACTGTAGAAATATTAGGATTTGTAAGCACCATTCACCGAAGTTAGTTTTCAGTACTAGGAAATAAATATGTATTTCAGGTGGATAAATATTTCTGAGAAAAATCTTGTGAAATGTTGATTATAAATCCACATATAGAAACATGAGTGAATTTAGGAAGTGTATAATAAGACACATGTATTTTATATTTTGAAAAATCTGGAAAGTATGTATATATATATATATATATATATATATATATATATATATACACACATATATATGTATGTATATTTATATATAGAGAGAGAGAGAAAAATAGATATATAGATAGATACATAGATAGAAACACACATTCAAAGACATTAAAATGTAGCAATATATATGACAATTGAAATTCATCATGAAATATATATCATCCACATATCCAAATATATTCATTTTACTGAACATGGATTTATGTATAATGTTGTTCATCTAGGAAATTCACCCTCATGTTGAATTCCAATTCCATCAGTATTTAGGGGGAGTGATCTCTTCTCACAATTTGTATCTTCCAAAATTAGTGAGTTCACAAGAATGTACATGTGATACCAGGTAGGATTCTAAATATGCCTAAGATAATACATGTGCTGAATAGACTAAAGAGAAAGGGAGACAGAAATTTACAAATGTGTTAACTTTAAAAACTCATGGAAAAATACTACAATGAAAAATTGACTAGATTTATAACACATACCATTGATAAAGCATAAGGCAAATTAAAGTATACACCATGCTTCCTATGAATGGCCTGTATTCGTATTCTGTTAGGTTTCTTTTTCTCATATTAGGATTAGTAGTCAGAGTCTAGTAGGGTATGGGTTAGTGTCAGGGATTCAGTATTTCAAATAGAAAATAGCAAAATAAATCTAATCTGTATGCAATTATGTTCTACACAAAAATCTTCCCACTCTCATCCAGAACAATGCCTTCACATTACCTTCACCCCAACTAAGACACAATTAGTGGAGAAGAGTTAGAAAATCTGTGATTACATATGTGGAAAGGAAAATGATCAGGAGTTCACAAACTTGGAGGTGATAGAACAGTTTCCAAAAGTAAGGGAGAGGGTAAACACTACACAAACGTGGAGCTCTGCTGGCCTAATTACTTTTTGATAAACTGCCTCTGAGGTTGGGCCCTTGAAATATATGTTGTTGTCAGGAGCTTTAGCGTCCTTGGTAGTGAGACTATCAATGCTGGGTCTGCATCTATGTGACCTGGAGGACATGTTTCCTTATTTTCTAGTGAACATGAGACAGCAGTTCTTAATTTTCTCTTTTTAGGAAACTGTGGCCACTGGTGTCTAAGTGTCTACCCGTGTGGACTGTGAAGCCATTTGGTCATCCTCCACTTTTCATGGTGTTTCTTACTGCTGCACTGGGAGTTTGGTATTGGCTTCACGAAATACAAGGAGTACAACTGGGACACAGTTCTGGAGGGAGGACTCTCACGTGTGGTGGGTCAGGGTCTGCAGGATAATGCACCAACCATGCTTCTATCCCACATAGCTTTCCACCTTGACCAAAGCAACCTGATTCTGAACATTGCCCTGAACCCTCTCCATATAACAAGATGCCTTTACATATAAGGGTCTTCTGGGTTCACCATGTCAGTCACAAGTCATTTGGAAGCCAATGGCAGATCCACGTGGCCCCACCACAGATGTTTTTTCACACACCCACACTCCACTGCTCTAGGCCCCCTACTCGACAGGGTCCAAATTTCTGGCATCTCTGTTCTACACCATTTTCATGAAACCCAGTGAATTAAGGCAGGGTCTGGTACACTCATGATCAGCAACAGGACATCCAAAGGTTCTCCAGTGCCACCTGGTCATGGGAATTTTAAAAATTTCATGATATTTTTCTAGCCATTTTTCAAGGATGACGTTGGAGGCACTGGGGGTTTCAATTTATACAGGAACCTGTAAATAGTGAGGAATCTCATTGCAATAAAATCTCTGGAGAACTCTCACAGGCAAGGCTTTCCAAAGAGTTGCCAAAAGGTCACATGAAGCTAGGGCCATTGAGGTCTACAATGTGAGGTACATATGTGTTAAGACTCTCAACTATACATGCCAAGACTTTCAGAATAAAATCATGTGATATCCTTGCTGAGATTCCCAGTGATCTGTGGAAAGCCAAACTGGGCGTAGATCTCAGTTTCCAAGGGCGAATATCATGCGTGGCCTCCTAAAATACCAACATAATTTATGGCAATACTTCTCTGAGGTCAGTTCCAGAACTCAGTCTCTAAATGGAATCACACCAGAGTTCAAGCACAGGTTGACCCAGGCATCTCTTCCAACTGCCACACAAATGACCACAATTAAAACCAAAACACTCCCACATGGCACTCATCTTCTTCTATATATACACTCATCATAACCTGTGGCTGGAAGTTTCCATGAGGGTTGCAGTCCAAGACAGTGTCCAAAAATGCTCCCTTGCCCCTAATTTGCATAAAGTCAGGGTGGTCTGGACACCCTTCCTGTGAACCAGGAGTGATCAAATAGACCTGCGGTTAATACTGCTCCACTTCTCCAATCTGAGGCCTACTGACTGTGGGGTTTAGATTCTTTATTTGAATTGGAGTCATGAGAAAACCCAAGCATCTATGGGCTAGAATCTGCAGGGCTTTGAAGAACTCATTGGACCCAAAGGATCCCTATTCTCACTGATGTAAGTCATGAACATTACAGAGGAAGGTGAGACACTTAATCCACAATGATTGCTCTTTTGGTCATTTTGGTTTTGGATGCACACATGGGATCTTTCTTTAGATCTATGCCCATTCATTTCCATTTGAAAACTGTTTTCATCAGGCTTCACAAAGGGTTGGCCTTAGGCAAAGACCTTTCTTACATTCAGGTCAACAGAAGAATAGGTAAGCAAAAGGCCCAAAGCAGGGTTTATCCACTGAGACTCCCTGGTCACGCTGATATCTGAGTTTTCTGAGATGCTTGCCATTCCCTTCAGCTATCCAGTACATGGCCATGTCACAGAGCTTTGAGGTGATACATATCTTGGACACAAAACCATGAGACTATTATGGAGAGTGGCCAGAATTCAGGACGAATACAGGAATTTAGGATCATATTAGGTCTTGCCCATGGATAAGGCAAGCTGCAGTCCATTCATAAATTGGGAAAGATGAATGCTGGGAAGCTTTCTCCTAGACAGGACACACCCATTGTGGCATTCTTTTTTCTAATATCTACAATCATGGAGACAGGGGGATACACAGACATAGAAACACTCACCTTGTCAAAGACTTATTGGAAATATTCCACTCCAAAACAAACAAACCGACTTTTTTTTTACCTATTCTCAGAACATGAGACAAAACCACAAACTTTCGTCCACACACACCAAGGCACCTTTTCCCCCAAGTAGGTCTGTGACTATCTGGAGTGTCCTCTGACTGGTAGGCCATATGATATTTCTCAAAAATGGTATTTCCTGTCATAGATCTGGTCTCCTTTGACAACTCTGTGAAGTTGTCAGGAGCCAGCGGTGAGCCACTTTCTGTCCTCTCAGGAAAGGCCCCTCTTCAGAGCTATCCTGGCATTTGGCCACCCTCACATTAGTAGGTCCCAATAAAGACTGACTCTCTCCTTGGTAAATCCAAACAAGTGAGCTCACTGGAACTGGGACTGGTACTGGTAATGGGGGCCTGGCTTCCTGGATCCTAAATTCAGAGAATCTCATCACCAAGGAAGTAGGTGAGGTCACTTTCTTCAGGAACTGAATGAGGTCACTGCCTTGGCCACCACTTTGTCCTAACAGTTGCTTCGTATGCTCTCTGAGATGGAGGCTTTGCCTACATCCTGTGACACTTTCACAAGTTAGAATGGTATAGAAACCATAAGTACCTGGGAACAGCTCTCCACCCAGGCTTGGTTTTGTCCTTTTTCACTACATTAAGAAGAGAGAGGCTGATTCAGACACATCCTTTCATCCTGCCCGGGTTGTGTGCCATGGAAGATGACTTTTGCTCTCTCAGGTCCTTCATAGCTGACTACATCTTCTCAAGGGATTATTTCTGCATGGACTTCTGAGGTTCTCAGCTGGTGGAAGATCCTCTACCTTCCTGTATTGTAAGACCAACTCTGTCCCTGCTCTTCTGTAAAGTGAGATAGAGTGAATAGTGTATGGTTAGGGTTAAAAGCATGTTTGATTTGAGTTAGGAATCATTCTGATGGATGAATAATGGTACTGGGAATCTGTGATATTTATAATAATATAGATGTGAAATATATGTATGAGAACAGAGATATAGGAATGATTTGAAGCCCAGGAAGTCATTGGGCCCTTGATTGAGATAATTAGCTTGAATTATGTTCTGCACCGAGGTCTCAGATAAATCGATACACAATGGCATACGACCGGGTACCTCGGATGATTGAATGTAGAAGAGAACATCCAGTCAAAAAGGGATAGTCTGTAGGATTAGGAAGATAGTCAGTATGTTTAGGAAGAAGAGTGAGTCTAGGAATTGGAACAAAAGTTCTTTAGCAATAGGGTTTTAGTTAGAGAATGAATGTGAATGTCAGCACATGTGAAGAGACCATCACAATGATGAACTGGGGAAAATATGTAGGAAAGCAGATATCAATAGGGACATTTGGAAATCATGCAAAGTATAAAGTCAGTGATAGTATTAGATATTTTCAAGAGGGTTGAGGTTGAATATATTACCTTAGAAAGAAACAAATATGTACTCACCAATAGGATTGATATTTGAGAGCATTAGGCAAAATGGACATGGATGTTTTTAGTAATCCATGTTCACTTTCCATTTAGGCTTTGGCACAATCATAAGTGTGACCTTTGCATTTTGTGTCCAGAATACTACTGTGATAAAATGTATATGTAGATCAGGTGACATGAGTATTTCTTCCACCATTATGGGGAGCAACATTCTGAAAACTTATAAATTAGTACTGAGGATACAAATAGGTGTACCCCGTGTTGATGATTATAGAGATGATGCATGAATAGACCATATTGTGAGTAAAGTATATAACTGGTTCCAAGTTTAAATAATGGATTGAATTTACCTCTGAAAATATATAGGAAATCTTATATTGATATATATATACATATATACACACATTCATTCCAACGAGTTATATATCAAATGGTAATATTAGGGTTACAGTTTATCATGAAGAGTGTGTGAGTTTTGTTTCCAAAATGATTATGCAATAGAAAATAATGTGTTTTGAAAGAAGTCTAGTGAAAAGACCAGTAAAGAAACATGGAGGAATACATGTGTTCTGAAGTAGGAAGTGATTGAAAGTAAACCAAATGCCTATAAATACCTATACATTTGTGAACTTGTGGATAAAAAAGTATATCTTATGATGTCCATACACTGAAGAAATTTTAATGTACAAGTGTTGAATAAAAATGAACGTCAAAATACACATCATGTTCCATTGGAATCTACTTGCATTGATGTTAAACTGGGTCAGTTACTGTAGAAATATTAGGATTTCTAAGCACCTATCACTGAAGTTAGTTTTCAGTACTAGGAAACCAATATGTATTTCAGGTGGTTGAGTATTTCTGAGATTAATCTTGTGAAATGTTGTTAATAAATACACATACAGGAACATGAATTAATTTAAGGAGTGTATAATAAGACACATATATTTTATATTTTGGAAAATCTGGAGAATATATATATATATATATATATATATATATATATATATATATATATATGCACACACACATGCACACACACACACACGCGCACACACATTAATATGCAGCAATATATATGCCAATCGAAATTCATCATGAATTATAATTCATCCACATATCCAAAAATATTCATTTTATTGATCATGGATTTATGTTAATTATGTATAATGTTTTTCACTAGGAAGCTCACCCACAGGTTGAATTTTGAGTTCCATCAGTATTTAGGGGGCGTCATCTCTTCTCACAATTTTTATATACCAAAGTCAGTGAGCTCACAAGAATGTACGTGTGATATCAGGTAGGATACTATATATGCATAAAAAGATACATGTGCTGAATAGGCTTCAGAGAAAGGGAGACAGGAATTTTCATATGTGTTAACTTAAGAACTCATGAAGAAATATTACAAAGAAAAGTTGACTAGATTTATAATACATCCTCTTGATAAAGCAGAAGGAAAATCCAAGTATACACCATGCTTCATATGAAAGGCTTGCATTTCTATTCAGTTACGTTTCTTTTTCTCCATAATATTAGGATTAGTAGTCAGAGTCTAGTAGGGTATTGGTTAGTGTCAGGGATTCAGTATTTTAAATGGAAAATAGGAAAATGAATCTAATGTGCATGCAAACATGTGCCACAAAAAATTCTTCCCACTCTCATTCAGAACAAAGCCTTGACACAACCTTCGATCCAAGTAAGACACAATTATAGGAGAGGAGTTAGAAAATCTGTAAATACATATGTGGAATGAAAATTGTTCAGGAGTTCACAACACTGGAGGTGGTAGAACAGTTTCCAAAACTAAGGGAGAGGGTAAACACTCCAGAAACATGGAGCTCTGCTGATCTAAAGACTTCTTGAGAAACTTTCTCAAAGGTTGGGCACATGAAATATATGTAATTTTCATGCGATTTAGCTTGATTTTGTAGTGACACCATCAAACCTGTGTCTGCATCTATGTAACCTGAAGGACATGGTTCCTTATTTTCTAATGAACATGAGGCAGAAGTTCTGAATTCTCTTTTTGTAGGTAAACTGTGGCCACTGGGAGCTAAGTGTCTTCCCATGTGGTCTGTGAAGCCATTTGGTCATCCTCCATTTTTCCTGGTGTTTCTTGCAGTTGCAGTGGGAGTTTGGTATTGACTTCATGAAATACAAGGAGTACAACTGGGACACAATGCTGGAGGGAGTTCTGTCACGTGTGGTTTGTCAGGGTCTCCAAGAGAATGTACGAACCAGGCTTCTATCCCACAATGCTTTCCCCCTTGACTATAGCAACCTGACTCTGAACATTACCCTGAAACCTCTGCATATAACAACATGCCTTTACATATAAGGGTCTGCTGCCTGCACCATGTCAGTCACAAGTCTTTTGAAAGCCAAAGGCAGATCCAGGTGGTCCTACCAAAAATATTTCTTCACATACCTACAGTCCACTGCTCTATGTCCACTACTCAGCAGGCTCCAACTTACTGGCATCTCTGTTCTACACCAGTTTCACGAAACCCAGTGAATCAAGGCACTGTCTGGTACACTCATGATCAGCAAAAGGATATCCAAATGTTCTCCAGTGCCACCTGGTCATGGGAATTTCAAAAATTTCATGGTATTTATGTAGCCATTTTTCAAGGATGAAGTTGGAGTCACTGTGGGTTCCAATTCATTCAGGAACCATTGAATGGTGAGGAAGCTCATTTCAAAGAAAGCTCTGGAGAACACTCACAGGCAAGCCTTCCCAAAAGGTGGCCAAGAGGTCACATGAAGCCAGGCCCATTGAGGTCTACAATGTGAGTTCCATGTGTGTTTAGACTCTCAAGTATGGCTGCGAAGTCTTTAAGAATAAAATTATGTTATACCCTGGCTTAGATTCCCAGAGCTCTGTGGGAAGCCATCCTGGGCCTAGATCTCAGTTTCCAAGGGCGATTCTCATGCATGGCCTCCTAAAATCCCAAGACTATTTATTGCAATACTTCTCTGAGGTCAGTTCCAGAACTCAGTCTCTAAGGGGAATTATACCAGAGTTCAAACCCAGGTGGACCCAGTCATCTCTTCCAACAGCCACACAAATGACCTCAATTAAAACCAAAACACTCCCACATGGCGCTCATGTTCTACCACATAGACACTCATCATAAACTCTGGCTGGAGGTTTCCATGAGGGCGCAGACCAAGACAGTGTCCAAAATAAGCTCCCTTGCCCCTCATTTGCCTAAAGTCAGGGTGGCCTGGACACACTTCCTGCGAACCAAGAGTGATCAAATAGGCCTGACCTTAATACTGCTCCACTTTACCAATTTGAGACCACTGCCTGTGGTGTTTAGATTCTTTATGTGAATTGGAGTCATGAGAAAACCCAAGCACCTATGGTCTAGCCTCTGTAGGTTTTGAAGTACTCATTTGATGCAAAGGATCCCTATTCTTACTTGATGGAGGTCAAGAACCTTACAGAGGAAGGCGAGAGACTTCATCACAATTACTGCTCTTTTGGCCATTTTGGTTTCGATGCACACATGGGAACTTTCTTTAGATCCATCAGGTGCTGAAAATCTAAGTCACAGCCTCACACAGGGCGAAAGGGCTGATTCAGACACATCCCTTTCAAAGGAATTAAGCAAAGAGAAATAGGTATGCCCATTCTTTTTTATTTGAAAACTATTTTCTTCAGGCTTCACAAAGGGGTAACCTGAGTCAAAGACCTTCCTGACATTCAGGTCAAAAGAAAAATAGGTAAGCAAAAAGCCCAAAGCAGGTTTTCTCCACTGAGACTCTCCTGGTCACATTGATATCTGAGTTTTCGGAGATGCTCGTCATTCCCTTCAGCTATCCAGTTCATGGCCATGTCACAGAGCTTGGAGGTGGTATATATCTTGGACACAAAACCGTGGGCCTATTCTGGAGAGTGGCCAGAATTCAGGAAGAAAACAGGAACTTAAGAAGTTATCAGGGGTTGCCCACCAATAAGGCAAGCTACAGCCCATTTTAAATGGGGAAGGACGAATGCTGGGAAGCTTTCTAATAGACAGGAGACATCCATTGATGCTTTCTCTATTCTAATGTCTACAACCACAGACACACTGGGATACACAGACATAGAAACACTCACCTTGTCAAACGACTTTCTAGTAACTGTCCACTCCAAACCAAACAAACCGACCTTAGTACCTATTCTCAGAACATGAGACAAAACCACACACCCACAACCACACCCACAAAGGCACCTTCTTACCCCTAGTAGGTCTGTGACTATCGGGAGTGTCCTCTGATAGGTGGGGCATACAATGTTCCCCCGAAATGGCCTTTCCTAAGATCTGGTCCCCTTGGCCAACACTGTGAAGTTGTTAGGAGCCACTGGTGAGCCACTACCTGCTTTCTCAGGAAAAGCCCCACTTTAGAGCTTTCGTGCATTTGGCCTTCCTCACATCTGTAAGTACCAAGAAAGACTGACTCTGTCCTTGGTAAATCCAAAGAAGTGAGACCACTGGGACTGGTACTGGGACTGGATCTGGGTGCCTGGCTTCCTGGATCCCAAGTTCAGAGAGTTCCATCACCAAGGAAGTGAGGTGAGGTCACTTCCTTCAGGAACTGAATGAGGTCACTTTCTTGGCAACAATTTTATCCAAACTGTTGATTTCAAGGATCCCATTAGATGGAGGCTGCCCCTACTTCCTGTGACACATTCAAAATTTAGAATGATATATCAACCATCGTCACCCATGAACAGATCTCCACACAGTCCTGGTTTGGTCCATCTTCTCTACATTAAGAAGAGAAGCTGATTCAGACATAACCCTTTATCCTGACCATGTTGTTTGCCATGGAAGATGACTTTTGCTCACTCTGGTCCTTCATAGCTGCCTATATCTTCTCCAGGGATCATTTTTGCAGGGACCTTTGAGGTTCTCATCAGGTCTAAGATCCCCTACATTCCTGTATTGCGTGACCAACTCTTTCCCTGCTCTTTTGTAAAATTAGATTAAGGGAACAGTGTATGGTTATGATTAATAATATGTTCGGTGTGGGTTAGAAATCATTCTGCTAGATGAATAATGGTATAGGGAACCTGCGATATGTATAAGAATATATAGGTGAAATGAATGTATGAAAATAGAAATCTAAGTAAGATTTGAAGCCCAGAAGGGCATTGGGGCCTTGATTGGGATAGGCAGTGTTGAATTATGTTTTGCACAGATGTCTCAGATACATCGATAAACAATTGCATAGGACCTTGTACCTTGGATGATTGAAAGTAGAAGAGAACATCCAGTCAAAAAGAAATAGTCGGTAGTGAAAGGTTAATAAAATAGGTACTTATCACTTCCTGTTTTTCTGTATGCTTAACAAACCTCTGTTGCAATCTTGTGAAATGTTTGCTAATCTTTTCCTAGAGTGTGCTGTTCCCAAATGCCAAACTGCAGAATGTACTCCCTCACTCGGTGTCACGCAAACCACCCACTTGCCCTTACCCATCAGTAAACTTTCCTCCCTTCCCTCTCCAAGGAAAGTATATAAGCTCTGCTGAAGCTGTTCTTGGGGCTCTCTGCTCTATTCAAGTGAGCTCTTAGGCCCAGCATGCTGGACCCCAAATAAACCCTTTGCTGTTTCATGAGACAGTCTCTTGGTGGTCTCTTCCTCCGACACTCACACGATATTTACATATTGATGTTCCACAGAGTTCCAGCAGCGGGGGACGAGAGACCCCAACGGGCACCTCTCGGGGCAAGTAAGGGACCTCTTTCTGGTTTCATGTTTCAGCTTAGGGCTTGGCAAAATCACTGGCGATGAAGAGCCTGAGCTCTCTCTGACAGTGACTGAGAGATGTGTCACAGAGACACAGGGCGCGTCCCTGGGGGACGCCCCAGAGGACTCAGGAAATCAAGGAACAATTGTCTCCTCGACTCAGTGATATTTTCAGTTTCAGTATTGCCAGACCATTGGATTTTGCCAGCTACTCATTCCTGGTCTCAGTGTTGGAGGTCCATTGCATGTCTTTATTGTCTTGTCTTGTCTGTGTCATGTGTCGTTGCTTTTACTGTTAGTGTACCTTTCATTATGGGACAGAGCACTTCAATGTCTCTGTCCCTGACCCTTGATCACTGGACCAAAGTCCACATAAGGGCTCAGAATCATTCTTATTTAGTAAAACGCTGGACGTGGCAGACTCTCTGTTCCTCAGAATGACCCACCTTTGGAGTCGGATGGCCCGTAAAAGGATCTTTCTACTTCCTACTAATTTAAAAAGTCAGAGATATTGTCTTTCAGCCGGGGCCACATAGCCATCCTGATCAACAGCCATATATTTTAACTTGACATGACCTCTGCAAATCTCCTCCTCCATGGGTGAAGATTTTCCGTGCCCCTGCCCCCGCTCCTACTCTTTCCCCCATGATATCTCAAACCCTCTGCTCCTCCCCCTCCTACACCCTCTGTTCTCGCTGAGTCACAAGATTTGACTCTACTGGAATCTCTTCCCCCTCCTTATCCCCTGCCCTCGTCCCCTAACCCACAACACCTCTAAGTGATTCTACTTCTGCTGACTCAGCCTCTCTGCCATTGGAGGAAGCAAAGCTGGCCCAGCACCCTCCAGATAACTCCCTCGTGGCACACACATCCCCTCCTTCCCTGGAGGAAGCTGGCACGGCTAAAGGAACTCACAGGCGGCGAATGATTGAAAACCCTGGAACTCCCATGATGCACCCCCTCTGTCCCCATGGGCCAACGATTGATGATGGCCATGGGAGAAAAATGCAAGCTTACTAGTACTAGCCTTTCTCCTCTTCAGACCTATACAACTTAAAAAATTACAATCCCCCATTTTCTGAGGAACCCACCCGGCTCACAGGTCTGGTTGAGTCATTGATGTTTTCCCACCAGCCTACTTGGGATGACTGCCAACAACACCTAAGGACTATCTTCATGACAGAGGAACAAAAGAGAATCCTCCTGCAAGCTAGAAAAAAGTATCCTCAGACCAGATGGGCGACCAACACAACGTCCCAACTTAATCAAAGCCGGCATTCCCTTTAACCGACCCAACTGGGACCCCAACATCTTTGAAGGTAGGGAGAAACTGTCTCCTTATTACCGGGCTCTAATAGTGGGTTTCCAAGTGGCTGCTAGGCGACCAACTAATTTTGCCAAGGTAACAGAGATTGCTAAGGGCCTGATGAATCTCCCTCTCTATGTTTCTAGAGAGAATTATGGAGACATATAGGAGATATACTCCTTTCGATTCTCAGGGGGAGGATCAAAAGGCATCTGTCATGATGGCCTTTATTGGGCAAGGTGCCCTGGATACTAAAAGAAAGTTACAATGCTTAGATGGATTACAAAATATGACTTTGAGAGATTTAGTCAGAGAAGCCGAGAAGGCATACTATAAGAGAGAAACTGAGGAAGAGAAGGGAGCAAAGGGAGGATAAAAGAAACAAAGACAGACTAAGGCATTGACTAAGGTCCTGGTCACACAAAAAAATAGGCCAGAAATTAAGAAACAGGGAGACAGGAAGGGATACCTGGGCCCACGCCAGAGGCCACCCCTGGCCTCAGATCAATGTGATTACTGTAAAGAAAAAGGACACTGGGCCAAAGAGTGGCCCAGAAATAGACAGCCACACCAGCCAGGCATTCTGACTCTGGAGGATGACTACGAAAGTAGGGGCTACGATCCCCTCCCTGAGTTAAGCATAACTTGAAGTGGAGGGGACCCCAGTAAACTTTGAAGTGGATACAGGGGCAATATACTCAGCCCTCATGGCCACATTTGACCCTCTATTAAATAAAAGGTCTCTAGTTCAAGGGGCTAACGGCAGTAAATATCGGGCATAGACAACTAAGAGTACCATGGACCTGGGGAAAGGAAAAATCCATCACTCCTTCCTAGCAATCCCAGAATGCCCAGCCCCATTAATGGGCAGAGATATGTGCACCACGGTCCGCGCCAAAATAACTTTTAACCCTGAAGGCCCCCAAGTGGAATTTCTAAATCCTTCAGTAAAAATTCCTATAGCCATGGCTCCAACTATGTCAGTAGAAACTGTACATCAACTCACTCGCTTTGGTTCAAAGAAACTGCAGGAATTCCTGAAGGATCAAGAACAGAGTTTTAAACTAACTGACTCACAGGAAAAGGAAATAACAGAATGGTTAACAAAAGTCTGTCAGTTCCATCAATTGGTTAATGCTTACCCTTCCAAGCTTCCTTCAGGAAAGCGCCTACGAGGAACCAGACCAGGACAATTCTGGGAAGTGGATTTTACTAAAATTAATCCAGCAAGGTATGGACTTAAATATCTCCTAGTCTTTGTAGATACATTTTCAGGATGGATTGAAGCAGTCCCCAGAAAAAAAAAAAAAAAGAAAGAAAGAAAGAAACAGCGAAAACGATGGCCAAGAATATCCTAGAAGATATTTTTCCAAGATACGGCCTGCGTAAGGTAATAGAGTCTGATAATGGACTGGCGTTCATGGCCCCGGTAAGTCAGGGGTTAGCCAGGACCCTGAGAATTAATTGGAAGTTACATTGTGCTTATCGACCCCAGAGTTCAGGACATTTAGAAAGAGTGAATAGAACCATTAAACAGACCTTAACGAAATTAAGCTTAGAGACCAGCATAAAAGATTGGACTATGCTCCTGCCTTCTGCAATGTTGCATGCAAGAAATACTCCCACTGTTTCTTTGTGTAATCACACCCCCGTTGAAATTCTCTATTGTGCACCTCCTCCCGTAAGGGACCTAACCCCAACTCTAACACCTAAGGATCCGTTCCACACCCCCTTTCTTGAGAGACTTAAAGCTCTTGAAAGAACTAAGAAATACCTTTGAAAACAGCTGGCCACTGCCTACCAACCTGGGGAGGAGGGGATTCCACATCGATATCAAGTAACAGACTTCATCTACGTAAGACGACATCAGGTGTCATCCCTGGAACCCCGCTTGAAAGGACCATAGCAGGTGCTACTTATAACACCTACAGTGGTAATGGTAGACGGAATCACTTCCTGGATCCATGCCTGCCATCTCAAGCCTGTGCCCTGTCCAGACTCTGGCTGGAAACTGAAAAAGACTGGTAACCCTTTAAAATTGCGTATTCGCCATGTGGATAAGGCTCTATACTCTCCCATTTACCACCAGTAGTCCTAACCCTCATCAGTCCATTCAGCAGAGATGGGTGATCACAAATCCTACTGGAAAAGAAGTATAATCTATCTTGCATACAGCTCCCTTAGGATCTGGTGGCCATCTCTCCATACAGACATTTGTCAGCTGGCTATAGCTCTTTCCTCTTGGTATATCCCTGATGAAGAGGATCACACTAAAATTCCATTAAATCCCTTCTGTACCATAGATAATGGAAACAAAACTTATGGATGTAGGGACACGTGAGCCTGATGCAGGTTGGCTAGCCTAGATTGCTATGTTTGCCCGGCGGACTATCAAAGCCACAAACAGTCACAGCTGTGTGGGGGAAAAGCTGACTTCTTCTATATGTCATGGGAATGTGAGCATACAGGGGCTGCCTGATGAAACCCAAACTCCTCATCAAATTCAGTACAGAGCATTGGCCATACTACCAATTAGATAACCAAAACCGATGGTCCCCAGAGGGGTCTTCAGATTCTCAAATTCTGCATGAACTTTTTAACTTCTGCAAGTGCTCAAAAGGGTGATAGGCGATTCCCCTATGTGGAAGCCTTTTCCCTCCTTCACTCACATCCTGAACTATGCTTCTCCAATAGATCCTCACCCTCAGCCTTCTGCTCCAGACTCTCTGCTGTCACTCCCACCTCAGCAAACTGATTTCTCCCCTCCAATTATTAGATGAAAATCCCAAACCTCCGCCGGTTCTCAGACCACTGCCCCCTTGCTGAGGTAGCAGGTACTGAGGTACCCCTTCACCCACTCATTCCTCTCTTCTCCTGTCAGTGCCCACACCGGGTCCCACCAGGTCCTCTTACCAGCTAACCCAAAGCTCAAACCAGGTGAGGAGAGCCCTCAGACCCTTATCCAAGATGTAATAAAAATGGCCTTTAATGTTGCTTTGTCAATACTGAAAACAGGTTACTAAGTTTTTTAAAGTCCCTCACAGGATTTTGGGATACTCACTCCCGTCTTCTCCTCTACTCTACCTGTTCTACTGCTCACGTTTTTGTTGCCTGGAAAATCCCAAGCCCGTTTCCCATTATTCTTTTACATCTCTCCTTCCTCATTCTCAGATCCTCGGAGGTGCTCTCAGCCCCACCTTCCCCGTCTTCCCCCGCTGTACCAGGCCCACCAAAAAGTCTTAAGTGACCTTCTCCAGAAGTCTTCACCATGGCTGACTTTAAAACTTTCAGCAAAACAGTCCCTATAAAAGAGTTCAATGTAGATAAATTTTCTTTATTCATGTTTCCCTGTTCTACTTGGCCACTGGCTAAAAAACTCTGCACTTCTCAGCTAGACACCCCCTTACTAGTTTTTCACAAAATATGAGAAAAAGGCCTCTGGCCTTGAGCTGGGGCTTCACAGAGGTGGCTACATTTCTACAATAAAAAAGTTAAAATTGGGCTCCATTGTAACAGCTGGCAGGGGGAAAAAAGAAAGGGAAGAAAAATCTCTCCCTCTCCCAGGTGTCCTTGAAAAGTTAACTTGCCCAGAACAGAGGAAAAAAAAGAAACAAAAACTGCTTTTTGTGATCTTCTGCAGACTGTGAACTTCTGAGCCCCTTCCCTTATATGTTGGATACAAAATTCTGAAACTATCTAAACTTGAGGTTCAGGGGATTAATTGATTACAACAGAAGCAGTGCCCTCTGAATCCGGTTGCAACCAAATAGGACTGTTTCCCTGTCTTCCGTGCTATCTTAGGTTCCTTGCCTTGTCCTTCCCTACAACAGTATAATTCTATATACTTAAACATTGTTTATGTTTTCATGAAATGGTTAACCGATGTGATTAATTGAAGTTGTTTCACAGAGTGCACTGTCATGACGCAGGTTCATTTAAAGATTATATAGGGGGGCATACAACCCGGTTCGGCTGGGAACATATATCCTCACTTTAGCCATACGATTAGGAATAGGGGTTTCTGCAGGGGTGGGTACAGGAACAACTGCCCTGGTCCATGGGACACAATAAGTGACCCAATTAGAAGCAGCAATAGACCAATAAATAAAGATATTAGAAACCTCCATCACAGCTTTGCAGTAATCTTTTACCTCTCTACCTGAAGTTGTTTTAGAGAACAGTGGAGGGTTGGATCTCCTCTTCATGAGAGAAGAGGGCCTTTGTGCTGCATTGAGGGAAGAATGTTGTTTTTATGCCGACCATACTGGAGTTGTAAATAAAAAATCTATGAGTAAATTAAAAAGACACCTTGAAGAGCATCAACGAGAGAGAGAGAGGCCCAAAAGGGTGGTTTGAGTCTTTGTTCAGACAGTCCCCCTGGTCAACTATGCTTTTATCAACGCTGGCCAGTCCAATAAGAATCCTCATATTATTGCTCACTATAAAACCCTGTTTGCTCAAGCGTGTAATTTCTTTTCTCCAAGTTCAAATTGGACAAGTTAAACATATGGCAATACCCCACTAGCAGACATAGAATGTACACCCCCCTATGATCACTTTTATGATTAAAAGGATCCAGAAGAAGAAGTGGGGAATGAAAGGTTAATTAAATAAGTACTTGTCACTTCCTGTTTTTCTGTATGCTTAGAAAGACACTGTTGAAATATTGACAACTGTTTTCTAATCTTGTTCCCAGAATGTGCTTTCCCCAATTGCCAAATTGCAGAATGTACTCCCTCACCCGGTTGCTCGCAGACCGCCCACTCACCCTGACCCATCAATAAACTTCTCTCCCTGCAGCCTCCAAGGAAAGTATATAAGATCAGCTTAAGCTGTTCTCAGGGTTCTCTGATCTATTCAAGGGAGCTTTGAGCCCCAGTATGCTGGACCGCCAATAAACCCTTAGCTGTTGCATAGTACAGTCTCTTGGTGGTCTCTTCCTCCAACGCTTGCCCGAATATTGTTGGATGATTGAATGTAGAAGAGAACATCCAGTCAAAAAGGGATAGTCGGTAGAATTAGGAAGATAGTGGGTAGGTTTAGGAAGACGAGAGAGTATAGGATTTGGAACAAATGTTCTTTAGCAATAGGGTTTCAGTTAGAGAGTGAAGTTAAATGTCAGCACAAGTGAAGAGTCAGTCACAATGATGAACTGGGGAAAATATGTAGGAAAGCAGATATCAATAGAGACATTACGAAATCAAGCAAAGTATAAAGTGAGTCATAGGATTAGACATTTTCAAGAGTGTTGAGGTTGAACATATAATCTTAGGAAGAAACAAATATGTAGTCACCAATAGGATTGACATTTGAGAGCATTAGGAAACCTGGACATGGATGTTTTAAGTAATCCATGTTCACTTTCCATTTAGGCTTTGGTACAATCATAAGCGTGACATTTGCGTTTTGTGTCCAAATATTACTGTGATTAAATGTATATATAGATCAGGTGACATGAGTATTTCTTCCATCATTTCAGGGAGCAATATTTTGAAGACGTATAATTCATATTGGGGAATCAAAGAGGTTTACCCTGAGTCTATTAATATAGAGATAATGCATGAATAGACATTACTGTGAATAAATAATATAACTGGTTCCACTTTAAATAATGGTTTGAATTGATATCTGAAAACCTATGTGAAATCTTATATTGATATACAATCATTTATTTCAACCAGTTATACAACTAATGGTAATATTAGGGTTATGGTTTATCATGAAGCTGTGTGAGTTTTGCTAAAAAAGTGATTATGGAAATCAAAAATAATGTGTGTGGAAAGAAGTCTCATGGAAAGTCAAGCCAAGAAATATGGAGGAATACATGTGTTCTGAAGCAGGAAGTAATTGAAAGTCAAACAAATGCCTATAAATTTGCTAACTTGTGGATGAAATATATATATATCCTATGATGTGCATAAACTGAAGAAATACTAATGTACCAGTGTTGAATAAAAATGAACGTCAAACTACACATCATGTCCCATAGGAATCTACTTGAATTGATGTTAAACTGGGTCAGTTACTGTAGAAATATTAGGATTTGTATGCACCATTCACTGAAGTTAGTTTTCAGTACTAGGAAATAAATATGTATGTCAGGTGGATGAATATTTCTGAGAATAATCTGGTGAAAAGTTGATTATAAATCCAAATATATGAATATGAATGAATTTAGAGAAAGTATAATAAGAAACATTTTTCATATTTTGAAAAATCTTGAGAAAATATATATATATATATATATATATATATATATACATATACACAAACACACACACAGAGAGACATTAAAAATAGCAATATACATTGTAATGGAAATTCACCATGAAATATATATCATCCACAGATTCAAAAATATTCATTTCTCTAAACATGGACTTATGCATAATGTTGTTCAACTTGGAAGCTCACCAATCGTTTGAATTTTCAGTTCCAACAGCGTTTAAGAGGAGTAGTCTCTTCTCACAATTTGTATCTGCCACCTAACAAAAATGTACGTGTTATAACAGGTAGGATTCTATATGTGCATATAAAAATACATGTGCTGAATAGGCTACAGAGAATGGAGACAGGAATTTGTTGAGAGCCACAGCTTAAGGTGCCCCAGAAAACTTCCAGCTGCCAGCAAATTTCCAGCTGCCTGCTGATTATTGGCTCACAGAGGCCCCAGCAACATCTAGCTGATTGGCTACTCTGTGGTGATGCTCATTGGGCTGTTTCCCTGCCCTTTCAGACTACGGAGCTGCTCATTGGGGGAATTTTTTGGCTCCACCCACGATGACCCAGCAAATCGACCTCAAGAGCAGGAGGATTGTGGGAGGTGGAGAGGCTTGTGGGTGTGAGAGAGACTTTACAAGGAAGCCAGTGGTGGCAGTTAGGCTCTGAGAGTTTTTCCTGAGGAGCTGTTTTGTTTGGCGTGTGTGGTTCTAAAAATAAAGTTCGTTTCTTTTGACAAGTGGCTCCTGAATCGTGCCTAGCCAGACTGCAGCATTTGGTGGCTCGCACGGGGATTGACTGAGGGTAAGTGATAAGGTAAACTGCTCGACCCTGAGAGCAGGGCGAGAGGATGGCTAGCCATTTTAGGATTCCTCTTTTGTTTTGCTTCACTTTTATTTTAAGTTGCCTGTCCCTGGAGATGAGTGAGACGAAAGAAAAACCACTCAAATCTGAGAAAAAACTATTAATGTCTGAGGAACAGATTGGGCTAAAGGTCGGATGCACATGTCAGGAGGATAGAAAGGCCATAATGACTTTTTGTTGTTCACTTTTTATTTCATTCTGTCTCTCTCTCTTTTTTTTTCTTTTTTGCGTTATCTTGTTGGGTTTCATTAAAGTAGAAATACGGGATCAGAAATTAGTAAAAAACAAACTGAAAGAGTGTTAAGGAAATTGTTACAGGAAGGAGGCATCTCAGTAAAATCAGGAACAGTCAGGGCATACGTTGATACAATATAAAAATGTAGCCCATGGCTTTTAAAGTAAGAGTTGTTAAATTTACCACAATGGAACCATCATGGTGAAGATTTAAAAAGAATAGAAAAGAACAGTCCAGGGACTCTGCCAGTTGGTACATTGCCATTGTGGACTTTCATATCTGTTTTGCTTAGTCCAAAGCCTTCAGTTCAGACAAAGATAGAGGAACAAAGCTTAGAGCAGAAAAAGCCATCAGGGGAAAAGTTACAAAAGGACGCTGCTACTAACAACCTTCTATCATCAGAGGGTGTAAATGTCCAACCAACAGCGCCACCTAAAGGGGACTGTTACTAACACCTTTCTATCACAAGAGGATGTAAATGTCCAACTTACAAGGCCAACTCCATATGCTGGGAGGCCCCCAACCCCCGCAGTTGATAGTTTGGATCCTGAGAAAGGATCTCAAGTATTAACATGCCCTTTATTTGAGGTAGGAGGGCAGCAAATTCACCATGCTTTAAACTTCAAAATAGTGAAGCAGCTAAAAGAGGCTGTAACAACTTATGGACCTCAAGCACACTTCATTGTAAGCTTGGTGGAATCCATTAACAAGTTGAACATGACACAAGCAGATTGGGCTACTATGTGTAAAGCTATGCTAAATGGAGGTCAATACATGTTATGGAAGTTTGCCAATGAGGAATTTTGCAAGGAGACCGCTAGGTGAAATGCAGCAGCTGGTTATCCTCAGAGAAATCTCGATGTGTTGTTAGGAAAGGGACCTTATGAGGATCAGCAGCAACAAATTGCATATGATCCTGGTGTATACGCACAAATTACTGTAGAGGTGGTTAGGGCATGGAAGACTTTACAAGGACATGGAGGTTTACAAGGTCAATTATCTAAGGTAATACAAGGAGCTAATGAATCTTACGCTGAATTTGTAGATAGGCTTATTCAAACCGCTACCAGAGTTTTGGGGAATACAGAACAAGCAATGCCATTAATAAAACAACTGGCTCATGGCCAAGCGAATTGTTAGTGCAGAGATATCATTAGACCATGGAAGCATGAAGATTTAAACACATATATTAAATTGTGCAGAGACATTAATGAACAAGAGCAAGTTTTGGCAGCTGCAGAAAAACAGGCTTTAGATGCCAGAGACATTAATGAACAAGTGCAAATTGTGGCAGCTGCCGTAAAACAGGCTTTAGATGCCAGGACAAGAACATGCTACAATTGTGAACAAAAAAGGTATTTTAAAAGGAATTGCCCCATAGAAGGACGGTTTAACAAAACTAGGTATCAAAGGAGTAGAATACTGGGTATTTGGCCACAATGCCATAGAGGGAGACATTGGGCTAATGAATGCCGTTCTCAAATCACCATAGAGGGTACTTCAATATCAAAAAACAAACAAGGACCAGGTGTTTATCCATGACATCATGGAGAAGAGCATCGGGCTCCATTTGCCAAAAAATGACAGGGAGGCCCAATGCTCTGGGGCCCAAAACCACAAATATATGGAACACTGGAGGAATCCAGCAACCCCATCAGTGTAGTGCCCAGTACACATTGTCCATCAGATCCCTCATCAGACAAACCAGAGGGAGTGCAGCATTGGAAATATGTGCCTCCACCAGATCCCTACTAACTCCAGAGTTGGGAGTTCAAATCATTCCCACAGGAGTAAAGGGACCTCTTCCCAAAGTAACAGTAGGCTAAAAATTATTGGGACGCAGATCTTCTACTATATTAAGACTTATGATAAGTCCTGGGGTAATTGATCCCAATTCTGAAGGTGAATTAAAAATTATTGCCAGTTTTCCTAAGGGTACATCAGTAATTTCACCAGGAGATAGAATAGCACAGTTACTAATAATACCCACCTACATGAAAAATTTTCCAGTCGTACTGTAGAAAGAGATTCCAAGGGATTAGGCTCCACAGGGGTAGATTGGGCTATGCTTTCTTTAAATTTAGATTCTCGCCCCATGCTAAAACCAAATATTCAAGGACATGAATTTAATGTGCTCCTGGATACAGGTGCAGTCCTTGGCATCATCTCTCATCAAGAATGGCCAAAACATTGGCCATTACAACAAGCCACTCAAACGCTTTGAGACATAGGAGTGGCGACTAATCCCCATAGAAGTGTGATGGTATTAGATTGGAAAGATCCTGAAGGATGTGAAGGAACTATAGAGCCATATGTATTGGATCATCTTCCCGTAAATTAATGGGGACGAGAAGTCCTAGATCAATTAGGTTTGAAATTAACAAATAACATCAATCAAAATGCACCCACTATTATGGCTAGAGAAGGTTTTAGGAAAGGAAAAAGATTAGAAAAACAAGAACAAGGTATAGCAACACCAATTCAAATAGACCAAGCAACAGACAGACATGGGTTGGATTTTCAGAAAGGGCCACTGAGACAATAAAAATTACTTGGAAATCAGAAAGACCAGTATGGGTTCCTCAGTGGCCCCTGACTAAAGAAAAGTTACCAGCAGCCCATGACCTGGTCAAACAACAATTAGCGGAAGGTCATATACAACCTTCTGTATCTCCCCATAATACTCCCATTTTTGTCCTCAAATGAAATCTGGTAAATGGAGATTATTGCAAGTTTTAAGAACCATTAATAATGAGATGGTTATTATGGGACCTGCTCAATCGGGGATCCCTCAATTGTCTGCTTTGCCAATAACTTCGTATGTTTTCACTATAGATATTAAAGATTGTTTTTTTTTTCAATTCCAATTCATTCTGAGGATAGTCCACGTTTTGAATTTACTTTCCCTGCACTGAATCATGAAGTTCCTGATCAGAGATATGAGTGGAATGTATTCCCTCAAGGGATGGCTAACAGTCCAACTATGTGTCAAATTTATGTTAACAAAGTAATCCAGCCACTTAGAAATCAAAATCCTGAACTACAAATATTTCACTATATGGATGATGTATTATTAACACACAAAGCTAAAAACCCAATGCTAGAATGTTATGCCACACTTACAAACTTATTAAAAATTATAATCTAGAGATAGCAATAGATAAAGTACAATTAAATTTTCCAATTAATTTTTTCGGAGTTCTATTATCCTCAACCATCATCTGCCACCAAAAATGCAAATACGAGTAGATCAACTAAAATCAATTGATGACTTTCAAAAGTTTTGAGGAGACATAAATTGGATAAGGCCTTATCTATGTATACCACCAGGAGAGTTGGGACCTTTATTTGATATCCTAAAAGGTCCATCTGATCCAAATTTACCCAGAATGTTAACGCCTGAAGCAAGAAAGGCATTAAAAATCATTGAAACATATATGAGAAATATGCATTTGGATAGAGTTGATATAATTTTGCCTTTTACTAGCAACAAAAATATTCCTACAGGAGTATTTTGGCAAAAATGTCCATTATTGTGGATACATTTATCTTATTCTTCTAGCACTATTATTACTAGGTATCCTGAGGCTGAGGGACAATTAATACTCATAGGAATAAATGCAGCAAAGGGAGTGTTTGGAATTTCTCACAATAAAATTATTACTCCTTATACTATGAATCAAATTGATGAATTAGTTAATGAGTTAAATACTTGGGCAATAACCATGTGTAAATCTAATGTTTCATTTGATAACCACTTACCATCTAATCCTTTATTGTCTTTTAGGTCACCACATCTTGTAATTTTTCCAAAAATGACAAGAAAAACACCTATATTGAATGCTAAAAATATATTCACTGATAGGTCATATAATGGTACAGCTTAAATGGTTACACTTGATCAAACTGTTACATTTTTAGTACCCCAACAGTCAGCTCAAAAGTGGAGCACAATGCAGTATTACAACCTTTTGTGATGTTTAAAGATTCTGTAATTAATTTATTTTCCAATAGTCAGTATATATTTAATGCTATAGTATTCCTTGAAGGTGCTGGTAGGATTTCCCCTTCAGTACTGTTTTCTCTTTGCTTTCCAATATACAAAGTCTAATCTGGGACCAAAAAGATCCATTCTTTATAAGACGTATCTGGGCACATACAGGATTGCCTGGAGCCCTTAGTTTGGGCAATGATTTAGCAGATAAAACTACACATGACATAAATTCATATTTTCTCTACACTAGAAGAAGCTATAAATTTTCAAAAAAGTTCCATGTCAATGCTAATACTTTACAAAAGCGTTTTGAAATAACTAAGGAACAAGCTAGACAAATAATAAAACAATGTCAAAATTGTGTGACCATTTTACCACAAGTTAATCCTGAAGTCAATCCAAGAGGATTGATACCTAACCATATTTGGCAGATGGACGTCACACACTTGCCAGAATTTGGAAAATTAAAATATTTGCATGTTACAGTTGATACTTCTTCTGGATTTTTGATGGGCTCCCTTCATGCCGGAGAAAAAACTAAAGATGTTATAGCTCATTGCTTAAAAAATTTTGCCACTTTGGGCGTTCCAAAACAGTTAAAAACAGATAATGCCCCTGGTTATACTTCTACCTCTTTTAAACAATTTTGCTCATCATTTGGCATTACTCATATAACAGGAATCCCATACAATCCACAGGGAAAAGGCATAGTTGAAAGAGCACATCAAACTATTAAAATGTACTTATTAAAGCAAAAAGACGGAATTGGGAAGGGGTATATATTCCCCAAAGATAAACTTAAAATAACCATTTTTACTCTAAACTTTTTACATTTGGATTCATGAGGACTTAGTGCTGCAGAAAGGCATATATGTCCAAAACATGTGCATAAGCTCAAGGTACTTTGGAAGGCTATTCTAACAGGACAATGGAAAGGTCCTGACCCAGTAATTGTGTGGAGTCCAGGGTCTGTTTGTGTGTTTCCACAGGAAGAACAGCACCGATTTGGATTCCAGAGAGATTAACTAAACTGATTTGTATAGACCAAAAAGAAGATGATTTGGCTCAAATCAATAACAGCTGGTATCCAAAACTCCAGTCTGGCTATCCTTACATCTGCGACAGAACCAGGATGCTTTTTTCAATATCAATTTTATTATTGCCCTTTCCCACAACATGAAGTTCTATTTTGTGTTTTTGAGCTCATGCAAACCTAGGTTACTGTTTTGCTGATCATTTCTATTTTTTGACTATAATTTTTTAAACATTCCAATGGTAATTTCACCTGTAAAAATTTATAATGCCTTTACTATTATGTAATGTGTTGTATATATTATATTATGTGTGCACACTTGTGTTTTGTGTCATATGTTTGAATGTACATATGTCCATATATCATATATGATGAGCGCTTATGAAAAAATGGATCCAAACATTTTTTTTTTTATTCACGTGTTTTAAATGTTTTAATTTAAATTGGGTAAACAACTGTTGAGGACTGTTTTAATATGTGAACAAAAAAGGACGTTAACAGAACTGTTTGTTTACTTTCACCTTTCCTTTTCATTATATTGAATAATTCTCTTCAAGATAATGTAAATTGTTAAGAAAATTGTTTTTTTTAGTACCTTTTAGAATGATACATAATTTTTTTAAGCCATTATTGCCAGAATTCCTCTCTTCATCCCAGTGTCGGTGAGGACAAAGATAAAACCAATCTACAGGTTCTGCAATAGCCATCACTGAACTGTTTGCAGAACTTGCCTGGACTATGTATCACTTGTGTGCATTTTGAACTATCTGTTGGTGCAGCGACTTGTGGTAGTGTTGGGGTATTTATTCTGATGCTGTCATTGGTGGTACAATTTTTCCAAAAGGAGCCATCAACTGGCTTGGTGTATCTTCCCTTTTCTCACTTGATAGAGGTCAGGAACCTTACAGAGGAAGGCGAAAGACTTCATCTGCAATGACTGCTCTTTTGGCCATTTTGGTTTTGGATGCACACATGGGATCTTTCTTTAGATCCATCAGGTGCTGAGAATATAATCAACAGCCTCACACAGGGCTAAGACACTGATTCAGACAAATCCCTTTCCAAAGCAATTAAGCAAAGAGCCACAGGTGATGCCCATTCATTTCCATTTGAAAACTGTTTTCTTCAGGTTTCACAAAGGGGTGTCCTGTGGCAAAGAACATCCTGACTTTCAGGGAAACAGAACAATAGTTAAGCAAAAGGCCTGAAGTAGGATTTATCCACTGAGACTTTACATTTCAAACTGATATCTGAGTTTTCTGAGATTTTTGCCATTCCCTTCAGCTATCCATTACATGGCCATGTCACAGAGCTTGGAGGTGGTACATATCTTGGACACAAAACCATGAGCCTCTTCTGGAGAGTGGCCAGAATTCAGGAAAAAAACAGCAACTTAGGAAATTAGCAGATGTTGCCCATTGATAAGGCAAGCCACAGTCCATTCATAAATTGGGCAGGATGAATGCTGGGAAGCTTTCTACTAGACAGGATACATCCATTGAATCATTCTCTTTTCTAAAGTTTACAACCACGGACACATTGGGATACACAGACATAGAAACACTCACCTTGTGAAATGACTTATTAAAAACAGTTCACTCCAAACCAAACAAACCACCTTTCCTACATATTCTCAGAACATGAGACAAACCAAGAACCCACACCCACACCCACAAAAGCACCTCCTTCCCCCAAATGGGTCTGTGACTATCCGGAGTGTTCTCTGACTGGTGGACCACACTGTGTTCCCCTGAAATGGCCTGTCCTGTATCAGATTAGGTCTCCTTGGCCAACTCTGTGAAGTTGTCAGTAGCCAGAGGTGAGCTCCTACCTACTTTCTCAGGAAAGGCCCCTCTTTAGAGCTCTCCTGGTATTTGGCCTTTCTCATATCAGTAGGAATCAAGAAAGAATGACTCTGTCTTTGGAAAATCCAAACAATTGAGAACACTGGGACTGGGACTGGGACTGGCTCTGGGTGCCTGGCTTCCTAGATACCAAGTTCAGAGAGTTCCATCACCAAGGAAGTGACTTTAGTCACTTCCTTCAGGAACTGAATGAGTTCACCGCCTTGGCAACTACTTTGACCTAACATTTTATTCCAAGGGTCCCATGAGATGGAGGCTGGCCCTGCTTCCTCTGACACTTTCACAAGTTTGAATTGTATGTCAACCATAGGCACCCATGGACAGCTCTCCACACAGGCCTGGTTTGGTCCATCTTCTCTACATTAAGAAAAGAGAGGCTGATTCAGACACATTCCTTCATCCTGACCAGGTTGTTTGCCATGTAAGATGACGTTTGCTCTCTCAGGTCTTTCACAGCTGCCTACAACTTATCCAGGGATCATTTCTGTATGGACATTCGAGGTTCTCAACTGGTGGAAGATCACCTACATTCCTGTATTGAAATACCAACTCCATCCCTGCTCTTCTGAAAAGTTAGATTGAGGGAACAGTGTATGATTATGGTTAATAACAGGTTAAATTTTGGTTAGGAATCATTCTGAGGGTTGAATAATGGTATTGGGAACCTGCGAAATTTACAAGAATATATAGGGGATATATAAGTATGAAAATAGAAATCTTGGTAAGATTTGAAGCCCAGAAGGGCACTGGGCACTTGATTTACATTCTGAACAGATGACTCAGATAAATCGATATACAATGGCATAGAACCATGTACCATGGATAATTGAATGTAGAAGAGAACATGCAGTCAAAAAGGAATAGTGGGTAGGATCAGGAGATAGTCATTAGTTTTAGGAAGAAGAGTGAGTATAGGATTTTGAACAAAAGTTCTTTAGCAATAGGGTTTCGGTTAGAGAGTAAATGTAAATGTCAGCACATGTGAAGAGTCAGTCACGATGATGAACTGAGAAAAATATGTAGGAAAGCTGATATCAATAGAGACATTAGGATATCAGACAAAGTATAAAGTGAGTCATAATATTAGACATTTTTAACAGGGTTGAGTTTGAATATATAATCTTAGGAAGAAAAAAATATGTAGTCACCAGTAGAATTGAAATTTGAGAGCATTACGCAACCTGGACATCGATGTTTTCAGTAATCCATGTTCCCTTTCCATTTAGACTTTGGTACATCATAAGTGTCATCTTTGTGTTTAGTCTCCAGAATATTACTGTGATAAAATGTATATGTAGATCAGGTGACACGAGTATTTCTTCCACAATTTCTGGGAGCAACATTGTGAATACATATGAATTAGAATTGGGTGAAAAAAGAGGTGTATCCTGTTTCTATGAATATAGAGATAATGCATGAAGAGACCATATGGTGAATAAATAATATAACTGGTGCCACATTAAATAATGGATTGAATTGATATCTGAAAATATATAAGAATTCTTATATTGATATAAAATCATTCATTACAACCAGTTATACATCTAATGGTAATAATAGGGTTATGTTTTTTTTTTATGAAGAGTGTGTGAGTTTTGCTTCAAAAGTGATTATGGAAACCGAAAATAATGTGTTTGGAAAGAAGTCTCATGAAAAGTCCAGTCAAGAAACATGGAGGAATACATGTGTTCTGAAGCAGGAAGTGATTGAAAGTGAAACAAATGCCTATAAATTTGCTAACTGGTGTGTGAAATATATATCCCATGATACGAATAAACTGAAGAAATAGTAATGTACCAGTGTTGAATATAAATGAACATCAAAATACACATCATGTCCCATAGGAATCTACTTGCATTGATTTTAAACTGGATAAGTTACTGTAGAAATATTAGCATTTGTTTGCACCATTCACTGAATTTAGTTTTCAGTACTAGGAAACAAATATGTATTTCAGGTGGATGAATATTTCTGAGAATAATCTTGTGAAAAGTTGATTAGAAATCCACATAGATGAACATGAATGAATTTAGGCAGTGCATAATAAGATGCATATATTTCATATTTTGAAAATTCTGGAGAATATATATATATATATATATATATATATATATATATATATATATATATATATATATACACACACAATACCCACACAGAGAAATTAAATAGTAGCAATATATATGACAATCAAAATTCATTGTGAAATATATATGCTCCACAGATCCAAAAATATTCATTTTACTGAACATAGATTTATATATAATGTTCTTCAACCAGGAAGCTCACCCTTAAGTTGAATTTTCAGTTCCAACAGTGTTTATGAAGAGTGATCTTTTCTCACAATTTGTATCTTCCAAGTCAGATACCTCAGAAAAATGTACGTGTGATACCAGTTAGGATTCTATATGTGCTTATAAAAATACATGTGCTGAATAGGCTACAGAGAAAGGGAGACAGGAATTCACATATTTGTTAACTTTAAAAACACATGGAGAACTATTTCAACAAAAAATCGACTACATTTATAACTCCTGACCTATATAATGCAAAAAACACGTCCAAAAATACACCAGGCCTCCTCTGAACTGCTTGTATTTCTATTCTGTTTGGGTTATTTTTCTCCATCATATTAGGATTAGTAGTGAGAGTCTAGTAGGGTATAGGTTAGTGTCAGGGATTCAGTATTTCGAATGGAAATTTGGAAAATTAATCCAATGTGTATGCAAATATGTGCTACACAAAAATCTTCCCACTTTCATCCAGAACAATGCCTTGACAATACCTTCGCCCCAAGTAAGACACAATTAGAGGAAAAGAGTTAGAAAATCTGTGAATACATAAGTGGAATGGAAAATTCTCAGGAGTTTACAACCGTGGAGGTGGTAGAGGAGTTTCCAAAAGTAAGGGATAATGTAAACTCTCCACAAACGGGGAGCTCTGCTGGCCTAAAGACTTCTTGAGAAACTGCCTCTGAGGTTGGGCACTTGAAATATATTTTGTTGTACGGAGCTTTTGGTTCCTTTCTAGTGAGTCCATCAAAGATGGGTCTGCATCTATGTGTCACCTAGAGGACATGGTTTCTGATTTTCCAATGAATATGAGGCAAGAGTGCTGAATTCTCTCTTTGGATTTAAATTGTGGCAACAGGGGGCTAAGTGGTCTCCACCCTGTGGACTGTGAAGCCATTTGGAATTCCTCCAATGTTTGTGGTGTTAATTGCTGCTGCACTGGATGTTTGGTATGTGCTTCATGAAATACAAGGAGATCAACAAGGACACAGTGCTGTAGGGAGGTCTGTCATGTGTGGTGGGAAAGAGTCTGCAGAAGAAAGCACCCACCAGGCTTCAATCTCACATAGCTTGCCCCCTTGAGCATAGCAACCGGATTCTGAATATTGCCCTGAAACCTCTGCATATAACAAGGTGCCTTTACATATAAGGGTCTGCTGGCTGCACCATGTCAGTCACAAGCCATTTGGAATCCAATGGCAGATCCACATGGCCCCACCAGAGATGTTTTATCACACACCTGCACACCACTCCTCTAGGCCCACTAGTCAGCAGGCTCCAACTTTCTGGCATCTCTGTTCTACACCATTTCATGAAACCCAGTTTATCAAGGCACTGTATGGTACACTCATGGTCAGCAACAGGACATCCAAATGTTCTCCAGTGCCAGCTGTTCATGGGAATTTCAAAAATTTCATGGTATTTATCTAGCCATTTTTCAAGGATGTAGTTGGAGGCACTGTGGGTTTCAATTCATTCTGGAACCATTAAATGTGAGAAAGTTCATTTCAAAGAAAGCTCTGGAGAGGTATCACAGGCAAGGCTTCCCAATGAGTGGCCAAAATGTCACATGAAGGCAGGGGCTTTGAGGTCTACAAGGTGAGGTCCATGTGTGTTTTGCCTCTCAAGTACAGATGCCAAGTTTTTCAGAATAAAATCATGTGATATCCTGGCTGATATTCCCAGTGCTCTGTGGAAAGCCACTCTGGCCCTAGAAAAGTTTGCAAAGGCAATTCTTATGTGTGGCCTCCTAAGATCACAACACAATTCATGGCAATACTTCTCTGAGTTCAGTTCCAGAGTTCAGTCTCTAAGAGGAATCACACCAGAGTTCAAGACCAGGTGGACCAAATCATCACTTTTAACTGCCACACAAATGACCACAATTAAAACCAAAACACTCCCACGTATCCCTCATCTTCGTCCATATAGGCACTCACCATAAACTCTGGCTGGTGTTTTCCATGAGTTGTGCATCTCAGGAAAGTGTCGAAAATAAGCTCCCTTGCCACTCATTTGCCTAAAGTCAGGGTGGCCTTGACACCCTTCGTGTGGACCAGGAGTGATCAAATTGGCCTGCCATTAATACTGATCTGCTTCTCCAATTTGAGGCCTACTGACGGTCACATATAGATTCTTCATGTAATTTGGAGTCATGATAAAACCCAAGCACTTCTGCTGGGCTTTGAAGAACTCATTTGACCCAAAGGATCCCTATTTTCATTTGATGGAATTCAGGAACCTAACAGAGGAAGGCAAGAGACTTCACCCACAATGACTGCACTTTTTGCCATTTTGTTTTTGGATGCATACATGGGATCTTTATTTAGATCAATCAGGTGCTGAGAATCTAAGCCACAGCCTCACAAAGGGCCAAGAGGCTGATTCAGACACATCTCTTTCCAAAGCAATTAAGCAAAGAGCCACAGGTGATGCTCATTTATTTCCATTTAAAAACAGTTTTCTTCAGACTTCAGAAAGGGGTGGCCTGAGGCAAAGACCTTCCTGACATTCAGGGCAACAGAACAATAGGTAAGCAAATGGCCCAAAGCAGGGTTTCTCCACTGATACTTTCCTGGTCACACTGATATCTAAGTTTTCTGAGATGCTCGCCATTCTCTTCAGCTATCCAGTACATGGCCATGTGAAAGAGCATTTAGGTGGTACATATCTTGGACAAAATACCATGAGGCTATTCTTTAGTGGGGCCAGAATTCAGGAAGAAAACAGGAACTTAGGAAGATAGCAGGTGTTGCACATCAATAAGCCTGCCACACTCTTTTCATAAATTGGGCAGGATGAATGCTGGAAAGATGCCTACTAGACAGGAAACATCCATTGATGCATTCTCTTTTTTAATGTCTACATCCATAGACACAGTGTGATACATAGACATAGAAACACTCACCTTGTCAAACGACATTCTAGAAACAGTCCAGTCCAAACCAAACAAACCGCTTTTTCTACCTGTTCTCAGAACATGAGACAAAACCACAAACTCACACCCACACCCACAAAGGCACCTCCTTCCCCCAAGTAGGTCTGTGACTATATGGAATGTCCTCTGACGGCGGGCCATACTATCTTTCTCTGAAATTGCCTGTCCTGTCTCAGATCTGGTCCTTTGGCCAACTCTCTGAGGTTGTCAGTAGCCAGTGGTGAGCCACTACCTGCTTTTTAAGCACAGGACCATCTTCAGAGCTTTCCGGGCGTTTGCCCATCCTCAAATCAGTAGATACCAAGAATGACTTACCCTGTCCTTGGTAAATCCAAACAAGTGAGCCCACTGGGAGTGGGACTGGGAATGGCTCAGGGTGCCTGCCTCCTGGATCCCAAGTTCAGAGAGTTCCATCACCAAGAAAGTTAGGTAGGTCAATTCCTTCAGGAACTGAATGAGGTCACTGCATTGACAAACACTTTGTCCTAACAGTTGCTTCCAAGAGTCTCATGAGATAGAGGCTGCCCCTAGTTCCTGTGACACTTTCACAAATTAGAATTGCATATCAACCATAGGCACCCGGGAATAGCTTTCCACACAGGTCTCATTTGGTCCATCTTCCCTACATTAAGAATAGAGAGGCAGATTCAGACACATCCCTTCATCCTGACCAGGGTTTTTGCCATGGAAGATGACTTTGCTCTCTTAGGTCCTTCATAGCTGCCTACATCTTATCCAGGGATAATTTTTGCATGAACCTTTGAGGTTCTCAGCAGGTGGAAGATCCCCTATATTCCTGTATTGTAAGACCAACTCTGTCCCTGCTCTTTTATAAAGTTATATTGAGCGAACAGTGTATGATTAGGGTTAATAACAGGTTTTATTTGGGTTAGGTATCATTCTGCGAGATGAATAATGGTATTGGGAACCTGCGATATTTACAACAATATACAGGTGAAATAAGTTTGAAAACAGAAATCTAGGTAAGATTTGAAGCCCATTAAGGCATTACGCCCTTGAGTGGGTTACATAGATTTGAATTATATTCTGCACAGACATCTCAGATAAATCGAGATACAATGGCATAGAACCTTGTACTTTGGATGATTGAATGTCGAAGAGAACATCCAGTCAAAAAGGGATAGTCGGTAGGATTAGGAAGATAGTCGGTAGGTTTAGAAAGAAGAGTGAGTATAGAAGTGGGACCGAAAGTTCTTTAGAATTAGAGTTTTGGGTAGAGGGTGAATGTAAATGTCAGCATATGTGAAGAGTCAGTCAAAATAATGAACTGGAATAATACGTAGATAAGAAGATATCAATAGAGACATATGTAAATCAGGCAAAGTATAAAGTGAGTGATAGGATTAGAAATTTTGAACAGGGTTTAGGTTGAATATATAGTCTTAGGAAGAAACAAATATGTAGTCACCAATAGGATTGACATTTGAGAGCATTAGGCAACCTGGACATGGATGTTTTTAGTAATCCATGCTCACTCTCCATTTAGGCCTTGGTAAAATCATAAGTGTGACCTCTGCTTTTTGTGTCCAGAATATTACTGTGAAAAAATGCATATGTAGATCAGGTGACATGAGTATTTCTACCACCAATTCTGGGAGCAACATTTTGAAGACGAAGAAATTAGTATTGGGGTTACAAATAGATGTACCCTGTGTCTATGAAAATAGAGATAATGCATGAATAGACCATACTGTGAATTAATAATATAACTGTTCCAACATTAAATAATGGATTGATTTGATATCTGAAAATATACAGGAAATCTTATATTGATATACAATCATTCATTCCAACCAATTATTCATCTAATGGTAATATTAGGGTTATGGTTTATCATGAAGAGTGTGTAAGTTTTGTATCAAAATGATTATGGAATTCGAAAATAATGTGTTTGAAAAGAAGTCTCATGAAAAGACCAGTCAAGAAACCTGGAGAAATACATGTGTTGTGAAGCAGGAAATGATTTGAAGTGAATCAAATGCCTACAAATTTGTGAACCTGTGTATGAAATATGTATTTTATGATGTTCATAAACTGAAGAAATAGCAATTTACTAGTGTTGAATAAAATGAACTTCAAAATACACATCATGTCCCTTAGGAATTTACTTGCATTGATGTTAAACTGGGTCAGTTACTGTAGAAATATTAGGATTGTATGCACCATTCACTGAACTTAGTTTTCAGTACTAGGAAACAAATATGTATTTCAGGTGGATGAATATTTCTCATAATGATCTTGTGAAAAGTTGATTATAAATCCACATACATGAACATGAATGAATTTAGGTAGTGTATATAAGACACACATATTTCATATTTTGAAAAATTTAGAGAGTGTATATATATATATATATATATATATATATAGATATAGATATATAGATATACACACACACAAAACACACAGAGAGGCAATTAAAAGTAGCAATATATATGCCATTTGAAATTCATCATGAAACATATATCAACCAGATTCAAAAATATTTATTTTACTGAACATGGATTTATGTATAATGTTGTTCTACTAGGAGGCTCACCCATCATTTGAATTTTCAGTTCCAACAGTGTTTAGGATGAGTGATCTCTTCTCACAATTTGTATCTGCCAAGTCAGCACACCTCAAAAGAATATATGTGTGATACCAGGTAGGATTCTATATGTGCATATAAAAATACATGTGTTTAATAGGCTACAGAGAAAGAGAGACAGGTATTCACATATTTGTTAACTTTAAAAACACATGGAGATCTATTTCAATTAAAAATTAACTAGATTTATTACACCTACCCTATATCATGCAAAAGGCAAGTCCAACTATACACCATGTCTCCTCTGAACTGCTTGTATTTCTATTCTGTTTGGGTTATTTTTCTCCATCATATTAGGATTAGTAGTCATTGTCTAGTAGGGTATGTTTTAGTGTCAGGTGTCTCGGCCGGCAGGACACATCAAAGTGTGCGTCAAACCTCGTTGGGGAGGAATGAAGGGACAAGAGAAATGAGAGATGACAGCAAGACAGGAGTTCTGATCATGCTGCAAACTTTTACAGTTTTCACAGGGTATTTATATGTTGCAGATAGGAAATCTCTCTTATGATCAGTTGCTGGATGTCTTCACAGTGTGAGATAACCTCAGGATATTTCAGAAAGACAGATGGCCGCAGGATGTCTCAGGGAGATAGATGGCTGTCGGATGTCTCCTATGCAGGATGTCTCCCAGAGGGCTGTTTCTTGTAAGTGTCAGGCTATTCTTTGAGGAGAACTTCCTTCTAGCCCCTCACCTTTCCCCCTTTCTTATATAAAATATTTGACCATACCTTACTGGCCAATGTTTAAGGGGGTGATAGAGGCTCTGTTTCTCAAGGAGGCCTTAGAATATCTCCTGATCTGAGAGAGCATGTTTACTAGAAGATTTCTTGGTGGCCATGACATGTTTTCGAGGAGACGGCTTTGAGGGGGATGCATGCCAACCGCCATGCACCAGAGCGTGTCACTCAGAGGTCTTGTGTTTGGGTATCCATGTATCCATCCTCCCACAGTCTTTCCTGCACCCTCCATTATTATGGCCTAAGGTCCTCACTTCATGGGTGCATCCTCCCCCAAGCGAAGGGGCACATTGAGGACGAACCCTTATGGCAATGGCAGAAGATGGTTAGTCAGAGCTGTTACTTATAGTTTTATGTAAGAAAGAGAGATCTGTGGGGATGCAAACTTAAGAAATAAGCCTGTGAGAAGGGTAGAACATCCTTTTAAATGTTGGCAGCAAGGTCTTCCATCTCCAGACGATGATAGTGCACCTGTATGAGCTTAGAGGCCAAAATATTAATCTGTTCTTTAATAAATTGTACCAGCCTGTTTATAATGTAGGGTCCTAAGGACACTATTAAAAGTAAACCCAACAAAGGGCCTATTAGGGGAAGAAGGTAGGGTAGAAATCCATTATGCCCAGTCCAGAGTGGATTTTCAAATAGTTCCCTTCGTCTCTTTTTTAGATCTTCTTGAACCTGCTTAATTTTAGTGCATACTATGCCTAATTAATTGGCATAAATGCAGCATCATTCCCCTAAAGCCAAGCGAATACTTCCCTGGTTAACTGTTAGCAAATCTAAGCCTCGTGTGTTTTGAAGGAACACTTCTGCTAGGGAGTCTATTTGGTCCTGCAAATCTTTAATGGTTCCTGATAGAGTTTGTACATCATTTATAAAGTTGTTGAGACAGGCGACGGTAAGAGTGTATAGTCGTTCCTAAACCAGTGTACCTGTGCCCACAGCAGCTGTTATTTCAAGGCTTGCAATGAGTGGTAAGGCATGTATTGCCCGCCTGTGTCTTATGACTTAGGTGTCTAGGCTAGGAATGGGTAGACGTTCGTCTCATGGGACAATAGTTATATCAGGGAGGAATAAGGTAAGAACACAGCCACTGATCCAATTCGCTGGAAGCCTGGGGAAGGCCGAGTTTTCTCCACACATAAAAACTGTGCCATTGGGTAACAAAGAGTTGGGTTGGGTGAGGAATAATTTTGTACTGTTGAGCAATTTCCAAAGGAAGTAACTCCAGCATCAATATCATAGGTATTATTCTGCATCGTGCCTAAAAGACATAATGTAAATGTGCCTACAGGCTGTAATTATAAAAAAATCTGGGTTGGCATGTATTATCATTGTCTATGATAGAATTAATAGGAACTGCCATAGGCATGATTGTCCCTGTTGTCATGCAGAGCCAGCAATCACCAGCAATGGTGGGGTTGGAATTATTAAGCAAGGAGAAGGTAGTTTCCAAAATTTCTAATGTATTAGTATCTAAACCTGGGAGCTGGGATTTAGGCTACATTAAGGGATGATATGTGAGCTCAGGAATTTGGGGTTTCAAAAGTTTGATTATCTGAGGATGCTTGACGATAAGAGACCCCTGTAGGGGCCTTAATGGGCCAGCAGGAGGGTTTACCAACAGTGCCTTGCCACCCAGGTGACTGTAGCTTGGTGTATTTGCCATCTCCTCCCCGGTCAAAGAGAAAGGGGGTATAATGAATAGTGGTCCCCCCTTCTGCATGAGGATTAGTTAGGGAGGCTTCAAAAAATGTTTCTCCTTGCTTGTTAACACAAATTAAGAGCGACACATAACAAGAGCCATATATTGCCTGTGTATTCGTACAGGTTGCAGAACAATTTTGGAGAGCTTTACTTGTACTAGGGGGAATAATCTTTGGCTTGTTAACACATACACATTTAGGCTGATGAACTACTCTGAGTTTATGGTCAACCTCGGCCAGGAGGTAAACCACTTTAGTCACGCAGTCAGCAGTCTGGGTCCAACTAGTGGGAGCCTGAGTCCAAGATCCTCACTTGCACTCGCAGGGGGGCCCAAAAAGCTACTCCATGATGTTGGAAGGTGGAGGGCCAAGGCCTCCGTGTACAACCCTGTTCAGCAAAGTGCCTTAAGCAGAATCCAAACACAGATTGTTGGCTGCGTCTGAAAAAGAGGAAAATTTGTCTTCAGGGGGAGGACCTCCGTCTCTGGGTTGAGGTAAGTCATTAACCTGTTTAACCAGGTGTTCTGGTAACTATCTTGGGGCTGCTTGCTCTTGGTTCAAAACACAAGCTGAGCCTCGTCCCCAGATGAAAAGAGGATCTGGGCCTTTCCATTTATTTGTAAGGGGATTGTGCCACATAACAGGTGGGCGAACAGAATTGGACGAGGAATGCCAGTGTCTGTCTGTGGCTGAATGGCCTTCACTGTCGAGAGTAAGAAAAATAAGGGCAAATAATGCATGGTTAAGGCGATGCCTTGGAGTGGTAAATATAAAGGCGGAAGCCTTAAAGAGGGTTAGCCAAGTCTTTAAGGTATGGTGGGCACGTTCCACAATGCCGCGGCCCTGAGGTTTGTATGGAATTCCAGTAGTATGACAAATTTGCAAGGTAGCACAAAATTCTTTAAACTTGGCACTGGTATATGCAGAACAATTTTCTGTTTTAATATGTATTGGTTTACCCATTACGGAAAAGGCTGAAACAAGATGAGAAAGGACATCTTTGGTACCCTCTCCAGAATGCGGTCATGCAAAAATAAAGCCACTGAAGGTATCTATAGAAACGTGTATATATTTGGTTTTTCCAAATTCAGGAAAATGAGTAACATCCATTTGCCAAACATCCATTTGCAGTAATCCTCTGGGGTTAATTCCCAAGTGTTGAATGGGGAGGGAGACAGCGCAACCAGGGCATGTTTTACTATCTCTCGTGCCTGTTGCCTGGTAATTTTACAAAGTAATCGAAGGCTCTGGGAATTTAGATGGTGAAAATTGTGTAACTCCATTTCCTTTTGAATGGATCCAACAAAAATTGGAAAGATGGAACGAGTTGCTACATCAGCTTGGGGATTACCTTGTGTTAGAGGGCCGGGAAGATCAGAGTGTGCCCTGATTTGTCCTAAGAAAAATGGGTGTTGTCTGGCCTAAATGAGTTGCTGAAGCTAGTGAAACAGAAAGGCTACATTGGAAGAAGCCTTAATAGTGAGTGAAATCTCCAGCAGGAGCACAGAATGAGCAATGCAGGCACTGTCTGCATAAATATTAACAGGATTATCAAAAAATGTTATAAAAACTTGTGTTATGGCAAACAATCCAAAAACTGTGCTGACTGATAGACACTATCAAAGGTGGTAGGCTGGTTATTGACAACAAAGACTGCATGGCCATTATTGGAACCATCTGTAAAGACAGTAAGGGCTTGAGGAATGGGAGCCTTTTGAGTAATTTTGGGAAAAATAAATGGATGTAACTGGACAAAATGTAAAAGGGGGTCATTGGGGAGGTGGTTATCAATTGTTCCCAAAAGCCTGATAGGGCAATACCTGATTCATCCACTGTCTGTAGTAAAAATTTGGTTTGGTCCTTAGTATATGTAATTAAAATATTATCAGGGTCTTTGCCAAAATGTTGTCAAGAAAGCAAACGACATTTAATAATAATAGAAGCTACCTGAGCAAGATAAACAGTAATATCCTCGGAGGATGTGGTGGATAAACGGACCCAAAGCAAGGGGCAGCCTTTAATTTTAAAATGTGTATTTCGCTGCCGAAATACTCCTGTGGGTGTATGAGGAGTGTGTAAAATAACCAGAACCAGAGGGTGGTTGTAAGAAATTTGTGTAACAAACTGTTGGGCAATGGTTTCTGTGACTTGGTTTAATGCCTATCATGCCTCGGGAGTAAGCTTTTGAGAGAAGGAGGGGTGAGAATCACCTCTCAAAATATCATTAAGATGCAAAAGTACACAAGTGGGTAATTTTAAATATGTTCTTATCCATTGAATATCCCCAGGTAATTTTTGAAAATCATTAAGCATGTGAAGATGGTCCACACGTAGTTGAATTTTAAGAATTTGGATCTGATTATCTTGAAGTTTAAGGCCCAAATAGGTATAAGGGTCCTGTGTTTGAAACTTATCAGGAGCTATCTGTAGTCCAAAGGTAGTGAGGGTTTTGTGAAGGTCCAAGTAATAATTATAAAGGTCATGGGTGTTAGGTGCAGCAATTAAAAAATCATCCATTTAATGTAAAATATAAATTTGTGGCCATCGCTCTCTCACAGGGTCTACTGCTTGAGTAACGTAATTTTGGCAAAGACTAGGGCTGTTGGCCATACCGTGGGGAAGAACCTTTCATTGAAATCTCTGCATAGGGCCCTGAAAATTAATGCGAGGGATACTAAAGGCAAAATAGTGTCTATCCTCAGGATGTAAAGGAATGGTAAAAAAGCAAACTTTTCAGTCAATAACCATTTTACAATTGTTTTTGGGAATTGCCACTGGTGTGAGAATACCTGACTGTAGTGCTCCCATCGGGAGCATAACTTTATTAGTGGCACACAAATCTTGCAAAAGGCGCCACTTGCCTGATTTTTTATTGATAACAAAAATTGGAGTATTCCATGGTGAGGTTGAGGGCTCTACATGGCCAGCTGCCAGCTGTTCCTGCACTAACATGGAGGCAGCCTCCAATTTTTTCTTAGGTAAGGGGCCACTGATCCACCCACACAGGAGTCAAAGTCTCCCAAATAATTTTATCTGCATGAGGTACAGGAGGGTCAGGGACCAACACTAAAAATCCGAATACCCAAGGCCATATGTATTTGTTTTTTGTATGGGTTGTATAGGCTCAACCAGTTTTTGTCTCAGTCTCCCCAGGCTTGTACCAGGGACAAAATTCATACGAAGCATTTGATGAGTCACCATGAAATTGGGACTGGGAAGAATAACTTCCATTTGACTCAAAATATCTCGGCCCCATTGGTTAATAGGTTAGGTCAGGAACATCAAAAAAAGTGACAGTTGACTTATTACCCTCTTTATCAGTCCAGCTAATAGACCTAGAGCTGACCGGAGGATTTTTTGATTGTCCTATTCCTTTAAGGTCAGTCAGGTTTTGGGGTGAGGGGCCAACCAGATGGCCAGTATTTTTTAGACATAATTGTGGCATCAGCTCCAATATCTAGAACTCCTTGGAATTTCTTTCCTTCAATAAGTAAGGTAAAGGTGGGTGTATTGTGAGAAATTGGCTGAACCCAATACACATCAGAGGAGCCCAAGGAGGCAGTCCCCCGCGGTAGGTTTGGGTGGTGGAAGTGCCTCCTGAATCCAAGGAAAGGAGTATTAATTGTGCAAGTCTTGTTCCTGCGGGGATGGCCACAACTCCATTAATAGCTGTGGCCAGTATTTTTATTTCTCCAGTGAAATCATTATCAATAATGCCAGGGAAGACCTGAACACCTTATAAGGTAGTTGAGGCTCTTCCAAGAATAAGGGCACACGTATGAGATGGAGGGGGACCCTTAATTCTAGTGGGTATTAACTGGGTCCCATGCAAAGTGTCTAATATTGTCTCAGTGGTGGCACAGAGGTCCAATCCTGCGCCGCCTGGGGTGGCTCGTTGGAACGAGGCAATTGTGGAGAAGGATTTTGAAGTAGGTTGGTAGTTTGGGAGGGAACAAACCTTATTGCCCCTGGGTTTGTCTTGGGCAAGTCGGGGCCAGGGGTTGGCCCTGCAGTGATTTTCCAAGAAGCAGGAAGAAATAGGCTGTCCGAGGGCATTTGTCTTAGATCTACACTCACTGGCCCAGTGATGACCTTTACCACATCTAGGGCAAAGAGTAGCTGGGGGCGGTTTAGCCCCAGTTTGAGGAGACACTATTCCTAGGGTTTGTTTGCCTATCAGACACTCGTGTGTAAAATGGCGAGGTTGTTTTCAAGTAAAGCAAGTAGGTGAGCCAGGATTGTGAAAGGCCTTGGTAAAGGTGGCACCCAAGGCAAGACGCATGGCATGGGCTGCACCCACCCCTGCACAGAGTCTAATAAAGTCAGAAAGTTTTCTTTTATCCTTATGTGGTCGAAGAACACCCTGACATGCTGGCTTGGCGTTTTCAAAGGCAAGATGTTTTACAAAGGTGCTTTCGCTTTCGCTTGGTCCAAGCAAGCATTCTGTGGCTACGTTAAGCCGGGAAACAAAGTCGCTATAAGGCTCGTGAGGCCCTTGTCATATTTTTGCCAGGGAATTGGTAGCTGAGGCCTTTTGAGGGACGCGTCTCCAAGCATGTAAGCCAGCCATCTGAATCTGCGCCAAAAGTCCAGCAGGGAAACATGCCTGTTTATTTTTAGTGTCAAAAGGCGCTTTGACCACTAACTTAACATAAGTCCAGGATTTAGAGGAGGCCTTTGTTAAATTTTTTTGAGCAGTTGCCCAACAGTGCTCTTTGAAATTGAGTTCCATAACAGGAAGTCTCCAGCACGAGTGTACCTCAGGTTTGAAATTTCCAATCATTGGTAGTAAGCCATTGTGCGCTGAGGATTTCTAATAAAGCCACTCTGTAGGGCGCAGTGAGGCCAGAGTGAGCACAAGCCTTTTTAAGTTTTTCAAGAAAATGCAGGCTTAATTTTTAGTACACACTCTGGGTTCTTTCCTGCCTGGGGGTGAACTCCTCATCCTCTGAGTCCTGATCTCCTGGATCCATTTCCCCCGCTTTCTCCTCTTGTTCATCATGTAAGTCTTTGACCTCAGACTGGGCAGGCATATCTATCTGACTGCGGGTTACTGGGAATGTGAGAACAGGCTGATGGAGCAGCGTAGCCTTTTTATTAGACCGCTGAGGGGCAGCTTGCCTTGACTCCATGTCTAAGGCTAATGAGCAGAACTCAGAGTCAAGGGATCTTAATTCTTTTAAAAGTTGGATCTGTTCCCGTCTATGCTGGAGAGACTGTCGCAAGGGAGCCAGGCTAGGCAAGGAAAGTGGAGAAAAAATATCTGAGGGGGGATGTTGGCCCCTGAACGGCCGGATCACAAGAGGCATGAGGGATATAGGAGGGAGGTGGATGGGTAAGTTCTATAGGCTCTGGCAGGGACCTGAGAGGTGGTGGGTCTTCTGAATGGTGGTGAGCTTCTTTCTTCTCCAAGGTAGCCTCCTCCCCAGGGGTCAATGTGTCTCTGGGATTTAAAACTGGATAAAGGTAGTTGGTAACCATTGGAGCCTTATTCATTAGGGTGGTATTTTGAGGTGGACCAGGAAGGTTCCCAGGGTCCTGGGGAGACTGAGAAGGGTCTATATCTGTACTAACTGATGGGCATGCTGAGGGGGGACGAGAGGTCATTTGCATAGTCTCTTTCCCAATCCTGACAAATTTTAAGGTACCATTGTCAAAGGGTGAACTTTTAAGAATTTCATTAATTAAGTTCCAGTAAGAAAACGTGGGAACAGGCACCCTTTCTGTGCCAAAGTATTCATAATAATCTTTTAAACAGTCTCCTACTCTAAGTCATCATTTATCATCAATGGTTCCTTCAAAGGAAAACCATGGACACAATTCTCCTATGTATGAACAGAAAAATTTTAAGTCCTTTTTCTTAACACGTTCCCACCATGTCTTGAAGAACTCCTTCAGGGCTGACAAAAACAAATCATGTGACGAAACTGCTTGTCCCATGGTGGGTCACTCACTGTGCATCATCCCCACACTCCTACTGGATATGTCTCTAGGTGGTGTCTGCTGAGGCAATCGCGATCTCCGCTTGACCAAGTCTTCCAGGAGGACGGGGTTCCCCCTCAGTCAAAGGCTTGAGACCCAGTCGGTGGGCGCCAGATGTTCAGGCCGGCAGGACACATCAACGTGGGCAGCGAACATAGATGGGGAGGAATGAAGGGACAAGAGACACGAGAGATGAGAGGAAGACAGGAGTTCTGATCAAGCTGCAAACTTTTATTGTTCACACAGGGGATTTATATGCTGGAGATGGGAAAGCTCTCTTATCAGTAGTTCCTGGATGTCTTCACAAGGTGAGATAACCTCAGGATGTTTCAGGAAGACAGATGGCCGCAGGAAGTCTTCGAGAGACAGATGGCTACATGATGTCTCCCAGGCAGGATGTCTCCCAGGGGGCTGTTTCTTGTAAGTGTCAGGATATTCTATGAAGGAGAATTCCTTCTACCTATGAAAGACAGGGATTCAGTATTTCGAAAGGAATATTGGAAAATAAATCCAATGTGTATGCAAATATGTGCTACACAAATATCTTCCCACTATTATTCAGAACAATGCCTTGACATTACCTTCACCCCATGTAAGACATAATTAGAGGAGAAGAGTTACAAAATCTGTGAATACATATCTGGAATAGAAAATGCTCAATAGTTCACAAACTTGGAAGTGGGAGAGGAGTTTCCAAAAGTAGGAGACAGGGTAAAAACTCCACAAACATGGAGCTCTGCTGGCCTAAAGACTTCTTGAGTAACTGCCTCTGAGGTTGGGCACTTGAAATATATGTTGTTGTCAGAAGCTTTAGCTATCTCTGTAGTGAGACCATCAATGCTGGGTCTGCATCTATGTGACCTGAAGGACATGATTTCTTATTTTCCAATGAACATGGGGCAGCAGTGCTTAATTCTCTATTTGTAGGTAAACTGTTGCCACTGAGCGCTAAGTGTCTCCCAGTGTAGACTGTGAAGCCAATTGGTCATCCTCCACTTTTTGTGGTGTTTCTTGCAGCTGCACTGGGAGTTTAGTATTTGCTTCACTAAATACAAGAAGTTCAACTGGGACACAGTGCTGGAGAGAGTTCTGTCACGTGTGGTGTGTAAGGGTCTGGAGGAGAATGCAACAACCAGGCTTCTATTCCACATAGCTTGCCCTCTTGACCATAGTAATCTGATTCTGAACATTGCCCTGAAACCTCTAGATATAACAAGATGCCTTTACATACAAGGGTCTGGGGGCTGTACCATGTCAGTCACAAACCATTTGGAAGCCAATTCCCAATCCACATGATCCCACCAAAGCTGTTTTAACACACACCTGCACACCACTGCTCTAGGCCCACTACTCACCAGGCTCCAAATTACTGGCATCTCTGTTCTACACCATTTTCATAAAAACCAGTCAATCAAGGCACTGTCTGGTACACTCATGATCATCAATAGGACATCCAAAGGTTCTCCAGTGCCACCTGTTAATGGGAATTTCAAAAATTTCATGGTACTCATCTAGCTATTTTTCAAGGATGAAGTTGGAGGCACTCTGGGTTTCAATTCATTCAGGAACCATTAAATGGAGAGGAATCTCATTGCAATGAAAGCTCTGGAGTACTCTAACAGGCAAGGTTTCCCAAAGACAGGCCAAAAGGTCACATGAAGCCAGGCGTTTGAGGTCTACAATGTGTGGTCCATGTATGTTTTGACTTGCAACTATGGCTGCCAATTCTTTAAGAATAAAACTGTGTGCTATCCTTCCTGAGATTCCCATTGCTGTGTGCAAAGCCATCCAGGGCTTAAATCTCAGTTTCCAAGGGCGACTCTCATGTGCGCCCTCCTGAAATCCCAACACAATTCATAGCAATACTTCTTTGAGTTAAGTTCCACAACTCAGTCTCTAAAAGGAATCACACCAGTGTTCAAGCATAGGTGGACCCAGTCATCTCTTCCAACGGCCACACAAAGGACCACAATTAAAACCAAAACACTCCCACATGGCCCTCATCTTCTTCCATATAGACACTAATCATACCTTCTGGCTGTAGGTTTCCATGAGGGGTGGAGCCAAAGACAGTGTCCAAAATAAGGTCCCTTGCCCCTGTTTTCCTAAAGTCAGTGTGGCCAGGGCACCCTTCCTGTGAACCAGGAGTGATCAAAGAGGCCTGCTGTTAATACTGCTCTGATTCTCCATTTTGAAGCCTACTGACTCTGGGGTATAGATTCTTTATGTTAATTGGAGTATTGAGAAAACCCAAGCACCTATGGGCTAGCCTCTGCAGGGCTGTGAAGAACTCCTTTGACCCAACGGATCCATAATCTCAATGATGAAGGTCAGGAACCATACAGAGGAAGGAGAGAGACTTCATCCACAATGACTGCTCTTTTGGCTCTTTTGGTTTTGGATGCACACATGGGATTTTTCTATAGATTCATCAGGTGGTGAGAATCAAAGCCACAGACTCACACAGGGCCAAGAGGCTGATTCAGACACATCTCTTTCCAAAGCAATTAAGCAAAGAGCCACAGGTGATGCCTATTCATTTCCACTTGAAAACTGTTTTCTTCAGGCTTTACAAAGTGGTGGCCTGAGGAGAAGACCTTCCTGACATTCACGGCAACAGAAGAATAGGTAAACAAAAGGCCCAAAACAGGGTTTCTCCACTGAGACTTTCCTGGTCACACTGATAATTGAGTTTTCTGAGATGTTCCCATTCCCTTCAGCTATCCAGTACATGGCCATGTCACAGAGTTTGGAGGTGGTACATATCTTGGACACAAAACCACGATCTTATTCTTGAGATTAGCTAGATTTCAGGAAGAATACCAGAACTTAGGATGGTAGTATGTGTTGCCCATCCATTAGGCAAGCCGCAGACCATTCATAAATTGGGCAGGATGAATGTTGGGAAGCTTTCTACTAGACAGGACACATCTATCGATGCATTCTCTTTTCTAATGTCTACAACCACGGACTCAGTGGGATACACAGACATTGAAACACTAGCCTTGTGAAATGACTAACTAGAAACAATTCACAGCAAACCAAACAATCAAACTTTCCTACCTATTCTCAGAACATGAGACAAAACCACAGACCCACACGGACACCCACAACCACACAGACCCCCAAGTAGGTCTGTGACTATCCTGAGTGTCCTCTGACAGGGGGGCCATAATATATTGCCCCATAAGGGGCTGTCCTGTCTCAGATCTAGTCTCCGTGGCCAACTCTGTGATGCTGTCAGGAGCCAGCAGTGAGCCACTACCTAATTTCTCAGGAAAGGACCCTCTTCAGACCTTCCTGGGATTTGGCCATCCTCACATCAGTAGGTACCAAGAAAGACTGACTCTGTCCTTGGTAAATCCAAACAAGTTTGACCACTGGGACTTGGACTGGGACTGGCTCTGGGTGCCTGGCTTCCTGAATCCTAAGTTCAGAGAGTTCCATAACCAAGGAAGTGAGGTGAGGTCACTTCCCTCAGGAACTGAATGAGGTGAGTACATTGGCAACCACTTTGTCCTAAAAGTTGCTTCCAGATTCCGATGAGATGGAGGCTGCACCTACTTCTGTGACATTTAAAAAATTTAGAATGGTATATCAACCATAGGCACCCGGGAACAGCTCTCCACACAGGCATGGTTTTGTCCATCTTCTCTACATTAAAAAGAGAGAGGATAATTCAGATACATCCTTTCGTCCTGACCGGGTTGTTTGCCATGGAAGATGACTTTTGCTCTCTAAGGTCCTTCATTGCTGCCTACATCTTCTCAAAAGATTATTTCTGCATGGACTTTTGAAGTTCTCAGCTGGTGGAGGATCCCCTACCTTCCTGTACTGAAAGAACAACTCTGTCCCTGCTCTTCTGTAAAGTGAGATTGAGGGAACAGTGTATGGTTAGGGTTAATAGCGTGTTCGATTTGGGTTAGGAATCATTCTGCTATATGAATAATGGTATTGGGAACCTGTGATATTTATAAGAATATAGACGTGAAATACATGCATGAGAACAGAGACCTAGGAAAGATTTGAAGCCCAGAAATGCATTGGACCCTTGATTGATATACTTAGCTTGAATTATGTTCTGCACCAAGGTCTCAGATACATCGATATACAATGGCATAGGACCATGTACCTCGGGTGATTGAATGTAGAAGAGAACATCCAGTCAAAAAGGGATAGTCCGTACGATTAGGAAGATACTCAGTATGTTTAGGAAGAATAGTGAGTCTAGGAGTTGGACCAAAAGTTCTTTAGCAATAGGGTTTCGGTTTGAGAATGTAAATGTCAGCACATGTGAAGGGACAGTCACAATGATGAACTGGGGAAAATATGTAGGAAAGCAGATATCAATAGGGACCTTAGGAAATCAGGCAAAGTATAAGGTGAGTGATAGGATTAGATATTTTCAACAGGCGTGAGGTTGAATATATAATCTTAGGAAGAAACAAATATGTAGTGACCAATAGGATTGACATTTGAGAGCATTAGGCAACATGGACATGGATGTTTTTAGTAATCCATGCTCACTTTCCATTTAGGCTTTGCACAATGATAAGTGTGACCTTTGACTTTTGTGTCCAGAGTACTTCTGTGGTAAAATGTATATGTAGATAAGGTTACATGAGTATTTCTTACACCATTACAGGGAGAAATATTCTGAAAACTTATACATTATTACTGGGGCTACAAATAGGTTTACCCTGTGTTGATGATTATAGAGATGATGCATGAATAGACCATATTGTGAATAAAGTATATTACTGGTTCCAACTTAAATAATGGATTGAATTTACATCTGAAAATATATAGGAAATCTTATATTGATAGATACACATTCATTCCAATCAGTTATATATCTAATGGTAATATTAGGGTTACGGTTTATCATGAAGAGTGTGTGAGTTTTGCTTCAAAAATAATAATGGAATCAAAAAAAAATGTTTTTAGAAAGAAGTCTAGTGAAAGGCACAATAAAGAAACAAGGAGGAATACATGTGTTCTGAAGTAGGAAGTAATTGAATGTGAACCAAATGCCTATAAATTTGTGAACATGTGGATGAAAATATATATCCTATGATGTCCAAAAACTGAAGAAATTGTAATGTACCAGTGTTGAATAAAAATGAACTTCAAAATACACATCATGTCCCATAGGAATCTACTTGCATTGATGTTAACTGGGTCAGTTACTGTTGAAATATTAGGATTTGTAAGCACCATTCACTGAAGTTAGTTTTCAGTACTAGGAAACCAATATGTATTTCAGCTGGTTGAGTATTTCTGAGAATAATCTTGTGAAATGTTGTTTATAAATACACCTGCAGGAACATGAATGAATTTAAGGACTGTATAATAAGAAACATATATTTTATATTTTGGAAAATCTGGAGAACACACACACACACACACACATTTATATGTAGCAATACATATGCCAATTGAAATTCATCATGAAATATAATTCATCCACATATCCAAAAATATTCATTTTAATGAACATGGATTTATGTATAATGTTTTCCACTAGGAAGCTCACCCATAGGTTGAATTTTCAGTTCCATCAGTATTTAGGGGGAGTCATCTCTTCTCACAATTTTTATATTACAAAGTCAGTGAGCTCACAATAATGTACGTGTGATACCATGTAGGATACTATACATGCATAAAAAAATACATGTGCTGAATAGGCTACAGAGTAAGGAAGACAGGAATTTACATATGTGGTAACTTTAAAAAGTAATGGAGAAATATTACAATAAAAGTTGACTAGATTTATAGCACATACACTTGATAAAGCAGAAGGAAAATCCAAGTATACACCATGCTTCCTATGAAAGGCCTGTATTTATATTCAGTTAGGTTTCTTTTTCTCCAGGATATTAGGATTAGTACTCAGAGTCTAGTAGGGTATGGGTTAGTGTCAGGGATTCAGTATTTCAAATGGAAAATATGAAAATGAATCTAATGTGCATGGAAACATGTGCTACACATAAATCTTCCCACTCTCATCCAGAACAATGCCTTGACATAACCATCGCTCCAAGTAAGACACAATTAGAGGAGAGGAGTTAGAAAATCTGTGAATACATATGTGGGAGGGAAAATGCTCAGGAGTTCACAACACTGGAGTTGGAAGAACAGTTTCCAAAAGTAAGGGAGAGGGTAAACACTCCACAAACATCGAGCTCTGCTGGCCTAAAGACTTCGTGAGAAACTTCCTCTAAGGTTGGGCACATGAAATATATATAATTGTCAGGAGATTTAGCTTCGTTTGTAGTGACACCATCAAATCTGGGTCTGCATCTATGTGACGTGGACGACATGGTTCCTTATTTTCTAATGAACAGGATGCAGCAGTTCAGAATTCTCTCTTTGTAGGTAAACTGTGGCCACTGGGAGCTAAGTGTCTCCCCGTGTGGTCTGTGAAGCCATTTGGTCATGCTCCACTTTTTGTGGTGTTTCTAACTTCTGCACTGTGAGTTTGGTATTGGCTTCACGAAATACAAGGAGTTCAACTGGGACACAATGCTGGAGGGAGTTCTGTCACGTATGGTTGGTCAGGGTCTCCAAGAGAATGTATGAACCAGGCTTCTATCCTGCTTTCCCCCTTGACTCTAGCAACCTGATTCTGAACATTGCCTTGAAAACTCTCCATATAACAAGATGCCTTTACATATAAGTTCTGCTGCCTGCACCTTGTGAGTCACAAGGCTTTTTGAAGCCAATGGAAGATCCAGGTGGTCCTACCAATAATATTTATTTACACACCTACCGTTCACTGCTCTACATCCACTACTCAGCAGGCTCCAACTTACTGGTATCTCTGTTCTTCACCATTTTCACAAAACCCAGTCAATCAAGGCACTATTTGGTACACTCATGATCAGCAATATGATATCCAAAGGTTCTCCAGTGCTATCTGGTAATGGGAATTTCAAAAATTTCATGGAATTTGTTTAGCCATTTTTCAAGGATGAAGTTGAAGGCACTGTGGATTTCAATTCAGGAACCATTAAATGGTGAGGAAGCTAATTTCAATGAAAGCTCTGAAGAATTCTCACAGGCAAGGCTTCCCAAAAAGTGGCCCAAAGGTCACATGAATCCAGGCACAATGATGTGTACTATGTGAGGTCCATGTGTTTTCTGACTCTCAACTATGGCTGCCAAGTCTTTAAAAAAAAAAAACATGTGATATCCTGGCTGAGATTCTCAGTGCTCTATGCAAAGCCACCCTGGACGGAGATCTCAGTTTCCAAGGGCGACTCTCATGCATGGCCTCTTAAATCCCAACACAATTCATGGATATACTTTTCTGAGGTCAGTTCCAGAACTCAGTCTCTAATGGGAATCACAGCAGAGTTCAAGCCCAGGTGGACCCAGTCACCTCTTCCAACCGCCACACAAATGACCACAATTGAAATCAAAACATTCCCACATGGCCCAAATGTTCTTCTATATTGACACTCATGATAAACTCTGGCTGGAGTTTTCCAAAAGGGGAGCATCCCAAGTCAGTGTCCAAAATAAGCTCCCTTGCCCCTCATTTGCCTAAAGTCAGGGTGGCCTGGACACCCTTCCTGTGAACCAGGAATGATCAAATAGGCCTGCCATTAATACTTCTCTGCTTATACAAATTGAGGTCTTCTGACTGTGGGGTTTAGATTATTTATGTGAATTAGTGTCATGAGAAATCAGTAGCACCTATGGGACAGCTTCTGCAGGGCTTTGAAGAACTCATTTGATCCAAAGATCCCTCTTCTCACTTGATGGAATTCAGGAACCTTACAGAGGAAGGTGAGAGACTTCATCCACAATGACTGCTCTTTTGGCCATTTTGGTTTTGGATGCGCACATGGGATCTTTCTTTAGATCCATCAGGTGCTGAGAATCTAAGCCACAGCCTCACACAGGGTGAAGAGGCTGATTCAGACACATTTCTTTCCAAAGCAATTAAGCAAAGAGCCACAGGTGATGCCCATTCATTTCCATTTGAAAACTGTTTTCTTCAGGCTTCACAAAGAGGTGGCCTGAGGCAAAAAACTTCCTGACATTCAGAGCAACAGAACAATAGGTAATTAGAAGTCCCAAAGCAGGGTTTTTTCACTGAGACTTGTCAAAAGCCAGTGGTGAGCCACTACCTGCTTTCTCATAAAAGGCCCCTCTTCAGAGCTTTCCTGGCATATGGCCATCCTCACATCTGTAGGTACCAAGATAGACTGACTCTGTCCTTGGTAATTCAAAACTAGTGACACCACTGGGAGTAGGACTGGAACTGGCTCTGTATGCCTTGCTCCCTGGATGCCAAGTTCCATCACCAAAGAAGTGAGGTTAGGTCACTTCCTTCAGGAGCTGAATGAGGTCACGGCTTTGGCAACCACTTTGTTCTAACATTTGCTTCCAAGGGTCCCATGAGATGGAGGCTTCCCCTACTTCCTGTGACATTTTCACAAGTTAAAATGGTATATCAACCATAGGCACCTTGAAACAGCTCTCCACACAGGCCTGATTTGATCCATCTTCTCTACATTAAGAAGAGAGAGAGGCCGATTAAGACACAACCCTTCATCCTGACCAGGTTGTTTGCCATGTAAGATGACTTGTGCTCTCTCAGGTCCTTCATAGCTGCCTACATATTCTACAGGGATCCTTTCAGCATGGACCTTTGAAGTTCTCATCAGGTAGAAGGTCCCCTACATTCCAGTATTATAAGACCAACTCTGTCCCTGCTCTTCTGTAAAGTAAGATTGAGGGAACACTGTATCTTTAGGGTTAATAACAGGTTCAGTTTGGGTTAGGAATTATTTTGTGGATGAATAATGGTTTTGGCATCCTGCGATATTTATAAGAATATAGAGGTGAACTGAATGTATGAAAACAGAAATCCAAGTAAGATTGGAAGGCCAGAAAAGTATTGGGCTCTTGATTGTGATACTTAGAATTGAATTACGTTCTGCACAGATGTCTCAGATAAATCGATATACAATGGCATAGAACCTTGTACCTTGGATGATTGAATGTAGAAAAGAACATCAAGTCAAAAAGGAATAGTTGGTAGGATTAGGAAGATAGTAGGTAGGTTTAGGAAGAAGGGTGAGTGTAAGATTTGGAACAAAATTTCTTTAGCAATAGGATTTCAGTTAGAAAATGAATTTAAATGTAAGCACATGTGAAGAGTCTGTGACAATGATGAACTGGGGAAAATATGTAGGTAAGCCGATGTCAATAGAGACATTAGGAAATCAGGCAAAGTAAAAAGTGAGAGATAGGCTTAGACATTTTCAAAGGGTCGAGTTGAATATGCAATCTTAGGAAGAAACAAATATGTAGTCACCAATAGGATTGACATTTGAGAGCATTAGGCAACTTGGACATGGATGATTTTAGTAATCCATGTTAATTTTCCATTTAGGCTTTGGTACAATCATAAATGTAAACTTTGAATTCTGTGTCCAGAATATTTCTGTGAATACATGTATATGTAGATAAGGTGACATGAGTATTTCTTCCACCATTTCTGGGAGCAATATTGACTGATTACTTCTGACTGATAGGTACAGATTCTTTATGTGATTTGGAGTCATGAGAAACCCCAGCACTTCTTCAGGTCTTGAAGAACTCATATGACCCAAAGGATCCCTATTCTCACTTGATGGAGGTCAGGAATCTAACAGAGGAAGGGAAGATACTTCATCCACAATGACTGAACTTTTTGCCATTTTGGTTTTGGATGCACACATAGGATCTTTCTTTAGATCCATCAGGTGCTGATAATCTAAGTCACAGCCTCACACAGGGCCAAGAGGCTGATTCAGACACATCGCTTTCCAAGGAAATTAAGCAAAGAGCCACAGGTGATGCCCATTCATTTCCATTTGAAACCTGTTTTCTTCAGGCTTCACAAAGGGGTGGCCTGAGGATAAGACCTTCCTGACATTCAGGGCAACAGAAAAATAGGTAAGCAAAAGGCCCAAAGCAGGGTTTCTGCACTGAGACTTTCATGGTCACACTGTCCCTGCTCTTCTGTAATGTTAGATTGAGGGAAAAGTGTATGGTTAGGGTTAATAACACGTTCGATTTGCGTTAGGAATCATTCTGCAGGACAAATATTGGTACTGGGAATCTGCAATATTTACAAGAATATATAGGTGAAATATAAGTATGAAAACAGAAATCTAGGTAAGATTTGAAGCCCAAACGGGCATTGGGCCCTTGAGTTGGTTACTTAGCTTTGAATTATGTTCTGCACAGATGTCTCAGATAAATCGATATACAATGGCACAGGAACTTGTACCTTGGATTATTGAGAACATCCAGTCATAAAGGGAAAGTCCGTAGGTTTAGGACGATAGTCTCTAGGTTTAGAAACAACAGTGAGTATAGGATTTGGACCAAAAGTTCTTTAGCAATTTCTTTTCAATAAGAGAGTGAATGTAAATGTCAGCACATGTGAAGAGTCAATCACAATGATGAACTGGGGAAAATATGTAGGAAAGCAGATATCAATAGACACATTAAGAAATCAGGCAAAGTATAAAGTGAGGGATAGGATTAGACATTTTCACAGGCTTGAGGTTGAATAAATAATCTTAGGAAGAAACAAATACATAGGATTTATCAATAGGATTTACATTTGAGAGCATTAAACAACCGGGACATAGATATTTTTAGTAATCCTTGCTCATTTTCCTTTTAGGCTTTGCTACAATCATAAGAGTGAGTTTTGCTTTCTGTGTCCAGAATATTACTCTGTTAAAATTTATATGTAGATCAGGTGACATGAGCATTTCTTCCACCATTACTGGGAGCAATATTTTGAAGACGTAATTGGGGAACAAAGTAGAGTACCCTGTGTCAATGTATATAGAAATAATGTATGAATAGACCATACTGTGAATAAATTATATAACTGGTTCCAAATTTAAATAGTGGATTTATTTGATATCTGAAAATATACAAGAAATCTTAAATTGATATACATACATTCATTACAACCAGTTATACACTAACGGTAATATTAGGGTTATGGTTTATCATGAAAAGTGTGTGAGTTTTGCTTCAATTATGATAATGGATATCGAAAATAATGTGTTTGGAAAGAACTCTCATGAAAAGACCAGTCAAGAACCTTGGAGGAATATATGTGTTCTGAAGCAGCAGGTGATTGAAATTGAAACAAATGCCTATAAATTTGTGAACTTGTGGTTGAAATATATATCCTATTTTGTGCATAAACTGAAGAAATAGTTATGTACCTCTGTTTAATAAAAATGAACCTAAAAATACACATCATGTCCCATGGGACACTGCTTGCATTGTTGTTGAACTAGGTTTTACTGTAGAAATATTAGGATTTGTATGCACCATTCACAGAAGTTAATTTTCAGTACTAGGAAACAGATATGTATTTCAGGTGGATAAATATTTCTGAGAATAATCTTGTGAAAAGTTGATAAAAATTCACATACATGAATATGAATGATTTTAAGGAGTGTATAATAAGATTCATATATTTCATATTTTGAAAAATATGATACACACACACACACACACACACACACACACAGACAGACATTAAAAACAAGCAATATATTTGCCAATCGAAATTCATCATGAAATATATATCATCCACAGGTGCAAAAATATTTATTTCACCGAAAATGGATTTATGTATAATGTTGTTCTACTAGGAAGCTCACCCATAGGTTGAATTTTCAATTCCAACAGTATTCAGGAGGAGTGATCTCTTCTCATAACTTGTATCTGCCTCGTCAGCAACCTCACAAAAATGTAGGTGTGATAACAGGTAGGATTCTATATGTGCATATAAAAATACATGTGCTGAACAGTCTACAGAGAAAGGAGACACCAATTTGTTGAGAGCCACAGCTGAAGGGGCCCCAGCAAACTTCCAGCTCTCAGCAACATCCACCTGCCAGGTGATTATTGGCTCACAGCGGCCCCAGCAACATCTAGCTGATTGGCTCCTCTGTGGTGATGCTCATTGGAGATGCTCATTGAGCTTTTTCCCCGCCCTTTCCGACTGCCAGCTGATGATTGGCTCACAGCAGCCCCAGCAACATCTAGCTGATTGGCTCCTCTGCGGTGATGCTCATTGGGCTGTTTCCCTGCCCTTTCAGACCAGAGAGCTGATCATTGTGGGACTTTTTTGGCTCCACCCACGTGACCCAGCCAAACGGCATCAAGAGCAGGAGGATTGTGGGAGGTGGAGAGGCTTTTGGGTGTGACAGAGACTTTACAAGGAAGCCAGTGGTGGCAGTTTGGCTCTGAGGGTTTTTTTCCTGAGGAGCTGTTTTGTTTGTCATGTGTGGTTCTAAAAATATAGTTTGTTTCTTTTGAAAAGTGGCTCTTGAATCATGCCCAGCCAGACTGCAGCGTTTGGTGGCTCGCATGGGGAGCGACTGAGGGTAAGTGATAAGGTAAACTGCTCTCCCCTGAGGGCAGGGCGAGAGGATGGGTAGCCATTTTAGGATTCCTCTTTTGTTTTGCTTCACTTTTGTTTTAACTTGCCTGTCCATGGAGATGAGTGAGATGGAAGGAAAACCTCTCACATCTGAGGAAAAATTATTTACGTCTGAGGAACAGATAGTGAGAAATGACCGATTCACATGTCAGGAGGATAGAAAGACCATAATGACTTTTTGTTGTTTCCTTTTTATTTCATTCTGTCTCAGTTTTGTCTGGCATCATCTTGTTGGGTTGTATTATAGTAGAAATACGGGATCAGAAATTAGTAAAAAACAAACTGAAAGACTGTTAAGTAAATTGTTAGAGGAAGGAGGCATCTCATTAAAGTCAAGAACAGTCAGGACATACGTTGATACAATACAAAAATGTAGCCCATGGCTTTTTAAGGAGGAGTTGTTAAATATACCATAAAGGAACCATCATGGTGAAGATTAAAAAGAGGAGAAAAGAACAGCCCAGGGACTCTGCCAGTTGACACATTGCCATTGAGGACGTTCATATCTGGTTTGCTTAGTCCAAAGACTTTAGTTCAGACAAAGATAGAGGAACAAAGCTTAGGGCAGAAAATGCCATGAGGGGAAAAGTTACAAAAGGAGACTGCTACTAACAACTTTCTATCACCAGAGGGCATAAGTTTCCAATCAACAGCGTCACCTGTACAGGAGATTGTTACTAACACCTTTCTATCACCAGAGTATGTAAATGTCCAAATAACAAGGCCACCTCCATATGCTGGGAGGCACCCAAACCCCGCAGTTGATAGTTCGGATCCTGAGACAGGATCTCAAGTATTAACATGCCCTGTATTTGAGGTAGGAGGGCAGCGAATTCACCATGCTTTAAATTTCAAAATAGTGAAGCACCTAAAAGAGGTTGTAACAACCTATGGTCCTCAAGCACCCTTCATTGTAAGCTCTGAGGAATCCATTAACAACTTGAATATGACGCCAGTAGATTGGGCTAATATGTGTAAAGCTGTGCTAAATGGAGGTCAATACCTGTTATGTAAGGTTGCCAATGAGGAATTTTGCAAGGAGATGGCTAGGCAAAATGCAGAAGCTGGTTATCCTCAGAGAAATCTAGATATGTTGTTAGGAAAGGGACCTTAAGAGGATCAGCAGCAACAAATTGCATATGATCCTGGTGTATATGCACAAATTGCTGCAGAGGCGGTTAGGGCATGGAAGACTTTACAAGGACATGGAGGTTTACAAGGTCAATTATCTAAGGTAATACAAGGAGCTAATGAATCTTACGCTGAATTTGTAGATAGGCTTATTCAAACCGCTACCAGAGTTTTTTTGGGAATACAGAACTAGCAATGCCATTAATAAAACAACTGGCTTATGACCAAGCAAATCGTTGGTGTAGAGATATCATTAGACCATGGAAACATGAAGATTTAAACACATATATTAAATTATGTAGAGACATTAATGAATAAGAGCAAGTCGTGGCAGCTGCAGTAAAACAGGCTTTAGATGCCAGAAACATCAATGAACAAGGGCAATTTGTGGCAGCTGCAGTAGAACAGGCTTTAGATGCAAGGCCAGGAACATGCTACAATTGTCAACAAACAGGATATTTTAAGAGTAATTGCTCCATAGGAGGAGGGTTTAACAAAACTAGGTACCAAAGGAGCAGAATAATGGGTATTTGCCCACGATGCCATAGAGGGAGACACTGGGCTAATGAATGCTGTTCTCAAACCCCCATAGAGAATACCTCATTATCACAAAACGAACAAGGACCAGCTGTTTATCCACGATATCATGGAGAAAAGCATTCGGCTCAATTGCCAAAAAATGGACAGGGGGGCCCAATGCTCTGGGGCCGAAAACCACAAATATACGGAGCACTGGAGGAACCCAGCAACCCCATCAGGGTAGTGCCCAGGACACATTGTCCATCATATGCCTCATCAGACAAATCAGAGAGAGCACAGGGTTGGACATCTGCGCCTCCCCCAGATCAGTACTAACTGCAAAGATGGGGGTTCAAATCATTCACACAGGGGTGAAAGGACCTCTTTCCAAAAAAACAGTGGGCTTATTATTGGGACGCAGCTCTTCTAATCTAAAAGGACTTATGATAAGTCCTTGGGTAATTGATCCCTTCATTATGAAGGTGAAATAAAATTTATAGCCAGTTCTCCAAAGGATATATCAGTAATTGCACCAGGAGATAGAATAACACAGTTACTAATAATACCCAGTCTACATGATAAATTTTCCAGTCATGCTGTAGAAAGAGGTTCCAAGGGATTAGGCTCCACAGGTGTAGATTGGGCTATGCTTTCTTTAAATTTAGATTCTCGCCCCATGCTAAAACCAAATATTCAAGGACATGAATTTAATGTGCTACTGGATACAGGTGGAAATCAGAAAGACCAGTATGGGTTCTTCAGTGGACCCTGACTAAAGAAAAGATACAATCACACCAGAACCTGGTCCAACAACAATTAGCAGAAGAACATATACAACCTTCTGTATCTCCCCATTATACTCCCATTTTTGTCATCAAAAAGAAATCGGGTAAATGGAGATTATTGCAAAACTTAAGAGCCATTAATAAAGAGATGGTTATTTTTGGACCTGCTCAGTCGGGGATCCCTCAATTGTCTGCTTTGCCAAAAACTTGGTATGTTTTAGTTATACATGTTAAAGATTTCTTTTTTCAATTTCAATTCTTCCTTAGGGATAGTCCACATTTTGCATTTACTATCCCTGCACTGAATAATGAAGGTCCTGATCAGAGGTATGAGTGGAAAGTACTCACTCAAGGGATGGCTAACAGCCCAACTATGTGTCAAATTTATGTTAACAAAGTAATACAGCCACTTAGAAATCAAAATTCTGAAATACAAATATTTCACTATATGGATGATGTATTATTAGCACACAAAGGTAAAAACGCATTGCTAGAATGTTATGAAACACTTACAAACTTATTAAAAATTATAATCTAGAGATAACAATTGACAAAGTACAATTAAATTTTCCAATTAATTATTTAGGAGTTCTATTATCCTCAACCATGGTCAGTCCACCAAAAATTCAAATACGAGTAGATCAACTCCAATCAATTAATGACTTTCAAAAGTTATTAGGAGACATAAATTGGATAAGGCCTTATCTAGGTATACAAAGAGGAGAGTTGGGACCTTTATTTGATATCCTAAAAGGTCCATCTGATCCAAATTCACCCAGAATGTTAACGCCTGAAGCAAGAAAGGCAATAAAAATCATTGAAACATATGTGGGAAATATGCATTTGGATAGATTTGATAAAATTTTGCCTTTATTATTTATTGTACTACCAACAAAAAATATTCCTACAGCAGTATGTTGGAAAGAAGCTCCATTATAATGGATTCATTTTTCTTATTCTTCTAACACTATAATTAATAGGTATCCCAAGGCTGAGGGACAATTAATACTCATGTTCGGAATTTCTCCCAATAAAAGTATTACTCCATACACTATGAATCAAATTGATTAATTAGCTAATGAGTTAAATACTTGGGCAATAATCATGTGTAAATCTAATGTTTCATTTGATACCCACTTACCATCTAATCTTTTATTGTCTTTTTGGTCATCGCATCCTGTAATTTTTCCAAAAATTACAAGAAAACACCTATCATGAATGCTCCAAATATATTCATTGATGGGTCAAATAATGGTACAGCAGCAATTGTTACACCTGGTCAAACTGTTACATTTTTAATACCCCAACAATCAGCTCAAAAGGTAGAGCTTAATGCAGTATTATAAGTTTTTGTGATGTTTAAAGATTCTGTGTTTAATTTATTTTCCAATAGTCAGTATATATTTAATGCTATAGTATCCCTTGAAGATGCTGGTAGGATTTCCCCTTCCTCTACTGTTTTCTCTTTTCTTTCCACTATACAAAGTCTAATCTGGGACAGAAAAGATCCAATCTTAATAGGACATACCAGGGCACATCCAGGATTGCCTGGAGCCCTTAGTTTGGGCAATGATTTAGCAGATAAAACTACACATGACATACATACATATTTTCTCTACACTAGAAGAAGCTATAAATTTTCATAAAAAGTTGCATATCAATGCTAATACTTTACAAAAGCATTTTAAAATAACTAAGTAACAAGCTAGACAAATAATAAAACAATGTCAAAATTGTGTGACCATTTTACCACAAGTTAATCTTGGAGTCAATCCTAGAAGATTGATACCTAACCATATTTGGCAGATGGACGTCACACACTTGCCAGAATTTGGAAAATTAAAATATTTGCATGTTACAGTTGATACTTCTTCTGGATTTTTGATGGGCTCCCTTCATGCTGGAAAAACACTAAAGATGTTGTAGCTCATTGCTTACAAAATTTTGCCACTTGGGCATTCCAAAAGAGTTAAAATAGATAATGCCCCTGGTTATACGTCTAACTCTTTTAAACAATTTTGCTCATCATTTGGCATTACTCATATAACAGGAATCCCATGCAATCCACAGGGACATGGCAGAGTTGAAAGAGCACATCAAACTATTAAAATGTACTTATTAAAGTAAGAAGACGGAATTGGGAAGAGATATAAATTCCCCAAAGATGAACTTAAAACAACCCTTTTTAACTCTAAACTTTTTAAATTTGGATTTTCAGGACTTAGTGCTGCAGAAAGGCATATGTGTCCAAAAAAAGTGTATAAGCCCAAGGTACTTTGGAAGGATATTCTAACAGGACAATGGAAAAGTCCTGACCCATTAATTTTCTGGAATTGGGTGTCTGTTTGTGGGTTTCCACAGGAAGAACAGCAGCCGATTTGGATTCCAGAGAGATTAACTTAGGTTCTGACCCAGTGATTGCCTAAAGTCGGGGGTCTGTTTATGTGTTTCCACAGGGAGAACAGCAGCCGATTTGGATTCCAGAGACATTAACTAAAGCGATTTCTATAGACCAAAATAAGATAATTTGGCTCAAATCCATAACAGCTGATGTGCAAAACTCCAGTTTGGCTATCCTTACATCGGCCACAGAACAGGGATGCTTTTTTCAATATCTATTTTATTATTGCCCTTTACCACATCATGAAGTTCTCTTTTGTTTTTTTGAGCTCATACAGACCTAGGTTAATGTTTTGCTGATCAGTTCTATTTTTTGTCTATAGAGTTTTTAAACATTGCAATGATGATTTCACCTGTAAAAAGTTATAAGGCCTTTACTATTATATTATGCGTTGTATGTATTTATTATGTGTGCACACTTGTGTTTTGTGTTATATGTTTGAATATGTGTATGTCTATATATCATATATGATGAGTGCTCATGAAAAAAATGGATCCATTTTTTTTTAATTCACATGAATTAAATGGTTTAATTTAAATGGGGTAAACAACTGTTCAGGATTGTTTTAATATGTGAAAAAATAGGAGGTTAACAGACCTGTTTTTTTTTACTTTTACCTTTCCTTTTCATTATATTTAATAATTCTCTTCAAGATAAGGTAAATTGTTAAGAAAATTGTTTTCTTTTAGTGCCTTCTGGAATGTTACATAATTTTTTCTTTAGCCATTATTGCCAGAATTCCTATCTTTATCCCAGTGCCGGTGAATACAAAGATAAAACCAATATACAGCTTCTGCAATACCCATCACTGAACTGCTTGCAGGACTTGCTTGGAATATGTATCACTTGTATGCATTGTGAACTCACTTGTATGCATTGTGAACTATCTGCTGGTGCAGCGAATTGTGGTAGTGTTGGGATACTTATGCTGATTCTGTCATCAGTGGTACAATTTTTCCAAAAGGAGCCCTCAATTGGCTTGATGTATCTTCCCTATTCTCGCTTGATAGAGGTCAGGAAACTTACAGAGGAAGGCGAAAGACTTCATCCACAATGACTGCTCTTTTGGCCATTTTTGTTTTGGATGCACACATGGAATCTTTCTTTAGATCTATCAGGTTCTGAGATTCAAAGCCACAACCTCACACAGGGCCAAGAGGCTGATTCAGACACATCCCTTTCCAAAGCAATTAAGCAAAGAGCCACAGGTAATGCCCATTCCTTTCCATTTGAATACTGTTTTCTTCAGGCTTCACAAAGGGGTGGCCTGAGGCAAAGACCTTCCTAACATTCAGGGCAAGGGAACCATAGGTAATCAAATTGCCCAAAGCAGGGATTCTCCACTGAGACTTTTCTGTTTACAATGATATCTGAGTTTTCTGAAATCTTCTCATTCTCTTCAGCTATCCAGTACATGGCTATATCACAGAGTCTGGAGGTGGTACATATCTTGAGCACAAAACAATGAGGCTATTCTGGAAAGAGGCCAGAATTCAGGAATAAAACAGGAACTTAGGAAGATAGTAGGTGTTGCCTGTCCATCAGACTAGCAACAGTCCATTCATAAAAAGGGCAGAATGAATGCCTGGAAGCTTCCTACTAGACAGGACACCTCCATTGATGCATTCTCTTTTCTAAAGACTACAACAACGGACACAGTGGATATACATACATAGAAAAACTCGCCTTGTCAAATGACTTACTAGAAACAGTCGACTCCAAACAAAACAAACCACCTTTCCTACCTATTCTGAGTACATGAGACAAAACCATGAACTCACACCCACACACACAAAGGCACCTCCTTCCCACAAGTAGTTCTGTGACTATCTGTAGTGTCCTCTGACTGGTGGACCATACTATGTTCTTCCAAAATGGCCTGTCTTGTATCAGATCAGGCCTTCTTTGCCAACTCTGTTAAGTTGTCAGAAGCCAGCAGCTTTCTCAGGAAAGGCCCCTCTTCAGAGTTCTCCTGGCATTTGGCCATCCTCACATCAGGAGGTAACAAGAAATACTGACTCTGTCCTTGGTAAATTCAAACAAGTTTGCCCACTGGGACTGGGACTGGGACTGGCTCTGGGTGCCTGGCTTCCTGGATCCCAAGTTCAGAGAGTTCCATCACCAAGGAAGTGAGGTAGGTCACTTCCTTCAGGAATTGAATGAGGTCAATACCTTGGCAACTACTTTGTCCTAACAGTTGTTTACAAGGGTCCCATGAGATGGAGGCTGCCCCTACTTCCTCTGACACATTCATTAGTTAGAATGGTATATCAACCATAGGCACCAGGGAACAGCTCTCCACACAGGCCTGGTTTGGTCCATCTTTTCTACATTAAGAACAGAGTTGCTGATTCAGACAGAGTACTTCATACTGACCGGGTTTTTTGCCATGGAAGAGGATTTTGCTCTTTCAGGTCCTTCAGAGCTGCCTAAGTCTTCTCCAGGGAACATTTCTGCATGAACCTTTGAGGTTCTCAGCAGGTGGAAGATTCCCTACATTCCTGTATTGTAAGACCAACTCTGTCCCTGCTCTATTGTAAAGTTAGATTGAGGGAACAGTGTATGCTTAGGGTTAATAACAGGTTTGATTTGGGTTAGGAATCATTCTGAGGGATCCATAATGGTATTGGGAACCTGCGATTTTTACAAGAATATATAGGTGAAATATAAGTATGAAAACAGAAATCTAGATATGATTTGAAGCCCAGACGTGCATTGGGGCCTTGATTGGCATACTTAGCTTTGAATTATATTCTGCACAGATGTCTCAGATAAATCGATATACAATAGTAAGTGATAGGATCAGACATTTTCAACAGGCTTGAGGTTGAATATATAATCTTAGGAAGAAACAAATATTTAGTCACCAATAGGATTGACATTTGATAGCAGTAGGCAACCTGGACATTGATGTTTTAGTAATCCATACTCACTTTCCATTTAGACTTCGGTACAAACATTAGTGTGACATTTGCATTTTGTGAAAGAAGTCACATGAAAAGACCAGTGAAGAAACCACGTGGAAAACATGTATTCTGAATTAGGAAGTGATGGAATGTAAAACAAAATGCCTATTAATTTCTTAACTTGTTGATGAAATATATACCCTATCATGTGTATTAACCGAAGAAATAAAATCTACCAGTATTGAATAAAAATGAATAACAAAATACACATCATGTTCCATAGAAATCTACATGCATTGATATTAATCTGGGTCAGTTACTGCAGAAATATTAGGATTTGTATGCACCATTTACTGAAGTTAGTTTTCAGTACTAAGAATCAAATATGTAGTTCAGGTGGATGAATATTTCTCAGAATAATTTTGTGAAAAGTTGATTATTAATCCACATACATGAAAATGAATGAATTTACGGAGTGTATAGTAAGACACATATATTTCATATTTTGAAAAATCTAGAATGTGTGTGTATATACATAAACACACACACACACACACACACACACACACACACACAGACATTAAAAAGTAGCAATATATGCCAATTGAAATTCACCATAAAATATATGTCATCCACAGATCCAAATAAATTCGTTTTACTGAACATGGATTCATGTATAATGTTGTTGTACTAGGAAGATCAACAATAGTTTAAATTTTCAGTTCCAACAGCATTTAGGAGGAGTGATCTCTTCTCACAATTTGTATCTGCCAAGTCAGCCACCTCACAAGAATGTACGTGTGGTACCAGGTAGGATTCTATATGTGCATATTAAAATACATGTACTGAATAGGCTACAGAAAAAGAGAGACAGGAATTCACATATTCGTTAACATTAAAAACACATGGAGAACCATTTCAACAAAAAATTGACTAGATTTATAACTCCCACCCTATATAATGCAAAAGGCAATTCCAATGATACACCATTCGTCCTCTGAACTGCTTGTATTTCTATTCTTTTTGGGTTAATTTTCCCCATCATATTAGGATTAGTAGTCAGAGTCTAGTTGGGCATGTGTTAGTGTCAGGGATTCAGTATTTCAAATGGAAATTTGGAAAACGATTTCAATGTTTATGCAAATATGTGCTACAAAAATATCTTCCCACTCTCATCCAGAACAATGCCTTGACTTTACCTTCATTCGAAGTAAAACACAATTAGAGTGGAAGAGTTAGAAAATCTGTGAATACTTATCTGGAATCGAATATGCTCAGGAGTTCACAAACTTGGAGGTGGTAGAGAAGATTCCAAAAGTAAGGGAAAGGGAAAAAACTCCACAAACATGGAGCTCTGCTGGACTAAAAACTTCTTGAGTAACTGCCTCTGAGGTTGGGCACTTGAAATATATGTTGTAGTCAGGAGATTTAGCTTCCTTTGTAGTGAGACCATCAAATCTGGGTATGATTCTATGTGACCTGGAATACATGATTTCTTATTTTCCAAAAAACATTAGGAAGCAGTCCTTAATTCTCTCTTTGTAGGTAAACTGTGGCCACTGGGGGCTAATTGTCTACCCTTTTGAACTCTTAAGCCATTTGGTCATCCTCCAGTTTTCCTGGTGTTTCTTGATGCTGGACTGGGAATTTGGTATTTGCTTCACGAAATACAAGGAATTCAACTGGGACACAGTGCTTGAGGGAGTTCTGTCATGTGTGGTGGGTCAGGGTCTGCAGGAGAATGCACCAACCAGGCTTCTATCCCACATAGCTTGCCTCCTTAACCATAGCAACCTGATTCTAAACATTGGCCTGAAACCTCTCCATATAACAAGATGCCTTTACATAGAAGTGTCTGCTGGCTGCACCATGTCAGTCACAAGCCAATTGGAAGCCAATGGCAGATCCACATGGCCCTACCAGAGATGTTTTTTTTTTTATCACACACCTGCCCATCACTGCACTAGGCCCACTACTCACCAGGGTCCAACTTCCTGGAATCTCTGTTCTACACCATTTTCATGAAACTCAGTCAATCATGTCACTGTCCTGCATATTCATGATCAGCAACAAGACATCCAAAGTTTCTCCAGTGCCGTCTGGTCATGGGAATTTCAAAAATGTCATGGTATTTATCTAGCAATTTTTCAAGGATGAATTTGGCAGCATGTGGGTTTCAATTCATTCAGGGACCATTAAGTGTTGTGGAAGTTCATTTCAAAGAAAGTTCTGGAGAACTCTCACAGGCAAGGTTTCCCAAAGATTGGCCAAAAGGTCACATAAATCCAGCCCCATTGAGGTCTACAATGTGAGGTCCATGTGTGTTATGACTCTCAACTAAGCCTGCCAAGTCTTTCAGAATAAAATCATGTGATATCCAGCCTGAGATTCCCAGTGATCTATGGAAAGCCACTCTGGGCCTAGATGTCAGTTTCCAAGGGTGACTCTCATACTTGGCCTCCTAAAATCCCAACACAATTCATGGCAATACTTCTCTAAGTTCTTTTCCTGTACTCAGTCTCTAAGGGGAATCACACCACAGTTAAAACCCAGGTGGACTCAGTCATCCATTCCAACTGCCACAAAAATGAACACAATTAAAACCAAAACACTCCCACATGGCCCTCATCTTCTTCCATATAGACACTCATCATATCCTCTGGCTGGAGATTTACATGAGGAATGCAGCCCAAGACAGTGTCCAAAATACGCTCCCTTGCTCCTCGTTTACCTAAATTCTGAGTGAGCTGGACACCCTTCCTTTGAACCAGAAGTGATCAAATAGGTCTGCCATTAATACTGATCCACTTCTCAAATTTGAGACCTAATGACTGTGGGGTTTAGATTCTTTATGTGAATTGGAGTCATGAGAAAACCCAAGCACCTATGTGCTAGCCTCTGCAGGGATTTGAAGAATTCATTTGACCTAAAGCATCCCTATTCTCACTTGATTGATGTAAGAAACCTTACAGAGGAAGGCGAAAGATTTCATCCACAAGACTGCTATTTTTGTCATCTTGGTTTTGGATGCACACATGGGATCTTTCTTTAGATCCATCAGTTGCTGAGAATCTAAGCCACAGCCTAACACAGGGCCAAGACGCTGATTCAGACAAATCTCTTTGTAGAGCAATTAAGCAAAGAGCCACAGGTGATGCCCATTCTTTTTTATTTGAAAAAGGTTTTCTTCAGACTTCATAAAGCGTTGGCCTGAGGCAAAGAACATCCTGACATTTAGGGCAATAGAACAATAGGTAAGAAAAGGCCCAAAGCAGGGTTTCCCCAATGAGACATTACAGGTCAAACTGGTATGTGAGTTTTCTGAGATGCTCGCCATTCACTTAAGCTATTCAGTACGTGGCCATGTCACAAAGCTTGGAGGTGGTACATATCTTGGATACAAAACCATGAGCCTATTATGGAGAGTGGCCAGATTTCAGGAAGAAAACAGGAACTTAGGAAGATCGTAGGTGTTGCCCATCAAAATGGCAAGCCGCATTTCATTTATAAATTGGGCAGGATGAATGCTGGTAAGCTTTCTAATAGACAGGACACATCAATTGATGCATTCTCTTTTCTAAAATCTATAGCCACGGACACAGTGGGATACAGAGACACAGAAACACTCGCATTGTCAAACGACTTACTAGAAACAATTCAGTCCAAACCAAACAAACCTCATTTGTACCTATTCTCAGAACAAGAGCCAAATCCACAAACCCACACCCACACCCACAAAGGCACCTCTTTCCCCCAAGTAGGTTGTGACTATTTGGAGTGTCCTCTGAATGTGGGACATTCTGGGTCCCCCGAAATGGCCTGTCCTGTCTCTGATCTTGTGTCCTTTTCCAACTCTCTGAAGTTGTCAGGAGCCAGTGGTGAGCCACTACCTGCTTTCTCATAAAAGGCCCCTCTTCAGAGATTTCCCGCCATTTGGCCATCCTAACATCAGTAGGTACCAAGAAAGATTGACTCTGTCCTCGGGAAATCCAAAAAGTGAAACCACTGTGACTAGGACTAGGACTGGCACTGTTTGACTGGTTTCCTGGATCACAAGTTCAGAGAGTTCCATCACCAAGGAAGTGAGGTGACGTCACTTCCGTCAGGAACTGAATGAACTCACTGCCTTGTCAACCACGTTGTCCTAAGAGTTGCTTCCAAGCTTCCCATAAGATGGAGGCTGCCCCTGCTTCCTGTGACACTTTCACAAGTTAGAATGGTATATCAACCATAGGCACCCAGTAACAGCTCTCCACACTGGTCTCATATGGTCCATCTTCTCTACATTAAGAATAGAGAGGCTGATTCAGACACAACCCTTCACCCTGACCAGGTTGTTTTCAATGGAAAATGACTTGTGCTCTCTCAGGTTCTTCAGAAGTGCCTACATCTTCTCCAGGGATTATGTCTGCATGGACCTTTGAGGTTCTCAGCAGGTGGAAGATCCCCTACATTCCCGTATTATAAGACCAACTCTGTCCCTGCTCTTCTGTAAAGTTAGATTGAGGTAAGAGTGTATGTTTAGGGTTAATAACATGTTTTATTTGGGTTAGGAATCATTCTGCTGAATGAATAATGGTATTGGGAACCTGCAATATGTATAAAAATATATAGGTAAAATATATGTATAAAAACAGAAATCTAACTAACATTTGAAGCCCAGAAGGGCACTGGGGTCTTGATTGGGATATTTAGCTTTGAATAAATCGATATACAATGGCATAGGACCTTGTACCTTGGATAATAGAAGGTAGAAGAGAACATCCAGTCAAAAAGGATAGTCGGTAGTGAAAGGTTAATAAAATAGGTACTTGTCACTTCCTGTTTTTCCTTATGATATGTATGAGAATATATAGGTGAAATATATGTATGAAAACAGAAATCTAGGTAAGATTTGAAGCGCAGAAGAGCATTGGGCCCTTGATTGGGATACTTAGTTTTGAATTACGTTCTTCACAGATGTGTCAGATTAATCGATATACAATGGCCTAGGACCTTGTACCTTGGATGATTGAATGTAGAAGAGAATATCCACTCAAATATGGATAGTCCGTAGTGAAAGGTTAACAGAATAGGTACTTGTCACTTCCTGTTTTTCCTTATGCTTAACAAAACACTTTTGAAATCTTGAGAACTGTTTGCTTATCTTGTTCCCAGAATGTGCTGTTCCCAACTGCCAAAGTGTAGAATGTCCTCCCTCACCCGGTTGCACGCAAACCGACCACTCGCCAAGACCCATCAGTAAACTTCCCTCCCTGCCATCTCCAAGGAAAGTATATATGTTCTGCTTAAACTGCTCTCAGAGCTCTCTGCTCTATTCAAGTGAGCTCTGAGCCCCAGCATGCTGGACCCCCAATAAACCCTTTGCTGTTGGATAAGACAGTCTCTTGGTGGTCTCTTCCTTCAATGCTCGCCCGACTTTTACATATGGAGATTCCACCGAGTTCTGGCAGCGCCAGACAAGAGACCATAACGGGCTCCTCTTGGGTTAAGTAAGGGGCCTCTTTCTGGTTTCAGTGTTAACCTTAGGGCTTGGAAAAATGGCTGTCAATGAAGAGCGTGAGCTCTCTCCGATGGTGGCTGACAGACATGTCACAGAGCCACAGGCCACGTCCCTGGGGGACGCCCCAAAGGACTCGGAAAATCGAGGAACAATAGTCTCCTCGACTCAGTCATATTTTGTATCGGATTCGGTATTGCCAGCCCATTGGGTTTTGCTGGCTATTCAGTCCTGGTCTCAGTTTTGGATGTCCATTGAATGTCTTTATTGTCTTGTTTTGTCTGTGTCATGTGTCCTTGCATTCACTCTTTGTGTATGTTTCATTATGGGACACAGTACTTCAATACCCATGTCCCTGACCCTTGATCACTGGACCAAATTTCACTTAACGGCTCAGAATCTTTCCTTTTTCAGTAAAACGCTGGACCTGCCAGACTCTCTGTGCCTCAGAATGGCCCACCTTTGGACTCGGATGGCCTCTAGAAGGATCTTTCTGCTTCCCACTAATTTAATAAGCCAGAGTTATTGTCTTTCAACTGGGCACACATAGCCATCCAGATGAACAGCCATATATCTTAACTTGTCAGGACCTCTGCAAATCTCCTCCTCCATGGGTGAAGCATTTCATTGCCCCTTCCCCCACTCCTACTCCTTCCCCCACGATCTCTCAAACCCTCTTCTCCTCCTCCTCCTCCACCCTCTGTTCTCCCTGAGTCACAAGATTTGACTCTACTCGACTCTCCTCCCCTCCTTATTCCCTGCCCTCGTCCCCCAACCACCAACACCCTCTAAGTGATTCCCCTGCAGCTGACTCAGCCTCTCCACCGTTGGACGAAGCTAAGCTGGCCCAGCGCCCTCCAGATATCTCCTCCGTGGCACACACAGCCCCTCCTCCCCAGGAGGAAGCTGGCCTGGCTAAGGGAACTCACTGGCGGCGAATGTTTGAAAACCCTGGAACTCCTGTGATGATCCCCCTATGTCCCTACGGGCCAATGATTGACAAAGGCAATGGTGGGAAAATGCAAGCCTACCAATATTGGCCTTTCTCCTCTTCAGACCTATATAACTGGAAAAATAACAATCCCCATTTTTCCGAGGATTCTACCCGGCTCACATGTCTGGTTGAGTCATTGATGTTTTCACAGCTGCCTACTTGGGATGACTTTCAACAACTCCTAGGGACTCTCTTTATGACAGAGGAACAAAAGAGAATCCTCCTGGAAGCTAGAAAAAAAATCCTAAGACCAGATGGGAGACTGACACATCTTCCCAACATAATCAAAGCCGGCTTTCCCTAGAACCAACCCAACTGGTTCCCCAAAACTTTGAAGGTAGAAAGCATCTGTCCACTTATCACCGGGTTCTAATAGTGGGCATCCGAGCGGCCGCTAGGTGACCAACTAATTTGGCCAAGGTAATAGAGATTATTCAAGGGCCTGATATATCTCCCTCTATGTTTCTAGAGAGAATTATGGAGACATAGGATATATACTCCTTTCAATACTCATGCAGAAGATCAAAAGGCATCTGTCACAATGGCCTTTATTGGGAATGCTGCCCTGGATATTTAAAGAAAGTTACAATGCTTAGATGGATTACAAGATATGACTTTCAGAGATTTAGTCAGAGAAGCTGAGAAAGTATACTATAAGAGAGAAACTGAGGAAGAGAAGGGAGCAAAAGGAGGATAAAAGAAACAAAAGACAGACTTATGAGTTGACTAAGGTCCCGGTCACAACAACCAAAGGGCCAGAAAATAAGAAATGGGGAGACAGGAAGGGATACCTGGTCGCAGGCCAGAGGCCACCCCTGACCTCAGATCAATGTGCCTACTGTAAAGAAAGAGGACACTGGGTTCAAGAGTGCCTTAGAAAGAGACAGCCACGGCAGGCAGCCATTCTGACTCTTGAGGATGACTACGAAAGTTGGTGCTCAGATCCCCTCCCCAAACTCAGCGTAACTTTTGAAGTGGAGGGGACCCCAGTAAACTTTGAAGTGGATACAGGGGCAATAAACTCAGCCCTTAAGGCCCCATTGGACCCTCTATCAAATAAAAGGTCTCTAGGTCAAGGGGCTAATGGCTGTAAATGTCGGGCTTGGACAACTAAGAGGACCATGGACCTGGGGAAAGGAAAAATCCATCACTCCTTTTTAGAAATCCCTGAATGCCTGGCCTCATTGATGGGCAGAGATCTGCTCACCAAGCTCCGGACCAAAATAAGTTTTAACCCTGAAGGCCCCCAAGTGGAATTTCTAAATCCTCCAGTAAAAACTCCTATAGTCATGGCTCTAACTGTGTCAGTAGAAAATGCACATCAACTCACTCACCTTGGTTCAAAGAAACTGCAGGTATTTCTGAAGTATCAAGAACAGAGTTTTCCACTAACAGACTCACAGCAAAAGGAAATAACTGAATGGATATAAAAACCCTGTTGCATTCATCAATTGGTTAATGCTTACCGTTTCAAGTTTCCTGCAGGAAAGCACCTACGAGGAACCAGACCAGGACAATTCTGGGAAGTGGACTTTACTGAAATTAAGCCAGCAAGGTATGGATATAAATATCTCCTAGTCTTTGTAGATACATTTTCAGGATGGATTGAAGCCTTCCCCACAAAAAGAAAAAAGAAGAAAAGAAACAGCGCAAATGATGCTCAAGAAGATAGTGGAAGATATTTTTCCAAGATACGTCCTGCCTATGGTAACAGGGTCTGATAATGTACAGGGATTCATGGCCCAGGTAAGTCAGGGGTGAGCCAGGAACCTGGGGGTTAATTGGAAGTTATATTGTGCTTATAGACCCCAGAGTTCAGGACAGGGTGAAAGAATGAATAGAACCATTAAAGACACCTTAACAAAATTCAGCTTAGCGACCAGCATAAAAGATTGAACTATGCTCCTGCCTTATGCAATGTTTCATGCAAGAAATACTCCCTCTGTTTCTTGAGTAACCTCACCCCCTGTGAAATTCTCTATGGGGCCCCTCTACCAGTAAGGGACCTAACTCCAACTCTAAGACCTAACGATCCCTTCCACACCCCATTTCTTTACAGACTTAAAGCTCTTGAAAGAACTCAGCGATACCTGTAAAAACAGTTGGCCACTGCCTACCAAACTGGGGATGAGGGGACTCCACATCGATATCAATTAAGAGACTTCATCTATGTAAGACACCATCAGGTGTCATCCATGGAACCCCGCTGGAAAGGAACATACCAGGTACTACTTATAACACCTACAGTGGTAAAGGTAGACGGAATCACTTCCTGAATCCATGCCTCTCATCTCAACCCTGTGCCCTGTCCAGACTCTTTCTGCAAACTATAAAAGACTAGTAACACTTTCAAATTGCGTATTCGCCATGTGGATAAGGCTATAGACTGACCCCTTGGCCACAAAGAGTCCTAACCCTCATCAGCCCGTTCAGCAGCGATGGCTGATCACAAATCCTACTGGAAAAAAAGTATAGTCTATCTTGCATACAGCCACCTTAGGGACCTGGTGGCCATCTCTCCACCCAGACATTTGTCAGCTGGCTATAGGTCTTTCCTATTGGGATATCCCCGATGAAGAGGATCCCACTAAAATACCATTAAATTCCCTCCATACCATAGGTAATGGAAAAAAACATTATGGATGTGGCGACACGTGAGCCAGATGTAGGTTGGCTAGCCTAGATTACTATGTTTGCCTGGCAGACTATCAAAGCCACAAACAGTCACGGCTGTGTGGGGGAAAAGCCGACTTTTTCTGTAAGTCATGAGGATGTGAGCATACATTGGCTGCCTGATGGAACCCAAACTCCTCATCTAATTCACTACAGAGCTTTGGCCATACTACCAATTAGATAACCAAAACCGATGGCCCCAGAGGGGTCTCTAGATCCTCAAATTCTGTGTGACCTTTTTTTTTTCTTTTTTCTTTTTTTAAAGAGAGAGTGAGAGAGAGAGACAGAGAGAATTTTTAATATTTATTTTTTAGTTTTTGGCGGACACGACATCTTTGTATGTGATTCTAAATATCAAACCCGGGCCACACGCATGCCAGGCGAGCGCGCTACCAGTTGAGCCACATCCCCAGCCCCCCGTGAACTTTTTAACTTCTGCAAGTGCTCAAAAGGGTGAAAGGAGGTTTCCCTATGGGCAGGACTTTTCAATCCTTCGCTCACATCATGAACTATGCTTATCCAATAGATCCTCACCTTCAGCCTTCTGCTCCAGAGTCTCTGCTGTCACTCGCACCTCAGCAACCAGATTTCTCCCCTCCAATTATTAGATCAAAAACCCAAACCTCCGCTGGTTTTCACACCATTGCCCCCTTCCTGAGGTAGCAGGTACTGAGCTACCCCTCCACCCACTCACTCCTCTCTTCTCCTGTCAGTGCCCACACTGGGTCCCACCAGGTCCTCTTACCAGCTAATCCAAAGCTCAAACCACCTGAGGAGAGCCCTCAGACCCCTATCCAAGATGTAATGAAAATGGGCTTTAATGTTGCTTTGTCATCACTAAAAAGGGTTTACTAAGAATTTAAAGTCCCTCACATGCATTTTGCGATACTCACTCTTGCCTTCCCCTCTGCTCTACCTGTTCTACTGCTCAAGTTTTTGTTGCTAGGAAAATCCCAAACCCCTTTTCCATTATTCTTTTACATCTATCCTTCCTCATTCTCAGATCTTCGGAGCTGCTGTCAGCCCCACCTTTCCTGTCTTCCCCTTCTGTACCAGGCCCACAGAAAAGTCTTAATTGACTTTCTACAGAAGTCTTCACCATGGCTGACTTTAGGACTTTCAGCAAAAGAGTCCCTACAAAAGAGTTCAATGTAGATAAACTTCCTCTTTTATTGTTGCCTTGTTCTACTTGGCCACTGGCTAAAAAAATCAGCACTCCTATGCTAGACACCCTCTTACTTGTTTTCCACAAAATATGTGAACAAGACCTCTGCCCGTGAGCTGGGACTTTACTGAGATGGCTACATTTCTAAGATAAAGAAGTTACCAACTGGGCTCCGTGGTAACACCTGGCAGGGGGGAAAAATAAGAAAGGTAAGAAAAAGCTCTCCCCCTTCCACGTGTCCTTGAAAAGTTAACTTGCCCAGAACAGAGGAAAAAACAGAAGCAAAAACTTGTTTTTTGAACATCTGCAGACTGTGAACTTCTGAGCCCCTTCCCTTACATGTTGGGTACAAAATTCTGAAATTACCTAAACTTGAGTTTCAAGGGATTAATTGATTACAACAGAAGCAATGCCCTCTAAATCTGGTTGCAATCAAATAGGACGGTTTCCCTGTCTTCGGTGGTATCTTAGGAGCCTTGCCTACAACAGCCTAATTCTATATAATTAAACATTGTTTATGTTTTAAAGAAATAGTCAACAGATGTGATTAATTGTGTAATGGTGCAGATGTTTCCCAGAGTGCTCTAACATGATGCAGATTAATTTGAAGATCAAATAGGGGGGCATACAACCCGTTTCCATTGGAAACATATATCCCTCACTTTAGCCATCCTATTAGGAATAGGAGTTGCTGCAGGGGTGGGCACAGGAACCACTGCACTGGTCCATGGGACACAACAAATGACCCAATTTGAAGCAGCAAAAAACCAAAACAAAGATATTAGATACCTCCATCAGAGCTTTGCATGAATCTTTAACCTGTCTCTCTGAAGTTGTTTTACAGAACAGGCGAGTGATACAAAACACACACACAGAGAAAAAAAGTAGCAATATATATGTCAATCAAAATTCATCATAAAATATATATCATCCACAGAACCAAAAATATTCATTTTTCTGAACATGGATTTATGTATAATGTTGTTCAACTAGGAAGCTCACCCATAGGTTGAATATTCAGTTCCAACACGGTTTAGTAGGAGTGATCTCTTCTCACAATTTGTACCTGCCAAGTCATCCACCTCACAAGAATGTATTTGTGGTACCAGGTAGGATTCTTTATATTCATATAAAAATACATGTGCTGAATAGGCTACAGAGAAAGGGAGACAGGAATTCACATATTTGTTAACTTTAAAAACACATGGAGAACTATTTCAATAAAAAAATGACTAGATTTAACTCCTACTCTGTAACATGCATAGGCAAGTCCAAATATACACCATGCCTCCTCTGAACTGCTTGTATTTCTATTCTGTTTGGGTTATATTTCTCCATCCTATTAGGATTAGTAGTCAGAGTCTGGTCGGGTATGTATTAGTGTCAGGGATTCAGTATTTCGAATGGAAAATAGGAAATTGAATCCAATGTGTATGCAAATATATGCTACACAAAAATCTTCCCACTCTCATCTAGAACAATACTTTAATATTACCTTCGCCTCAAGTGAGACACAATTAGAGGAGAAGAGTTAGAAAATCTGTGAATACCTATCTGGAATGGAAAATGCTCCAGATTTCACATCTTTGATGGAGGTAGAGGAGTTTCTAAAAGTAAGCCACAGGGTAAACACTCCACAAACATGGAGCTCTGCTGGCCGAAAGACTTTTTGATAATCTGCCTCTGAGGTTGGGCACTTGAAATATAGGTTGTTGTCAGGAGCTTTAGCTTATTTGTAGTGAGACCATCAAAGCTGGGTCTCCCTCTCTTTGACCTGAAAGACCTTGTTTCTTATTTTCCAATGAACATGAGGCAGCAGGCCTGAATCATCTCTTTGTAGGTAAACTGTGACCACTGGTGACTTAGTGTCTCTCTGAGTGAACTGTGAAGCCATTTGGTCCTCCTCCACTTTTTGTGGTGTTGTTCCTGCTGCACTGGGAGTTTGGTATTTGCTTCATGAAATAAAAAGAGTCCGACTGGGACACAGTGCTGGAGGGAGTTCTGTCACGTGTGGTGGGTCAGGGTCTGCAGGAGAATGCACCAACCAGGCTTCTATCCCTCATAGCTTGCCCCATTGCCCCCTTGTCCATATCAACCTGATTCTGAACATTGCCCTGAAACCTCTCCATATAACAAGATGACATTACATATAAGGATCTGCTGGCTGCATCATGTCAGTCACAAGCCATTTGGAATCCAATGGTAGATCCTCATGGCCCTACCACTGATGTTTTAACACACACTTGCCCACCACTGTTCTAGGCCCACTACTCAGCAGACTCCAATGTACTGGCATCTCTGTTCTACACCATTTTCATGAAACCCAGTCAATCAGGCACTGTCTTGTATACTCATGATCAGCAACAGGACATTCAAAGGTTCTCCAGTGCCACCTGGTCATGGGAATTTCAATAATTACATGGTGTTCTTCTAGTCATTTTTTAAGGATGAAGTTGGAGGCACTGTGGGTTTCACTTCATTCAAGAACCATTAAATGTTGAGGAAGCTCATTTCAATGAAAGTTCTGGAGAACTCTCACAGGCAAGGCTTACCAAAGAGAGGCCAAAAGGTCACATGAAGCCAGGCCAATTGAGGTCTACAATGTTAGGTCTATGTGTGTTTTGACTCTCAACTATGGCTGCCAAGTCTTTCACAATAAAATCATGTGATATCCTGGCTGAGATTCCCAGTGCTCTGTGGAAAGCCACCCTGGGCCTAGGTCTCAGTTTCCAAGGGCGACTCTCATGCTTGGCCTCCTGAAGTCCCATCACAATTCATGGAAATACTTCTCTGAGGTCATTTCCACAACACAGTTACTAAGGAGAATCACACCAGAGTTCAAGGCCAGGTGGACCCAAACCTTTCTTCCAACCGCCACACAAATGACCACAATTAAAAACAAAACAGTCCCACATGGCCCTTATCTTCTTCCATATAGTCATCTGGTAACCTCTGGCTGGAGGATTCAATGAGGTCTCAGCCAAAGACAGTGTCCAAAACAGGCTCCCTTGCCCCTATTTTGCCTAAAGTCAGGGTGGCCTGGACACCCTTTCCATGAACCAGGAGTGATCAATTAAGCCTCCCATTAATACTGCTCTGTTTCTCCAATATGAGGCCTACTGACTTTCAGGTGTAGATTCTTTATGTGATTTGAAGTCATGCGAAAACCCAAGCACCTCTGCAGGGCTTTGAAGAACTCATTTGACCCAAAGAATACCTATTCTCACTTGATGGAGTTCAGGAACCTAACAGAGGAAGGTGAGAGACTTCATCCACAATGACTGATCTTTTGGCAATTATGGTTTTGGATGCAGACATGGGATCATTCTTTAGATCTATCAGGTGCTGAGAATCAAAGTCACAGCCACATACAAGGCCAAGAGGCTAATTCAGACACATCCCTTTCCAAAGCAATTAAGCAAAGAGCCACAGGTGATGCCCATTCATTTCCATTTGAAAACTGTATTCTTCAGGCTTCACAAAGGGGTGGCCTGAGTCAAAGTCCTTCCTGACATTCTGGGAAACAGAACAATAGGTAAGCAAAAGGCCCAAAGCAGGGTATATCCACTGAGACATTCCTGGTCACACTGATATCTGAGTTTTTTGAGATGCTGGCCATTTCCTTCAGCTATCCTGTACATGGCCATGTCAAAGACTTTGGAGGTGGTACATATCTTGGACACAAAACCATGAGCCAATTCTGGAGAGTGGCCAGAATTCAGGAAGAAAACAGGGACTTAGGAAGGTAGTAGGTATTGCCCATCCATAAGGCAAGCCGCACTCCATTCATAAATTGGGCAGGATGAAAACTGGGAAGCTTTCTACTAGACAGGACACATCCATTATTGCATTCTCTTTTCTCATGTCTACAACAACGGACACAGTGGGATACACAGACATAGAAACACTCATCTTGTCAAACGACTTACTAGAAACAGTTCACTTCAAACCAAACAAACCACCTTTTCTACCTATTATCAGAACATGAGACAAAACCACAAACCCACACTCACAAAGGCACCTCCTTCCCTCAAGTATGTGTGTGACTCTCCGGAGTTTACTCTGAGTGGTGGGCCATACTATGTTCCCCCGAAATGGCCTATCCTCTCTCAGATCTGGTTTCCTTGGCCAACTCTGTGAAGTTGTCAGGAAAAAGTGATGAGCCACTACCTACTTTCTCAGGAAAAGTCCCTCTTCAGAGCTCTCCTGGCATTTGGCCATACTCAACTCAGTAGGTACCGAGAAAGACTGACTCTGTCCTTGGAAAATCCAAAAAAGTGAGCCCACTGTGACTAGGACTGGGATTGCCTCTCGGTGTCTGGATTTTTGGATAGCATGTTCAGAGAGTTCCATCACCAAGTAAATGAGGTATGTCACTTTCTTTGGAACTGAATGAGGCCACTGCCTTGGAAACACCTTTGTCCTAACAGTTGCTTCCAAAGGTCCCATGAGATGGAGGCTGCCCCTACTTCCTGTGACACTTTCACAAGTTAGAATGGTATATCATCCATAGGCACCCGTGAACAGTTCTCCACACAGGCCTGGTTTGGTCCATCTTCTATACAATTAGGAGAGAGAGGCTGATTCAGACACATCCCTTCATCCTGACCAGGTTGTTTGCCATGGAAGATGACTTTTGCTCTCTCAGGTCCTTCATACCTCCCTACAACTTCTCCAGGTATCATTTCTGCATGGACCTTTGAGGTTTTCAGCAGGTGGAAGGTCCCCTACTTTCCTGTTTTTTAAGAACAACTCTGTCCCTGCTCTTCTGTAAAGTGAGATCGAGGGAACAGTGTATGTTTAGGATTAATAACAGGTTCGATTTGGGTTAGGAATCATTCTGTGTGATAAATAATGGTATTGGGAACCTGCGATATTTGCAAGAGCATAGAGGTGAAATATAAGTATGGAAACAGAAATCTAGGTATGATTTTAAGCCCAGAATGGCATTGAGCCCTTGATTGGGATACTTAGCTTTGAATTATGTTCTGTAACCATGTCTCAGATAATTTGATATACAATGTCACAGGACCTTGTACCTGGGTAGATTGAATGTAGAAGAGAACATCTAGTCAAAAAGGGATAGTAGGTAGGATTAGGAAGATAGGCGGTAGGTTTAGGAAGAAGAGTGAGTATAGAATTTGGACCAAAAGTTCTTTAGCAATAGGGTTTCGGTTAGAGGGTGAATAAAAATGTAAGCATATGTGAAGAGTCAGTCACAATGATGAACTGGGGAAAATATGTAGGAAATCAGGCATCAATAGAGACAATATGAAATCAGGCAAAGAATAAAGTGAGTGATAGGATTAGACATTTTCAAGAGGGTTGGGTTTTAATATATAATCATTGGAAAAAACAAATATGATGTCACCAATAGGATTGACGTTTGAGAGCATTAGGCAACCTGGACATGGATTTTTTTAGTTATCCATGTTCACTTTTCTTTTAGGCTTTGGTACAATCATAAGTGTGACCTTTACATTTTTTGTTCAGAATTTTACTGTGATAAAATGTATATGTGGATCAGGTGACATGAGTATTTCTTCCACCATTTCTGGGAGCAATATTTTGAAGACATATACAGTAGTTTTAGGGGTACAAAGAGGTGTACCCTGTGTCTATGAATATAGAGATAATGCATGAGTAGACCATCCTGTGAATAAATAATATAACTGGTTCCACTTTAAATAATGGAATTGACTTCTGAAACTATACAAGAAATCTTATGTTGATATACAATCATTCATTCCAACCAGTTATACATCTAATGGTAATATTAGGATTATGGTTTATCATGAAGGGTGTTTGAGTTTTGCTTCATAAGTGATTATAAAAAATGAAAATATTGTGTTTGGAAAAAATTCTTATGAAAAGACCAGTCAAGAAACATGGAGGAATACATGTGTTCTGAAGCAGGAAGTGATTGATCATGAAAAAAATGCCTATAAGTTTTCTAACTTGTGGATGAAATATATATCCTATGATGTGCATAAACTGAAGAAATAGTAATGTACCAGTGTTGAATAAAATTGAACTGCAAAATACACATCATGTCCCCTAAGAATCTACTTGCATTGATGTTAACTGGGACAGTAACTGTAGAAATATTAGAGCTGGTATGCACCATTCACTGAAGTTAGTTTCAGTACTAGGAAACAAATATGTATTTCAGGTGGATGATTATTTCTGAGAATGATCTTGTGGAAAGTTTGTTATAAATCCACATATATGAATATGAATGAATTTACGGAGTGTATAATAAGACACATATATTTCATATATACACACTCACACGCACAGACATTAAAAAGTAGCAATATAAGAGATCCAACATGGGGGTGGGCATGGAGAAATCAAGTCTCTGACCTCTTAAGCTGCGCAGGCATAGGGAGTCGTAAACTGTCTAAATGCTGTTTGCTCAGAATCACTAGGCAATGCTGACCTGACGTCGATCTGGGGCGAACAGTCTGGGCCCTTCAGAACACACACAGAGCCCGGATCGGCTGCATACAAGCTCAGATTTGCCTGCTTCTCGTGACTCAGAACTAATGTTCCAGCTGAAATAACTGGTCGGCCCTTCTGAATTTACAGAGGTAAAAGCAAACTGAGCCTTCATAGGCAGTGGCCACTGGATTGAAATGGGGCTTGGGAGAGACAGTTAGGACCAACCATTGCATTGGTCACCTGGCAAAAGGAATGAATGGTCACCATTTGTATGGGATAACACCATGGCAGAGAACTGACATCATGGGCAGAGGAGATAACTTTATTGAAACCAGCACGACAGGTTTGTAATCCCCTATCCATCTCTCTCCACACAGCTGGGAAACCTTAAGGGCCCCTCCCAGCTCTCCCATGAGCAAGATAGCCAGACCAAGGGAATCAGGTGTGGCGTGGGACTCGCGGTGCGGAATTCCCTGCTACCGCTCCCACCAGTGCTGACAACCAGCACCAGCTAATGGGGGCATGGCTACCGGAGGGTAAGCAAATTTGCTGGGGGCTGTCAGCCCAAAGCTCTACAAACTTAGGGTCTGAGGAGGGCAAACAGGGAGAGTGTGCCAGGCGTTCATGAAAACAGGGCTACCAGGAGCCGAGACCTGACATGTAGCCAGTATTGTGGTGAGCGTCACAGTTGAGTGGAGTCTGGCTTGAGGAAACACAAGAGAAGGCCCTAGGCACTCAGGATTAGAGACCCACCCAGTCTGGAAGGAAGAGCTGCTGCACAGTGATTGGTTCCCACCTATTGAGAGGAGAAGCTTGGCCCAGTGAGTACAGCTCCACCTACTGAAAGAGAAGTTAATTGAACTCTATGACTTCATATATTTTTATTATTTTTTTTATTTTTAGTTTTTTTTCTTTTTCTTAAATTTTCATTGTTTTTTGTTGTTCTTTAAGTTATTTTAATGTTTTTATTTTTTAAATTTTATTATTATTATTATTATTTGAAATTTTAATTTTCATTTTTTAAATTATCATTATTATTTTAAAAATTTATTTTTTCTTTATTTTCTATTTTTTTTCTTTTGTCTTTTCATTTCTTTTCAATTTTCTTATTCCCTCTTCCTTGAATTCTACCTACCTATTCTCATTCTCTTTAGTGACTTCTTCCCATCCCTTCTGATATCTTTCCTCCCAAGCATCAAATTAATTTATAAGAGTAAGCAGTAACTCAGCACTCAAACAGAACAAGAAGTAACATGAGCAGCATAAAAAGGCAAGAAAGAAAAGGAGTACAAACAATGAAGGACAACCTAAATTTTCAGGAGGACCTAGAATCATCAGAAAAATGGTCATATAAAGAACTCAAGGAATACCTTAGAGAGATGGAATGGAACCTTAAAGAGGATATGAGACAGCAAATCCATACAGTGAAAGAACACATTGAAAATGAATTACATAAACAGATAAAAGAAGAAGTTAAGCATCTTTATCAGGGATAGAGATTATAAAAAAATCAAACAATAATTCCAGAAATGCAGGAAACGATAAACCAAATTAAAAAACTCAATTGAGAGTATCACTAACAGAGTGGAGCAAGTAGAATACAGAATGTCACATAATGAAGACAAAATATATCATCTTGAAAAGAGTCTAGCCAACACAGAAAGGCTGGTAAAAAATCACGAGAAAAACATGCAAGAGATATGGGATAACATAAAAAAACCAACTGATGAGTCATCTGGATAGAGGAAGGTACAGAGATTCAAACCAAGGGAATGAGTAACCTGCTGAATGAAATAATTACAGAAAACTTTCCAGAAATAAAAAAGGAAACGGATATACAAATTGTAGATGCTTACAGGACACAGAGCACACAAAATTACAGTAGACCAACGCCAAGACACATTGTTATGAAGATATCCAATATACAGAACAAAGAGAAAACATTAAAAGCTTAAAGAGAAAAGAGGCAGATTACATTCAGGGGTAAACAAAAAAATGTTAACAACGGATTTTTCATCACAGACACTGAAAGTGAGAAGATCCTGGAACAATGTATTTCAAACACTGAAAGACAATGGATGCCAAGCAAGAATTCTGTATCCAGCAAAATTAAGCTTCAGGTACGACAACAGAATAAAAATCTTTCATGATAAACAAAAGCTAAAAGAATTTTCAGTCAGAAAACCAGCATTGCAAAGTGTCTTGAGCAAAACACTACACGAGGAAAAAATAAAAAACAACAACCAAAACCATCAGTGGGAAGTGCCTCAGTAATGACAGAGGGCGGGGGAAAAGCTAATCATGGAGAAACAAACTAAATTTAAAAAAAAAGATAAATATTCAAACATGGCTGGCAGTACAAACCATATATCAATAGTAACTCTAAACATTAATGGCTTAAACTCTCCAATAAAGCAACATAGGCTTGTAGCTTGGATTCAAAAAACAAATCCAACAATATGTTGCCTCCAGCAGACACATCTGAATGCAAAAGACATACACAGGCTGAAGGTGAAAGGTTGGGAAAAAATATACCATGCACACGGTTCTCATAAGCAAGCAGGGGTGGCCATCCTCATATCGAATATAATCGACTTCAAGACTAATTTAATCACAAGGGATAAGGAAGGACATTATATACTGTTAAAAGGAACCATTCACCAACAAGACATAAAAATTATCAATATTTACGCACCATTTAATGGTGCTGCGACGTTCATAAAAAAAATTCTCCTCAAGTTCAAGAATCAAATAGACCACAACACAATAATTATGCGTGACTTCAACACACCTCTCTCATCATTGGACAGATCCTCCAAACAAAAGTTGAATAAAGAAACTATAGAACTCAATATCACAATCAATAACCTAGACTTAACTGACATATATAGAATATATCAACCATCATCAAGTGGATATACTTTTTTTCTCAGCAGCACATGGATCCTTCTCAAAAATAGACTATATATTATGCCATAGGGCAACCCTCAGTAAATATAAAGGGGTGGACCATGTGCTTAATACCATGAATTTTATCTGATCATAATGGAATGAAACTGGAAATCAATGAAAAAGAAGGAAGGAAAAATCCTACATCACATGGAAAATGAAAAATATGTTACGGAATGACCAATGGGTTACAGAAGACATAAATGAGGAAATCAAAAAATTCTTAGAGATAAATGAAAATACAGACACAACATATCGAAATCTATGGGACACAATGAAAGCAGTTTTAACAGGGAAATTCATCACATGGACGTCATTCCTCAAAAAAAGGAAAGAACAACAAATAGATGAGCTAACACTTCATCTCAAAGCCCTAGAAAAGGAAGAGCAAAACAACAGCAAGTGTAGCAGAAGGCAAGAAATAATTAAAATCAGAGCAGAAAACAACGAAATTGAAACAAAAGAAACCATTGAAAAAATTAACAAAAGTAAAGCTTGGTTCTTCGAAAAATAAATAAGATTGATAGACCCTTAGCATCCCTTTATGTTCAAAACATTAGAAAAACTAGGGATAACAGGAACTTACCTCGGCATTGTAAAAGCTATGTATGTTAAGCCTCAGGCTAGCATCATTCTGAATGGAGAAAAATTGAAGCATTCCCTCTAATATCTGGAACAAGACAGGGATGTCCTCTACCACCACTTCTATTCAATATAGTTCTCAAAACACTGGCCAGAGCAATTAGACAGATGAAAGAAATTAAAGGCATAAAAATAGGAAAAGAATAACTTAAATTATCACTATTTGCAGCTGACATGATTCTATATATAGAAGTCCCAAAAGGGTCTACAAGAAAACTACTAGAACTAATAAATAATTTCAGCAATGTGGCAGGATATAAAATCATCATGCATAAATCAAAGGCATTTCTGTATATCAGCGACAAAACTTCTGAAACAGAAATGAGAAAAAAAAACACTCCATTCGCAATATCCTCAAAAAGTAAAAATAAAATCTTTGGGAATCAACCTAACAAAAGAGGTGAAAGATTTATACAATGCTTACTACAGAACCCTATAAAGAGAAGTAGAATAAGATCTTAGAAGATGAAAAAATACACACTGTTCATTGATAGGGAGAACTAACATCATCAAAATGGTGATATCACCAAAAGCTCTCTATAGGTTTAACGCAATGCAATCAAAATCCCAATGGCATTTCTTGTAGAAATAGAGAAAGCAATCATGAAATTCATACGGAAAAATAAAAGACCCAGAAAAGCAAAAGCAATTCTAACCAGGAAGTGTGAATAAGGCGGTATAGCGATACCAGATTTCAAACTAAATTTTAGAGCAATAGTAACAAAGACAGCATGGTACTGGTACCAAAACAGGCGGGTTGACCAATGGTACAGAATGTAGGACACAGAGATTAATCCACAATGCTACAACAATCTTATATTTGATAAAGGAGTTAAAAGAATGCAATGGAGGAAGGATAGAATCTTCAACAAATGGTGCTGGGAATACTGGAAATCCATATGTAACAAAATGAAACTGAATCCCTTTCTCTCGCATGCACAAAACTTAACTCAAAATGGATCAAGGACCTTGATATCAAATCAGAGACATGGCATCTGATAGAAGAAAAAGTTGGCTACTATCTACATTCTGTGGGGTCGGGCTTCAAATTCCTCAATAGGACACCCATAGCACAAGAGTTAATAACTTGTATCAACACATGGGACTTACTCAAAGTAAAAAGTTTTTTTCTCAGCAAAAGAAATAATAAGAGAGGTAAATATGGAGCCTACATCCTGGGAACAAATCTTATTCCTCACACTTCAGATAGAGCCCTAATATCCACAGTATACAAAGAACTCAAAAAATTAAACAATAAGATAACAATTAACCCAATCAACAAATGGCCAAGGCCCTCAACAGACACTTCTCAGAGGAGGACATACAATCAATCAACAAATACATGAAAAAATGCTCACCATCTCCAGCAGTCAGAGAAAGGTGAATCAAAACCACCCTAAGATACCATCTCACTCCAGGAAGATTGGCAGCAATTATGAAGTCAAACAACAAGTGCTGGCGAGGATGTGGGGAAACAGATACACTTGTACATTGCTGGAGGGACTGCAAATTGGTGCAGCCATTTTGGAAAGCAGTATGGAGATTCCTTGGAAAGTGGCGAATGGAACCACCATTTAACCCAGCTATTCCCTTTCTCGGTCAATTCCCTAAAGACCTAAAAATAGCGTGCTACAGGGACACTGCTACATCAATGTTCATAGCAGCACAATTCACAATAGCAAGACTGTGGAACCAACCTAGATGCACTTCAATAGATGAATGGATAAAAAAAAATGTGGCATTTATACACAATGGAGTATTACTCTGCATTAAAAAATGACAAAATCATGGAATTTGCAAGGAAATGGATGGCACTAGAGCAGATTATGCTAAGTGAAACTAGCCAATCCCTAAAAAAACACAAATGCCTGATGTGATTCTGCAAACTGTATATGGGGTAATAAAGGGAGTTCATATCCCACTTGAATCAAAGTGTGAAATATGATATATCAAGAACTATGTAATGTTTTGAACAACCTACAATAAAAATTAATTTAAAAAATAAAAAAATAAAAAAATAAACCTATGAATCTTGGAGAAAAAAAATGCCAAATGTCTTCTTTGATATAAGGAGAGTAACTAAGAACAGAGAAGGGATGAAGAGGATGAGAAGACGATTAACATTAAAACAAGAATGAGAGGTGGGAAGGAAAGGGAGAGAGAAGGGAAATTGCATGGAAATGGAAGGAGACCCTCAGGGTTATACAAAATTACATACAAGAGGAAGTGAGAAGAAGGGGAAAAATAATACAAGGGAGAGAAATTTATTACAGTAGAGAGGGTAGAGAGAGAAGAGGGGAGGAGAGGGGAGGGGAGGGGGATAGTAGAGGATAGGAAAGGCAGCAGAATACAACAGACACTAGTATGGCAATATGTGAATCAATGGATGTGTAAGTGATGTGATTCTGCAATCTGTATACGGGGTAAAAATGGGATTTCATAACACACTTGAATCAAAGTGAGAAATATGATATATCAAGAACTATGTAATGTTTTGAAAAAGCATAAATAAAAATTTTAAAAAAAGGAAACTAACTTTGGTGAATGATGCACGCAAATCCTAATATTTCTACAGTAACTTGACCCAGTTTAATATCAATGCAAGTAGATTCCTATGGTACATGATGTGTATTTTGACACTTATTTTTATTCAACACTGGTACATTACAATTTCATCAGTTTATGCACATTATAGGATATATATTTCATCCACAATTTAGCAAATTAATAGGCAATTTTTTTCATTTTCAATCACTTCCTGCTTTAGAACACATGTCTTTCTCCATATTTCTTGACTGGTAATTTTATGAGACTTCTTTCCAAACACATTATTTTCAATTTCCATAATCACTTTTGAAGCAAAACTCACACACACTTCATGATAAACAATAACCCTAAGATGACAATTAGATATATAACTGGTTGGAATGAATGATTGTATGTCAATATATGATTTCTTATATATATTCAGATATCAATTCAATTCATTATTTAAAGTGGAACCAGTTATATTATTTATTCACAGTATGTTCTATTCATGCATTATCTCTATATTCATAGACACAGGGTACACCAGTTTGTACCCCCAATACTAATTATATGTCTTCAAATATTGCTCACAGAAATGGTGAAAGAAATTCTCATGTCACATGATCTACATATATATTTTATTACAATAATTTTCTGGGCACAAAATGCAAAGGTCACACTTATGATTGTACCAAATCCTAAATGAAAATTGAACATGGATTACTAAAAACATCAATGTCCAGGTAGCCTAATGCTTTCAAATGTCATTTCTATTGGTGACTACATATTTGTTTCTTCCTAAGATTATGTATTCAATCGCATTCCTGTTGAAAATGTCTAAACCTATCACTCACTTTATAATTTTCTGATTTTGTAATGTCTCTATTGATATCTTCTTTTCTATATTTTCCGCAGTTCATCATTGTGACTGACTCTTCGCATATGCTGACATTTACATTCACTCTATAAATGAAACCCTATTGCTAAAGAACATTTGATCCAAATTTTATACTCACTCTTTTTCCTAAACCTATGACTGTCTTCCTAATCCTACCGACTATCTCAATTTGAGTGGATGTTCTCTTCTACAATCAATCATCCAAGGTACAAGGTCCTATGCCTTTGATTATCAATTTATCTGAGACAAACGTGCAGAACAAAATTAAAAGCTAAGAATCGCAATCAAGGGCCTAATGCCCTTCTGGGCTACAAATCTTACCTAGATTTCTGTTTTCATACTTATATTTCACCTCCAAATTCTTATAAATGTCGCAGGTTCCCAATACCATTATTCATCAAGCAGAATGATTCCTAACCCAAATCGAATATGTTGTTAACCCTAACCATACACTGTTCCCTCAATCTAACTTTACAGAAGAGCAGGGACAGAGTTGGTCTTACAATACAGGAATGTAGGAGATCTTCAACCTGCTGCGAACCTCAAAGGTCCATGCAGAAATGATCCCTGGAAAAGATGTAGGCAGCTATGAAGGACCTGAGAGACCAAAAGTCATCTTCTATGGCAAACAACCTGGACAGGATGAAGGGGTGTGTCTGAGTAAGCCTTTCTCTTCTTATTGTCGAGAAGATGGACCAAACCAGGCCTATGTGGAGAGCTGTTCCCACAAACTGGTGCAGCCAATTTGGAAAGCAGTATGGAGATTCTTGGGAAAGCTGGGAATGGAACCACAATTTGACCCAGATATTGCCCTTTTCAGACTATTCCCTGAAGACCTTAAAAGAGTGAACCTCAGGGATACTGCCACATCGATGTTCATAGCAGTACAATTCACAATTGCTACACTGTGGACCCAACCCCGATGCCCTCTAATAGATGAATGGATAACAAAAATGTGGCATTTATACACCATGGAGTATTATGCAGCACTAAAATATGACAAAATCATGGAATTTTCAGGGAAATGGATGGTACTAGAGCAGATAATGCTTAGTGAAGCTAGCCAATCCCTAAAAACAAATACCAAATGTATTCTTGGATATAATGAGAGCAACTAAGAACAGAACAGGGAGGAAGAGCAGGAAGAAAAGATTAACGTTAAACAGAGACATGAAGTGGGAGGGAAACGAAGAGAAAAGGGAAATTGCATGGTAATGGAGGGAGACCCTCATTGTTACACAAAATTACATATAAGAGGTTGTGAGGGGAATGGAAAAATAAACAAGGAGAGAAAAGAATTACAGTATATGGGGTAGAGAGAGAAGATGGGAGGGGAAGGGAGGGGGGATAGTAGAGTATAGGAAAGGTAGCAGAATTCAACAGTAACTAATAGGGCATTATGTAAAAATGTGAATGTGTAACCAATGTGATTCTGCAATCTATAATTGGGGTAAAAATGGGAGTTCATAACCCACTTGAATCCAATGTATGAAATATGATATGTCAAGAGCTTTGTAATGTTTTGAGCAACCAAAAAAAAAGAAAAAGAAAGTAGCAATATATATTCCAATCGAAATTCATCATGAAATATATAAAATCCACAGATGCAAAAATATTCATTTTACTGAACATGGATTCATGTATAATGTTATTCAACTAGGAAGCTCACCCATAGGTTGAATTTTCAGTTCCAACAGCGTTTAGGAGGAGTAATCTCTTCTCACAATTTTTATCTGCCAATTCAGCTACCTCACAAGTATGTACGTGTGATACCCGATAGGACTCTCTATGTGCATATAAAAATATATGTGCTGAATAGGCTACAGAGAAAGGGAGACAGGATTCCCATATTTGTTAACTTTAAAAACACATGTTTAATTATTTCAACAAAAAAATTGACTAGATTTATAACTCCTATACTATATAATGCAAAAGGCAATTCCAACTACACACCATGCCTCCTCTGAACGGCTTGTATTTCTATTCTGTTTGGGTTATTTTTTACCATCATATTAGGATTATTAGTCAGAGTCTAGTAGGGTATGGGTTAGTGTCAGGAATTCAGTATTTCAAATGGAAAATTGGAAAATGAATTCAATGTGTATGTAAATATGTGCTACACAAAAATCTTCCCACTCACATCCAGAACAATGCCTTGACATTACCTTCGCCCCATGTAGGACACAATTAGAAGAGAAGAGTTAGAAAATCTGTGAATACATATCTGGAATGGAAAATGCTCGGGAGTTCACATACTTGGAGGTGGTAGATTAGTTTCCAAAAGTAAGGGACAATGTAAACACTCCACAAACATGGAGCTCTGAGAGCCTAAAAACTATTTGAAAAACTGCCTCTGAATTTGGGCACTTGAAATATATGTTGTTGTCAGGAGATTTGGCTTCCTTTCTAGTGAGACCATCAAAGCTGGGTTCTGCATCTATTTGACCTGAAGGACATGGTATCTTATTTTCCAATGAACATGAGGCAGCAGTGCTGAATCCTCTCTTTGTAGTTAAACTGTGGTCACTGTGGGCTAAGTGTCTCCCTGTGTGGACTGTTAAGTCATTTGGTCATCCTCCACTTTTTGTGGTATTTTTGGTGCTGCACTGGGAGTTTGGTATTTGCTTCACAAAATGCAAGGAGCTAACTGGGACACAGTGCTGGAGAGAGTTCTGTCACGTGTGGTGGGTGAGGGTCTGAAGGAGAATACACCAACCAGGCTTCTTTCCCACATAAACTGCACCAATAACCAGAGCAACCTGATTCTGAACATTGCCCAGAAATCTTTCCATATAACAAGATGCCTTTACATATAAGGGTCTGCGGGCTGCACCATGTCAGTCACAAGCCATTTGGAAGCCAATGGCAGATCCACACGGCCCCACCATGATGTTTTATCACACACCTGCCCACCCCTGCTCTAGGCCCACTACTCGGCATGCCCCAAATTACTGGCATCTCTGTTCTACACCATTTTCATGAAACCCAGTCAAAAAAGGCACTGTCAGGTATACTCATGATCAGCAACAGGACATCCAAAGTTTCTCCAGTGCCACCTGGTCATGCGAATTTCCAAAATTTCATGGTATTTATCTAGCCATTTTTCAAGGATGAAGTTGGAGGCACTGTGGGTTTAAATTCATTCAGGAACCATTAAGTTTTGAGAAAGCTCATTTCAATGAAAGCTCTGGAGAACTCCCACAATCAAGGCTTCCCAAAGAGTGACCAAAATGCCACATGAAGCCAGGCCAATTGAGATCTACAATGTGAGGTCCATGTGTGTTTTAACTCTCAACTATGGCTGCCACGTCTTTCAAAATAAAATCATGTGATATGCTAGCTGAGATTCCCAGTGGTCTGTGGAAAGCCACCCTGGGCCTAGATCTCAGTTTCCAAGGGCGACTCTCATGAATGACCTTTTAAAATCCCAACACATTTCATGGAAATACTTCTCTGAGTTCAGTTCCAGAACTCAGTCTCTAAGGAGAATCACACCAGAGTTTGTTCCCTGGTGAACCCAGTCATCCATTCCAACCGCCACAAAAATAACCACAATTAAATCCAAAACATCCCACATGGCCCTCATCTTCTTCCATATAGACACTCATTATTATGTCTGGCTGAAGGTTACTATGAGGGTCACAGCCCAAGAAAGTGTCCAAAATAAGCTCAATTGCCCCTCATTTGCTTAAAATCAGGGTGGCCTGGGCACTTTTCCTGTGAATCAGGAGTGATGAAATATTCCTGCTGTTAAAGTGTTCCACTTCTCCAATTTGAGTCCTACTGGCTGTCAGGTATATATTCTTTTTTCTGATTTGGAGTCATGAGAAAACCGAAGCACCTATGGGCTAACCTCTTCAGGGATTTGAAGAACTCATTTGACCCAAATGATTCCTATTCTCACTTGATGAAGGTCAGGAACCTAACACAAGAAGGCAAAAAAAAAAAATCATCCACAATGACTGCTCTTTTGGCCATTTTGGTTTTGGAAAAACATGGGATCTTTCTTTAGATCCATCAGGTGCTGAGAATCAAAGACACAACCTCACACAAGGACAAGAGGCTGATTCAGACACATCCTATTCCAAAGCAATTAAGCAAAGAGCCACAGGTGATGCTCATTCTTTTCCATATGAAAACAGTTTTCATCAGGCTTCACAAACGTGTGGCCTGAGGCAAAGACCTTCCTGAAATTTAGGTTAATAGAAACATAAGTAAGCAAATGGCCCAAAGCAGGGTTTCTCCACTGAGAATTTACTGGTCACACTGATATCTGAGTTGTCTGAGATGCTCCCATTCCTTCAGCTATCCAGTACATGGCCATGTCACAGAGCCTTCTGGTGATACATGAGCCTATTCTCGAGAGTGGCCAGAATTCATGAAGAAAACAGGAACTTAGGGAGATAGTAGGTTTTGCCCATCCGTAAGGCAAGCTGCAGTCCATTCATCAAATGGGCAAGATGAATGCTGGGAAGCTTTCTACTAGAGACAACACATCCATTGATGCATTCTCTTTTCTAATGTCTGCAACCACGGATACAGTGGGATACACAGATATAGAAACACTCACCATGTCAAAAGACTTTCTAGAAACAGTCCACTCCAAACCAAACAAACCGCCTTTCCTACCTATTCTCAGAACATGAGAAAACACCACAAACTCACACCCACAACAGCAAAGGCACCTCCTTCCCCCAAGTAGGTCTGTGACGATCCGGAGTGTCTTCTGACTGGTGGACCATATAATGTTCCCCTGAAATGGCCTGTCCTGTCTCAGATTTGGTCTCCTTGGCCAACTCTGTGAAGTTGTCAGGTGCCAGCGGTGAGCCACTACCTGCTTTTCAAGGATAGGCCTCTCTTTAGAGCTCTGCTGGCATTTGTCCATCCTCACATCAGTAGGTACCAAGAAAGACTGACTCTGTCCTTGGGAAAAGCAAACAAGTTAGCTCACTGGCACTTGGACTGGGACTGGCTCTGGGTGCTTGGCTTCCTGGATCCCAAGTTCAGAGAATTCTATCACCAAGGAAGTGAGGTAAGGTCACTTCCTTCAGGAACTGAATGAGGTCACTGCTTTGGTAACCACTTTGTCCTAACAGTTGCTTCCAAGGTTCCCATGAGATGGCAGCTGCCCCTACATACTGTAACATATTCAGAAGTTAGAATTCTATATCAACCATAGGAACTCGGGAACTGCTATGCACACAGGCCTGGTTTGGTCTATCTTCTCTACAATAAAAAGAGAGAGGCTGATTCAGACACATCAATTCATCCTGACCAGGTTGTTTGCCGTGGAAGATGACTATTGCTCCCTCAGGTCCTACATAGCTGCCTACATCTTCTCCAAGGATCATTTCTCCATGGATCTTTGAGGTTCTCATCAGGTGAAAGGTCACCTATATTCCTATATTGTAAGGCCAACTCTCTCCCAGCTCTTCCGTATGTTATATTAAGGGAAGAGTTTATGGTTATTTGTAATAACAGCTTTGATTTGGGTTAGGAATCATTCTGCGGGATGAATAATGTTATTGGCAACCTGCGATATTTACAAGAGTATATAGGTGATATCTAAGTATGAAATAAAAAAATTAGGTAAGATTTGAAACCCAGAAAGGCATTGGGCCCTTTAGTGGGATACTTAGCCTTGAATTGTGTGCTGCACATTTGTCTCAGATAAATCAATATACAATGGCATAGGACCTTGTACCTTGGATGATTGAATGTTGAAGAGAACATCCATTCAAAAAGAGATAGTCGGTACGATTAGGAACGTAGTCGGTAGGCTTAAAAAGAAGAGTGAGTATAGGATTTGGAACAAAAGTTCTTTAGCAATAGGGTTTTGGGTAGAGAGTGAATGTAAATGTGAGCACATCTGAAGAGTCAGTCAAAATGATGAACTGGGAATAACATGTAGAAAAGCAGATATCAATAGAGACATTAGGAAATCAAGCAAAGTATAAAGAGAGTGATAGGATTAGACATTTTCAACAGGCTTGAGGTTGAATATATAATCTTAAGAAGAAACAAATATGTAGTCATCAATTGGATTGACATTTGAGAGCATTAGGCAACCTGGACATGGATGTATTTAGTAATCCATGTTTACTTTCCATTTAGGCTTTGGTACAATCATAATTTGACCTTTGCTTTTTGTGTCCAGAATATTCTGTGATATAATGTATATGTGGATCAGGTGTCATGAGTATTTCTTCCACCAATTCTAGGAGCAATATTTTGAAGATGTATAAATTAGTATGGGGGTACAAATAGGTGTACCCTGTATTTATGAATATAGAGTTAATGCATTAATAGACCATACTGTGAATAAATAGTATAACTGGATCCACTTTAAATAATTGATTGAATTGATATCTGAAAATACATAAGAAATGTTATATTGATATACTATCATTCATTCCAACCAGTTATATATCTAATGGTCATCTTAGGGTTATGGTTTATCATGAAGGGTGTTTGAGTTTTTTTTCAAAAATGATTACGGAAATCAAAAGTAATGTGTTTGGAAAGAAGTCTCATGAAAAGATCAGTCAAGAAACATAGAGAAATACATGAGTTCTGGAGAAGGAAGAGATTGAAAGTGAAACAAAGGCCTATAAATTTGCTAAATAGTGGATGAAATATATATTCTATGATGTGCATAAACTGAAGAAATAGTAATGAACCAGTGTTGAATAAAAATGAACATCAAAATACACATCATGTCCCATAGGAATCTACTTGCATTGATGTTAAACTAGGTAAGTTACTGTAGAAATATTAGAATTTGTATGCACCTTTCACTGAAGTTAGTTTTCAGTACTAGGAAACAAATATATATTTCAGGTTGATGAATATTTCTGAGAATAATCTTGTGAAAAGTTGATTATTAATCCACATACATGAACATAAATGAATTTTGGGAGTGTATATAAGACTCATAAATTTCATATTTTGAAAAATCTGGAGAGTGTGTGTGTGTGTGTGTATATATATATATATATATATATATATATATATATATATATACATATATACAAACAAAGACAGACATTAAAAAGTAGCAATATATATGTCAATCGAAATTCACCATGAAATTTATATCATTCACAGATCCAAAAACATTCATTTTACTGAACATGGATTTATGTATAATGTTGTTCAACTTGGAAGCTCACCCATAGCTTGAATTTTCAGTTCCAAAAGCGTTTAGGAGGAGTGATCTCTTCTCACCATTTGTATCTGCCAAGTCAGGCACCTCACACAAATATACGCGTGTTATCAGGTAGGATTCTATATGTGCATATAAAAATACATGTGCTGAATAGGCTACAGAGAAAGCGAGACAGGAATTCACATATTTATTAACTTTAAAAACACATGGAGAACTATTTCAATTAAAAGTTGACTAGATTTATACCACCTACCCATTATCTTGCAAAAGGCAAGTCCAATATACACCATGCCTCCTCTGAACTGCTTGTATTTCAATTCTGTTTGGGTTATTCTTCTCCATCATATTAGGATTAGTAGCTAGAGTCTAGTAGGGTATGGGTTATTGTCAGGGATAAAGTATTTTGAATGGAAAATTGGAAAACGAATCCAATGTGTATGCAAATATGGAGTATTCAATAATCTTCCCACTCTCATCCAGAACAATGCCTTGACATTACCTTTGCCTCAAGGAAGACACAATTAGAGGACAAGAGTTAGAAATTCTGTGAATACATATCTGGAATGGAAAATGCTCAGGAGTTCACAACCTTGGAGGTGGTAGAGGAGTTTCCAAAAGTAAGGAACAGGGGTGATCACCCTACCTGATCTTTCATTAATATTTGGAGCCATCTTGCCACAAAGCCATGGAAAGATAATTTTTGCTTTACTGTAAATTACTGCAAATTCTGAACCTGCTTGGAATGCCTGCCCATTCCTTGAACTCACCCATGCCTGGACTTCTGACCATATCGCAGCCCTCTCTGAAACTTTAGTGACACCTCATAAATATTGGCCTTCCCTGGCCAGACAACGACCCTCTCTGAGGCTCTAATGGTCTTCATAATTTCTGATGCTGGGGCAGCCAAAAAAAAAAGGTAAACTACAATTAGTGTGATGCTTGTCAAAGTTCTGTTTTCTGAAACTTCCTTTTTGTGTAACTTTTTGGGCTATAAAGCTGGGGTGTAGGAAAGGTGGGGATGCTGTCTTTTTTCCACCGTTTTGAGAAGGAGAGTCAGCCCGGCTGGTTGAACTAATTAGCTTGCCTTAATTTGATTTTAATTGGGGTCAGTGGTTTTTTCTTGCGTCCTGGTCTAACATTTTGGAGTTCCCCAGCGAGATGACCCAACCAGATCACAAGACCAGACTGCTGGAAATTCTGAAGCTGGCCTTTCCTCCAGGGCTCAGATCTGGAGAGCCAAGTTCCAAGGCGTTGGAGTGAGCATTTGGTCTGGGGAGCACTGCACTGAACCATCACACTAAAACTATTAGCAAGCACCTGGTGGAGGAAGCCTCCATAGTTAAGTGGTGCCATTATAACATCTGATATCCGGTTAAGTGAGATGTCTTCTGATGACAGAGAGGTGGCCTGGGGAGGCTCACATATACTCCTGTCCTGGACAGTAACAAGAATTGTCCTGTCCTCTGTTCTGTTCTGTAGGGAATTTCTCTGAAAGAGTAGAAAGGTGCAGCCGGGCACGCAGGAGCTCCTACCCTGGAGCTTCAGCAAGACGTTGCATTGCTCCTCTGTTTTTCTGTATCTTCGCCAGGTTTGTGTTTCTTTGTGTTTTGTTCTGTGTTTTATATGTTTTTGTTTGTTTGTTTTTGTGCATCTTGTTGTGTGATTTCTGTGGTTAAAAACTTAAGGATATTGGATGAAAAATGGATAATAAATCAAGTAAGCCTGACACCCCTTTGGACTGTGTTCTAAGGAACTGTGATGAAGTTTACACCCCTTTGTTAAGCAGGATAAGAGAAGCCCCTAGCTGGCTGCCTGGAGCACACCCACTGCACAGGGTAATGCCTGCTGGTGACCTAAAAACAGAGTATCTCCCAGGTTAACAATGGAAACTTTTTTAAAATCCCTTGTCGCTCCAGATCAAGAGAGTCACAACCTTTGGGCAGAGTTCCCTGTGTTTCTGCTTTGTTAGCAAAGCAGTAAACCTCCCTTTTTATTTTTCTCAAACCCTGTCCTCATTATTAAATAGGTATTAATTCGCTTCAAGGTCAGGAACTGAACTTTAAATTACAAATTTTGATAACCCCCCCCCCTACGCCCAGGAATTTTTGAAAGCTGACTACTGAAATATTAGGAGATGGACTGTGCTTGGGGTGGAACCAAACCAGAGGAGCTAATCCTGTAAGTAAAAGGAGGGACTGAGGGACTCCCAGCAGCTGCCAAAGCCCTGTTGCTTCAGGGAATTCCCTCTTTACTTCCCTGCACTGTAAGGATTATGCCACCCCTGTCTTCTGAAAAAACAGAAAAAGAAAAAGGGACACTAAATGCAGTAAAGTCACCATGGAGACCCTTGATATTACATTTCAGGTTGCCACTCTGTGAAAACATCTGATCCTCTTGTGGGGACATCTATCGTGCCACTGGTGTAGGAGATTTTTCTCTTATCTTCTCTGTTTTTAAGGCTTCTGTCTGTCAGCCATAGTCTGGAGCTCCTTTCTGTCTGTCTTGTGTCTTTGTTTCTGGCCCTTTAAGACATGTGGAATAATGTGCTGATATTATAAATTGTTTCTTGGGAATGATCTTAGCTCAATGTGTGTTTAAATGATGATGTTTTATTGTAACAATCTGGTATCTGAATGGGTTTTTGAAGCATTGCTCAATCTTGCAGTTAAACGTCGGGTGTAGGTAATTGTTTAGTTTATGATTTCAGATAATTCATGCCAGATAACTTAAATTATTAGGATGGAAAACTAAAGAACTCTACTTCCAAGTTGGCAAGTAACTTCCCAAACATTCAGTTTTGTTTTTCACTAATTTTGAATTGGGTAGACTGGGAAAATGTCACAGTGTGTAAAAGTGCATTCATTTGGACAAGGATAGTAAATCATAGTAAGGTATCTGTTGACAAAACAAGATGTAAAGATATAAAATTTTGTGAATTTTATCTTAAAATTGTATCAAATTTTCAACATCTGAATCTGAAAATTATGGTTAAAATGCCTTAGGCCTGAGGTGTCTGCTCAGAATAGCAGTTTTTCCTCCTCCTTCCAGATGTCAGCCAGGACTTATGTTGAAATGCAAATGAAAGAAGCCTGCAAGCTCAGTAGGAGACTGATCTGAGGCCTATGGGGGGAAAAAAGTTGAATTGCATGGTATTTACTAATTACTGGGCAGTCATTTTTTCCAGGACTCTAATTTTTTTTCCTTAGATTCTGTATTTTTTTTTGAGTTCATGATTTTGATCATACAGACCTAGGTTAATGTTTTTCTGATCATTTCTATCTTTGACCAACAGTGGAGTTTTTGAAACATTTCAATGGAGATTTCACCTGCAAAAAGCTACAAGGCCTTTACTATTATTATGTGTGCACACATTTGTTATATGTTGTATGTCTATATATACATATATCCGTATATCATATTGATGATATACAAATTAACATATATAAGGAGCACTCATAAAAAAAAAGCTCTCATAAAAACAAATTTTAAAAAGTGGATTCAAAGACCTTTAATTCACCTGAATTAATTGCTTCAATTTAAATTGGATAAACAGATAAAAATAAATGTCTTTAAATTTAAGCTTACAAGTTTTTCTAGGTGTTCAAAAATCTAATAAAATATTAATGCCGACAAAATGTCTAATATGCCTTGGTTCTAGGACTTTTCCTTCAACAAAAAAAATGGCTTACACTGTTAAATACATTTGTCTAATATTTTGAAAAATAAGTAATGTAAATTTGATATGGGATTACTCATTCATGAGTACATTTGTTAGATATCTGGTTGATTTACTAAGTTCTGTATACGTTTGTCCTAAAGTCTGTATAAGATTGTAAAAATCAGTCATGTGTTAAAGAGACAAAAATTTCTTAAACATAAGTTTACTCATAACATTGTGTTTATTAAGTTTTATTTTTTCTAGAGCTAGCAACCATAAAAATTAAACAAATGATTAAATAAAACTGTTATTTTAAAGCACTGTACTGCCATTTCTTTAAAAGCTAAACTTGGTTAATGTAGAAACATCAATGCAATTGTGATGCTATTAATGTGCTTATATCTTCCAGGTATACAAGTCTGTAAGGTAGAAACTTTAAAACAGCATTACATCAAGCTGGTGTTCTGAAGTTGTATGGTAAAAAAATATATTGGGGATTTATTTACCTGTTATCAATTAGATATGTAAACTTTTATGTTACTTTTTACATTGGGGAACAATTTATATGTATTTTTAAGTTAATGAGAGCCTAATCTATGTAAAGGTTAAAAAGTTTCAGCCTTTCTTTAATTAATGTTTTAAATGATATATCATATGGTGTTAACTAATGTTCATGTGACCTCAAAAATTTATGTAAACCTTGTAAAATGATATTTTAAAAACAAAGATTAGCTTTAGAACTAAAACACTTAAGATTGATAAAGAGCACTGCCTTACCTAAGATAAGGCTCTGTGTCCCATCTTACTAGATGTGAGAATGACTACGAAAGCAGTAGGTCAGATGTTATTTCAATTAAAGTTATGTTCAAAAGTTTTTTTTTTGTTGTTGTTGTTTTTTTTTTTTTTTTTTCGGTCAAGATTACTAGCATCTCAAACAGGGGATGTAATGTATAACTCAGCCAAAAAATTCAGGGTAGCTATTACAAGAACTGAGTATGTTTACTCTTGTTAATTTTATTTTGTAATTTCCTTATAGGTGACATAAAGATTCCCTGTTAGTGTTTTACAGAAGTGTTGCTTTAAGAACACAGCATGGGTTAATTTAAGATAATAAGCCATCACCTACAAGACAGACAGAATAATACAGATCCCAATTAATAAAAAGATAAATAATTTTAAATTATAGACATTAAAGCCCAGTACTCTTAATATAAGACTGTTAAAATTTATTTGATGGATGTTTAAGATTAGGTTTTAAAATTAAAGTTAAATGAATAGGGACAAGAAAATCAATATTTGGCTCTTGCCCTCTGAGTCAGTCTGTATGCAGAGAACAGCAGACTTCTCTAAAGAGCTTTGCAACTCTGAACCACATAACCTCCTGATCAGGGAGATTAATAAGACCACTGGAGAACAGAAAGCCAATCAGTGCATTGCTACAAAGAGGAGAGTCAACAGAGAAGGGAGACATCCCTGATGCTTCCGAGGGAAGCCACATGGTCAAGGAAGACCTGGACCCACCTAGCGCAAATGGCACTAGCAGAACTGAGAAGCTGGTCTCAAGTTTCCCCAGGAGTGACTCCCATAAAAGCTCAGCTGACTGTTCACAATATATAGAAACAAAAGTCAGTTTGACGGCTTCATCTTAAACACTTAGAAAAGACAGTTAAAAACAAAATACAGCCATTCCTGGGCATTTTATATAATAATAGTAATAATAATATATTAAGGTATTCACTTCATGTTAGCCTCCCAAAATAAGTAAGACTGGAGGCTACAAAGAAGGATTCTCAGACAGGAATGCCTGATAACTATAAAACGAGACTATCAAAAGGATCTGCCAGAGGCAGAAGTTTTTAGTTTAAGGCCTACAGATATTCTTAACCTAAACACATAGGCTTGGTATTTGTTAGTATGATTATCCAGCCCTGAGTAAGAGAATTAAAGGTTTCTCTATTAGACACAGAGGTCATACTAAAAAGATTTTGCAAGATCAGATGACATTAAATTATTAAACTGTATCTTATGGGGAGGGACAACTGTAACACTAAAAGTTAAATATTAAGCTGACAGTCCTGATAACTGGGGATATTAAAGACTTGTGAGGGAACTTCTACACAGTGACATGTTCCAGCTGCTGCAACATTTATTCAGTACTCATGTTTTTTGTTTCTCTCATAGAAGAACCCATCCCCAGATGACTTTACAACCTGTTCTTCCACAACCAGAATTCAAACCGAACTGACTTCTAAAAGGCGACTCATGTCCCTCAGGCCATGCCCCCTCACGTCACCCTCTCTCATCTAAGAAGAAGCCAAAATGAGTGACGCCTTTCTTCTTACAACAATGGAGACAAAAATAAATAGAATATTAATATAAGTAATTAATTAAGTCAGGTAAAATCAGGGATACCTGTTTTTGGTTGAGTTCAAAAAATAGGGAGACTGTTACCTGAGGGATTAAAATTCCCACAGTGCTCTTCCCTTACCCTATCAAAGATTTGAAAAGCACACATTACAAAAGGGGGGAATCATAGACCCAACCTGATCTTTTATTAAAATTGGAGCCATCTTGCCACAAAGCCATGAGAAGATAATTTTGACTTAACTATAAATTACAGCAAATTCTGAACCTGCTTGGAATGCCTGCCTGTGCCTTGAACTCACCCATGCCTGGCTCTGTGACCAGATAGCAGCCCTCTCTGAAACTTTATTGACACCTCATAAATATTGGCCTTCCTTGACCAGACAACACTCTCTGAGGCTCTAATGGTTCTCATAAATTCTGATGTGGGGGCCAGCAAAAAAAAAAAAAATGTAAACTACCATTAGTGTGATGCTTGTCAGAGTTCTGTTATCTGTAACTCCCCTTTTGTGTAACTTTCTGGGCTATAAAGCTGGGCTGGAGGAAAGTTGGTGTTGCTCTCTTGTTCCCGCCGTTTTTGGAGGGAGAGGCAGCTGGGGTGGTGGAAATAATAAGCTTGCTTTAATCTGATTTTAATTGAAGTCAGTGGTCTTTTCTTGCGACCTGGTCTAAAAGGTAAACACTCCACAAACATGGAGCTCTGCCGGACTAAAGACTTCTTGGGAAACTGCCTCTGAGGATGGGAACTTGACATATATGTTGTTGTCAGGAGCTTTAGCTTTCATTCTAATGAGACCATCAAAGCTGGGTCTGCATCTATGTGTCCTGGAGGACATTGTTTCTATTTTTCCAAAGAACATGAGGCAGCAGTGCTGACATCTCTCTGTAGGTAAACTGTGGCCACTGAAAGCTAAGTGTCTCCGCATGTGGACTGTGAAGCCATTTGGCCATCCTCCACTTTTCATGGTGTTTCTTTCTACTGCACTGGGAGTTTGGTATTTGCTTCATGAAATACAAGGAGTTCAACTGGGACACAGTGCTGGAGGGAGTCCTGTCACTTGTGGTGGGTCAGGATCTGCAGGAGAATGCACCAACCAGACTTCTATCCCACATAGCTAACCCCCTTGACCATAGCAATTGGATTCTGAACATTGCCCTAAAACATCTCCATATAACAAGATGCCTTTAATGGAGTGGTTTCAGACATATTAGTGATTCCTGTCTGCACCATGTCAGCCACAAGTCATTTGGAAGTCAATGGCAGATACACATGACCTGACCACAGATGTTTCATCACAAACCTGCACACAACAGCTCAGGACCCACTACTCAGCAGGCCCCAATCTACTGGCATCTCTGTTCTACACCATTTTCATGAAACCCGGTCAATCAAGGCACTCTCTGGTATACTCATGATCAGCAACAGGACATCCAAATATTCTCCAGTTGCAGGTGGTCATGGGAATTTCAAAAATTTCAGAGTATTTATCTAGCCATTTCCTAAGATGAAGTTGGAGAAACTGTTGGTTTCAATTCATTAAGGAACCATTAAATTTTGAGGAAGCACATTTCAAGAAAATGGTGTGTGGAAAGCCACTCTGGGCTTAGATCTCAGTTTCCAAGGGCGACTCTCATGCGTGGCCTCCTTAAATCCCAGCACAATTCATGGCAATACTTCTCTGACGTCAGTTCCATAACGCAGTCTCTAAGAGGAATCACACCAGAGTTCAAGCCCAGGTGGATTCAGGCATCTCTTACAACCACCACACAAATGACCACAATTAAAACTAAATCACTCCCACATGGCCCTCATCTTCTTCCACATAGACACTCATCATGAACTCTGGCTGGAGGTTTCCATGAAGGGCACAGCCAAATACACTGTTAAAAATAAGCAGCCTTGCCCCTCATTTGCCTAAAGTCAGGGTGGCCTCTACACCCTTCCTGTGAACCAAGAGTGATCAAATAGGCCTGCTATATAACTGCTCTGCTTCTCCAATTTGAGGCCTAATGACTGTCTGGTATAGATTCTCTATGTGAATTGGTTTCATGAGAAAACCCAAGCACCTATCGGCTAGCCTCTGCAGGGCTTTGAAGAACTGACTTGACCCAAAGATCTCTATTCTCACTTTATTTAGCTCAGGAACCTTACAGAGGAAAGCGAGAGACTTCATCCACAATGACTGCTCTTTTGGCCATTTTGGCTTTGGATTCACACTTGGAAACTTTCTTTAGATCCATCAGATGCTGAGAATCTAAGCCACTGCTGTCACACCGGGCCAAATGGCTGATTCAGACACATCCCTTTCCAAAGCAATTAAGCAAAGAGCCACAGGTGATGCCCATTCATTTCCATTTGAAACCTGTTTTCTTCAGGCTTCACAAAGGTGTGGCCTGAGGCAAAGACCTTCCTGCCATTCAGGGTAATAGAAACATAAGTAAGCAAATGGCCCAAAGCAGGGTTTATCCACTGAGACTTTACTGGTCACACTGATATCTGAGTTTTCTGAGATGCTCCCATTCCCTTCAGCTATCCAGTACATGGCCATGTCACAGAGCTTGGAGGTGGTACATATCTTGGACACCAAACCATAAGGCTATTCTGGAGAGTGGTCAGTATTAAGGAGGAAAAGAGGAACTTAGGAAGATAGTAGGTGTTCCCCATCCATAAGGAAAGCCGCTCTACATTCTAAAATTGGGCAGGATGAATGCTGGGAAGCTTTCTACTAGACAGGACACAACCATTGATGCTTTTGCTTTTCAAATGTCTACAACACGGATACAGTGGGATACACAAACATAGAAACACTCGTGTTGTCAAACGACTTTCTAGAAACTTTCCAGTCCAAACCTAGAAACTGCCTTTCCTACCTATTCTCAGAACATGAGATAAAACCACAAACTCACACCGACACCCACAACGGCACCTCCTTCCCCCAAGTATGTCTGTGACTATCCTGAGTGTCCTCTGACTGGTGGGCCATACTATGTTCCCCTGAAATGGCCTGTCTTGTCTCAGATCTGGTCTTCTTTGCCAACACATTGAAGTTTTCAGGAGCCATGGTTGAGCCACTACCTGCTTTCTCAGAAAAGTCCCTCTTCAGAGCTCTCCTGGGATTTGGCCATCATCACATAAGTAGGTACCAAGAAAGAATGACTCTGTCCTTGGTAAATCCAAACAATTGAGACCACTGGGACTAGGACTGGGACTTGCTTTTGGTGGCTGGCTTCCTGGTCCCAAGTTCAGTGAGTTCCATCACCAAGGAAGTGTGGTAGGTCACTTCCTTCAGCAACTGAATGAGGTCACTGCCTTGGAAAACCACTTTGTCCTAACAGTTGCTTCCAATGGTCCCATGAGATGGAGGCTGCCCCTACTTCCTGTGACACTTTCACAAATTAGAATGGTATATCAACCATAGGCACCCAGGAAAAGCTCTGTACACAGGCCTGGTTTGGTCCATTTCATCTACTTTAAGAACAGAGAGGCTGATTCAGACACATTCCTTCATTCTGACCAGGTTGTTTGACATGGAAGTTGACATGGAGTTGACTTTTGATTTCTCAGGTCCTTCATAGGTGAAAAGGTCGGTCAAAAGTCGGAGGAAAAGACCATCAAGAGACTGTCTCATGTCACAGCAAAGGGTTTATTGGGAGTCCAGCATGCTGGGGCTCAGAGCTAACTTCAGAGGAGCAAAGAACAAAGAGCCCCAAGAACAACTTGAGCAGAGTTTATATACATTCTTTAGAGAGGGCAGGGACTTTACATACATCATAGCCTCCTTTAGGAAATCAACATATACCACGGGAAAATCAAATAACAACTCTAAAACATGATTAGCACATTCATTGGTGGGAAGAGGTCGGGTAGGGGGTGATTGGTTAGCCCTGAGAAGGGGTATACGTTTAAACTGATTGGTTGAAGCCCTGAGATGTATACGTGGTGAGCTGCACGGTTTCTGGGAAGGGGTTGTTAAGTAACTAGGTGGTCAGTAAAGATTTCAACACACATCTAATTGGCAGTTCCGGGAATTGTCTTAACTGCCACAGGAATTTTAGGTTCTGAGTGCAGCTTGTAAACTTTACAAAACCTGGTTCTATATGTTTCAATTTCAATTTCTTTTATTCTTTCATTTCCCACTCCTTTTTCTTACTACTTTTAATCTTAAAAGTAATAAATCATAATTATTGTGGAGTCTCACATTCTATTTCTGCCAGTGGAGGGTATTTCTGTCTGATTACAATGAGTTTTTCCTGCCCAATTTGAGCCTGGAGAAAGGAAACTATGCGGTTAAGCACACAAGGTCCTATAGTTAGCAACACCATAAGGATGATCAGGGGTCCAGCTAAGTCTGATAGGAGTATAGTTAACCAGGGGGACTGGGTAAACCATAACTCAAACCACCCTAGTTGAATCTCCCTATCTCTCTGGTGCTCTTCAAGGCATTTTCTCAATTTACTCATGGATTCTTTTACAACTCCAGTATGGTCAGCATAAAAACAACATTTTTCTCTCAGTGCACAACAGAGGCCCCCCTCACTCATGATGAGGAGATCTAATCCTCACCTGTTCTTTAAAACAACTTCAGAGAGAGAAGTTAAGGATTCCTGCAGTGCTGTGATGGCGGTCTCTAACGTCTTCAAGTCTTTATCTATTGCTGTTTCTAATCGGGCCATTTGTTGTGACCCACGTATCAAAGCAGCTGTTCCCGTACCCACTCCTGCAGCAGCTCCTATCCCCAAAAGGATGGCAGGAGTAAGGGACACTGGCTCCCCGCAAAATCAGGTTGTTTCTCCCCCTAGTAGACCTTCAAATCATTCTACATTATAATAGAGCACCCTGGGGAGTATCTGCACCATTACACAATAATTTACAGAGCTGTCAAATACCTGGGCTGAAATGCAAGGAGTTCTGACTGTGTGGAGTTCAGTACAATAAAGGTTCCTTTAATTAGTTCCCAGGGGGTGGAGTCAGCTGTACTCTGGACTGGGGAAGTAGGCAAAGATGGAAACCGGGAAGTATGAGATGGTAGAGGGGTTCTGGTAGATCTAGGCATGGGAGGTTTAGGAGGCTTAATTCCTGGGTTGAGGGGATTGGGCTCTATTGCTGTGATATTTTCTTCCTTTTTAAGCCGGATGGTGAACCAGTGACCAAAGTCTTAACGAGGGCCATAAATATAGAATCGCATTCCCCACGTATTTCCCATAGGCCATGTTGTTCTGAGGTAGCCCCTTCCTTTGGAATTGAAAGTTAAAATGAGGGGGTAACATAGACTATTCTTTCCACAGTGAGTTTTTGACACCACTTGGCTAGAAGCACATTTCTTGGGATCAATCAAGGTGTCATTTCTTCCTTCCTGAATTGTACTTTCGGGGAAGTTTGGGTTCCACCATGCAGCTCCCGTTTGTTCACAACCCCAAGATCTACAATAAAAGTCACTGGGTCCTCTACAGGTTTGGGCCTGTTTGCGACTTTGGAAATCATCTGGGCAAACATAAAAATCAAGATTGGCTAGTTTACACCTGAGCTGGGGGAGATGATATCCATAATTCATGGGGTAAGGTGGTCTATGTTGCCCTGGTTTGGGGTTGAGTGGGATCTCTGTGGGGGTCCTCTATGTCAGGGAGATCCCAGTCAGAGAGGCCTATGGCAAGCTGACAAATGTCCGGGTGGAGAGATGGCCACCAAGTCCATATGGTGGCTGTATGTGAAATAGACCACACTACTTGCCCAGCAGGATTTATAACTTGCCATTGTTGCTGAACAGGCTGATGGGTATTAGGACTGCTGGTGGTCAGGGGAAGAATCCACAGCCCTACCCACATGACAGACACACAACTTGAGACGGTTACCAGTCTGTTCCAGTTTCCAGCCGGAGTCTGGACAGGGCGCATGCTTGAGATGGGAGGCATGGATCCAGGAAGTGATCCCATCCACTTTCACCACTATGGGTGTTATAAGCAGCACCTGGTATGGTCCTTTCCAGCGGGGTTCCAGGGATGACACCTAATGCCATCTCATGTAGATGAAGTCTCCCACTTGATATCGATGTGCGGTTCCCTCATCTCCAGGCTGATAAGCAGTGGCCAACTGTTTCCACAGGTATCGCTGGGTGCTGGGTTTGTTCAAGGGCTTTAAGTCTGTCAAGAAAGAGTGTGTGAAAGGAATAATTAAGACTCAGAGTTGGGGTTAAGTCCCTTACTGGAGGAGGGGCACCATAGAGAATTTCATAAGGGGTGAGTTTACACAAAGAGGCAGAGGGCGTTTTTCTTGCACGAAACAGTGCTTAAGGTAGGAGCATAGTTCAATTTTTTATGCCGGTCTCCAAGCTTTATTTTGTTAAGGTCTCTTTGATGGTTCTATTCATCCTTTCTACCTGTCCTGAGCTCTGGGGTCTATAAGCACAATTTAACTTCCAATTAATCCCCAGGGTCCTGGCGAATCCCTGACTTACCTGGGCCACGAATGCCAGTCCATTATCAGACCCTATCACCTTAGGCAGGCTGAACCTTGGAAAAATGTCTTATAGAATCTTTTTGACCACCCTCTGAGCCTTTTCTTTCTTCATGGGGAAGGCTTCAACCCATATTGAAAAAGTATCTACAAAGACTAGGAGATATTTAAGTCCATACCTTGCTGGCTTAATTTCAGTAAAGTCCACTTCCCAGGATTGTCCTGTTCTGGTTCCTCGTAAGCACTTCCCTGAAGGAAGCTTGGATGGGTAAGCATTAACTAATTGGCAGACTTGACAAGCTCTAGTCACCTGCTCAGCTATTTCTTTCCTCTGTGAGTCAGTCAATAATAAGTCCTTTCTCCAGTCCTTTAAGAGTGCCTATAACTTTTTTGAGCCTAAGTGGGTGAGTTGTTGTACGTCTTTGACATAAAGGTGAGCTTTTTGAAATCATAAACTTGGCTCTGTATGGTCCCAGAGTCCTGTATCTGTCTCCTCAGATGATAAGTTGCCTGAATGTTCCAGTGCGGCCAAATCTCCTGATTGTTGTTCCCCCCGGTGTGGAAAAATTTACCAGAGTCACTCCGTTTAGGGCTGCCAATTAAGCTTCCTCATCTGCCCTTCTGTTTCCAACCGCCACGCGGTCGTTTCCCTTCTGGTGCCCTGGACAGTGCACTACCTAGTTCCTTAGTGCCCTGCACTGCTGAGAGAAGGTGGAGGATCTCATCTTATTTCTTTATTTCTTTCCCAGCAGAGGTTAATAGCCCCCTTTGCTGGTAAATAGCCCTGTGCACATTACCATTGGCAAATGGATAGCGGCTATCAGTGTCTATGGTGGCCCTTTTGCCTGTTGCTAGTTCCAATGCTTTCGGAAGGGCAATCAGTTCTGCCTTTTGGATTGATGTCTCTTCTGGGAGACCAGAGGACCAGATGGCATTAGTTTTGCTAACTACTGCTGCTCCAGCCCGCCGCTTACCATCTTGGAGTAAGCTGCTCTCGTCTGTAAACCATATGACTTCCGGGTGAGGCAGTGGCTGGATCTTTCAAGTCTCATCCTATACTGGTTTCCTCTGCCAGTATGTGTTGACACTCATGAGTGATGGGTCCTGATGATTCTTCTGGCAACAGTGTAGCCAGGTTGAGTGGAGCAGGGGGTCCCAGAGTTATTCTGTCTTTGCTAATCCAGAGGCTCTGGTAGTGGTTTATTCTGGAGTTTGATAGCCACCTCTCTGGAGGCTGACAGATGATGCTCTCCAGGGCATGGGGGGCTATAATGATTAGCTTCTGTCCCAACGTTCATTTATGAACATCTTTTTTTAGAAGGGCTGCCGCTGCTATAGCTCTTAAGCAATGGGGCCACCCGCTAGCCAATGGGTCCAATTTTTTTGATAAGAATGCTACTGGCCTTTTCCAAGGTCCCAAAGTCTGAGTGAACACTCCCAGTGTTATTCCTTTCTTTTCCTCGATGTAGAGAGTGAAGGGTATTTCTACTTCTGAGAGTGCTAAAGCCGGAGCAGATAGCAGCGCCTTTTTTTGACATTATCCAAAGCTTGTTGGTGCTCAGGGGCCCATTTGAAATGGGCATCCCCATTTATAAGTGGATATAAAGGGGCAGCCATAGATGCGAACCCAGGAATCCATAACCTGCAAAAGCCGGCTGTCCCAAGAAACTCTCTGAATTGTCTCTTATTAGATGTGGGTGGTATCTGCACAACGTTTTTTTTTCTGGGCTCACTGAGCCATCGTTTGCCACCCCTAAGAGAATAACCCAGGAAGATTACTTCTTGCTGACAAATTTGGTCCTTTTTCAGAAGCTCTATATCCAAGCCAAACAAGCTCAGATAATAGTGCTTGGGTCCTAGACTCATAGTTCTTCTTGGTGTTGGCTGCCAGTAGCAGATCATCCACATATTGGAGTAGGGTGACTTCGCGGTGTGCAGTTCTGAAGCCCTGTGGAGGGCTTCATCAAAGATAGTGGGGGAGTTTTTGAACCCCTGTGAGAGTCTAGTACAGGTTAGTTGGCCATATGTTAAAGTTTCTGGGTCTATCCACTCACAAGCAAACAGAAACTGATTGTCCTTATGTAGGGGCAAGCAGAAGTAAGCATCTTTTAAGTCCAGCACAGTGTACCATTCCCGCTCCATATTCAGAGTGCTAAGCAAATTATATGGATTGGGTATTGTTGGGTGAATGTCCTGCGCTCTGTTGTTTATCTCTCTTAGGTCTTGAACAGGACGGTAGTCCCTAGTTCCTGGCTTTCTTACTGGTAGCAGGGGGGTATTCCAGGCTGATTGACAGGGCCTTAGGACCCCAAGGGCCAATTATTTCTGAATATGGGTACTTATCCCATCTTTAGCTTCTTTGCTTAGAGGATATTGTTTAACACTGATTGGAGAGGCAGAGGCTTTTAATTCTCGTTCTATTGGAGGTAGTTTTATTGCTAGACCTAACCCAGCAGTTTCTGCCCAGGCATTAGGATAATCTTTTATCCATTTCTGAGGTAGTTTGCCTCTTTGATCAGTCCTAGGGGGCGCGAAGAGTTGATGTTCATCTTCAACGGACATAGTCAATGCTGTGACTATGGGAGTTTCCACTGAAGGCTTTAGAACATCCACTTGGGGAACATCAGGGTTAAAGGTTATTCTAGCCCCGAGTTTGGTAAGCAGATCCCTGTGTGTCAATGGGGCTGGGCACTCAGGGATTACTAGGAAAGAGTGGTGGACTTTTCCTTTTCCTACATCCATAATCCTCTTAGTTGTCCAAGCCCGATATGTACTGCCATTATCCCCTTTAACTAGGGACCATTTATTTGATAAGAGCCCAGTGGGGTCTTAAGGGCTGAGAATACTGCTCCTGTATCCTCTCCAAAGTTCACTGGAGTCCCCTCCACTTCAAATGTTACCCTGAGCTCGGGGAGGAGATCCGAGCCCCAACATTCCTAGTCCTCTTCTAGAGTCAGCATGGTGGGCTGGCGTGGTTGCTTCTTTTTGGTGCACTCTTTGGCTCAGTGTCCTTTTTCTTTACAGTAGGCACATTGATCTGAGGCCAGGGACAGCCATTGGCATGGGCCCAAGTATCCCTTCCTGACTCCAAGCTTTTTAACTTCTGGCATATTTGCTGCTGTGAACAAAACTTTAGCCAATGTTTTAGTCTGCCTTTTGCTCCTTTCATCCTCCTTTTGTTCCCTTTCCTTCTCTCTCCTCTGTTCCCTCTCCTCCTCAGTTTCTCTCTTATAATATACTTTCTCAGCTTCTCTGACTAAATCTCTTAAGGTCGTATCTTGTAATCCATCTAGACATTGTAACTTTCTCTTAATATCTTGGGCAGCCTGCTCAATACAGGCCATTGTAACAGATGCATTTTGGTCTTCTGCCTGAGGATCAAAAGGAGTATATTTCCTATATTCCATAATTCTCACCAGAAACATAGAGGGAGACTCATTAGGGACTTGGATAATCTCTCTTACCTTGGCCAAATTGGTCGGCCTTCAGGCGGCCACTCAGAGACCCGCTATTAGAGCCCAGCGATAAGTGGACAGATGCTTCTTACCTTCAAAGGTGTTGGGGTCCCAGTTGAGTCGGTTCATGGGCCCATAGGGACAGAGAGAGAGTATCACAGGGGCTTCTGAGTTTTCTATTATCCGTCGCCGGTGGGTTCCTTTAGTTGCCCAGCTTCCTCCAGGGGAGGAGGAGCTGCTGCTGCTGCAGAGAAGTCCCCTGGAGGGCTTGGGTCTGGCCCAATTGCCTCGAGCAGTGGAGAGGCTGAGTCAGCAGTGGGAGGATCATCAGGAACTGTGTTGGGGGTTGGGGAGGGAGAGTAGAGCATAAGGAGGGGGAGGAGTGTCCAGTCTTGTGACTCAGGGAGAATGGAAGGAAGAGTAGAGGATAAGGAGGGGGAGGAGTGTCCAGTCTTGTGACTCAGGGAGAATGGAAGGAAGAGGGGGAGGAGCGGATGGTTTGAATGATAGGATCGTGGGGGAAGGGGTATATGGCTCTTTATCTGGGTGGCCACGTGGCCAAAGCTGAAAGACAATATCTCTGACTTTTCGGATTAGAGGAAATTGGAAGGATCCTTCTGGGGGCCATCTGACTTCGAGGATGGGCCATTATGAAGCACCGAGAGTCTGCCAGGTACAGCGTTTTACTGGAAAAGAAAGATTCTGGGCCCTTGAGCGGACATCAGTCCAATGATCAAGGGTCAGAGACAGAGAAGAGGATGTGCTTTGTCCCATAATGGGAGTTACTCAAACAGGGACAGTGAAGACACAAACGCAAAACAGAAAAAGACAAACAGTAAAGGTTTAACATGACTCCAAGACAAAGATAAGAACTGAGTAACTGGTAAATCTTGATGGGTTAGGCAATAAAGACAGACAGTAAACTCAACATGAGTTCGGGACTATGAACAAAACTGAGTAGCTGGCAAAACCTGATGGGCTGGCAAACCGAATCCTGAAGCAAAATGTAACTGAGATGAGAAAACTACTATTCTTTGATTTCCCTAGTCTTCCGGAGTGTCCCCCAGAAACGTGACCTTGGGCTCTGTGACAGGTCTGTCACACCATAGGAGAGAGCTAATGCTCTTCACCAACAGCCACTTTGCCATGCCCTGACTTGAAATCCGAAACCAGAAAGAGGCTCCTTACTAACCCCAAGAGGAGTCCCTTGAGGTCTTTCGACCACCGCTGCCAGATATCTCACCTGGGGCCTCCAGATAAATAGGTGCGGTGAACGTCAGAGGAAAAGACAACAAAGAGGCTTTCTCATACATCAGCAAAGGGTTTATTGGGGATCCAGCATCCTGGGGCTCAGAGCTCACTTCAGAGGACCAAAGATCAAAGAGCCCCGAGAACAACTTGAGCAGAGTTTATATACATTCTTTAGAGAGAGCAGGGATTTTACATACATGATTGCCTCCTTTAGGAAATCATCATGTACCATGGGAAAATCAAATAACAACTCTTAAACATGATTAGCACATTCATTGGCGGGAAAAGGTCAGGCAGGGAGTGATTGGTCAGCCCTGAGAAGGGGTATACGTTTAAATTTATTGGTTGAAGCCCTGAGATGTATACGTGGTGAGCTGCACGGTTTCTGGGAAGGGGTTGTTAAGTAACTAGGTGGTCAGGGAAGATTTCAACACACATCTAATGGGCAGTTTCAGGAATTGTCTTGACTGCCACAGGAATTTTAGGTTCTGAGTGAAGCTTGGAAACTTTACAAAACCTGGTTGTTTACGTTTCAATTTCAATTTGTTTTATTCTTTCAGAACCTTACAGTGGAAGGCGAGAGACTTCATTAACAATGACTGCTCTTTTGGCCATTTTGGTTTTGGATGCACACATGGGATCTTTTCTTAGATCCGTCTGTTGCTGATAATCTAAGCCACAGCCTCAAACAGGGCCAAGAGCCTTATTAAGACACATCCCTTTCCAAAGCAATTACATCTCTGAGGTCAGTTACAGAACTCTGTCTCTGAGTGGAATCACACCAGTGTTCAAGCCCAGGTGGACCCAGTCATCTCTTCCAACCACCACACAAATGACCACAATTAAAACCAAAACACTCCCACATGGCACTCATCTTCTTACATACATACACTCATGATAACTTTGGCTAGAGGCTTCCATGAATGTCACAGCCCAAGAGAGTGTCCAAAATAAGCTCCCTTGCCACTCATTTGCCTAACCTCAGGGTGGCCTGAACACCCTGAGGTTAAACCAGGATTGATCACATAATTCTTCCTGTAATACTGCTCTGCTTCTCCAATTTGAGGCCTACTGACTGTCAGGTATAGATTCCTTATGTGATTTGGAGTCATTAGGAAACCAAAGTAAATTTGCAAGGCTTGGAAAAACTCATTTGACCCAAAGTATCCCTATTCTCACTTGGAGGAAGTCAGGAACCTTACAGAGGAAGGCGAGAGACTTCATCCACTATGACTGATCTTTTGCCATTTTGGTTTTGGATGCACACATTGGATCTTTCTTTATATCCATCAGGCGCTGCTAATCTAAGCCACAGCCACACAAAGGGCCACGAGGCTGATTGAGAACATCCTTTTCCAAAGCAATTAAGCAAAGAGCCACAGGTGATGCCCATTCATTTCCATTTGAAAACTGTTTTCTTCAAGATTCACAAAGGGGTGGCCTGAGGCAGAGACTTTCCTGACTTCAGAGCAACAGAACAATAAGTAAGCAAATCCCAATGCAGGGTTTCTCCACTGAGACTATACTAGTCACAATGATATCTGAGTTTTCTGAGATGCTTGTCATTCCCTTCAACAAAACAGTACATGGCCATGTCACAGAGCTTGGAGGTGGTATATATATCTTGGACAAAAAACCATGAGCCTATTCTGGAGAGTGGCCAGAATTCAGAAAGAAAACTGGAACTTAGAAAGTTAGTAGGTGTTGCCCATCGAAAAGGCAACCAGCAGTCCTTTTTTAAAATGGGCAGGATGAATGCTGGAAAGCTTTCTACTAGACAGGATACATCCATTGATGCATTCTTTTTTCTAATGTGTACAACCAAGAACACAGTGGGATACACAGACACAGAAACACTCACCTTGTCAAAGGACTTTCTAGAAACAGTCCACTCTAAACCAAACAAACCGCCTTTCCTACCTATTCTCAGAACATGAGACAAAACCACAAACTCACACCCACACTCAAAATGGCACCTCTTTCCCCAAGTAAGTCTGTGAGTATCCAGAGTGTCCTCAGACTTGTGGGCCATAGTATGTTCCCCCGAAATGGCCTGTCCTGTCTCAGATCTGGTCTCTTTGTCCATATCTGTGAAGTTGTATGGAGCCTGTGCTGACCACTACCAGCTTTCTCAGGAAAGGCCCGTCTTCAGAGCTCTACTTGCATTTGGTCATCCTGAAACCATTAGGTACCAAGAGAGACAGACTCTCTCCTTGGTAAATCCAAACAAGTGAGCCCACTGGGAGTGGGAATGGGCCTGGCTCTGGATGCCTGGCTTCCTGGATCTCAAGTTCAGAGAGTTCCATCACCAAAGAAGTGAGGTAGGACAATTCCTACAGGAAGGGAATGAGGTCACTGCCTTGGCAACCACTTTGTCCTTACAGTTGCTTCCAAGGGTCTCTTGAGATGGAGGCTGCCCCTACTTCCTGTGAAACTTTCAGAAGTTAGAATGGTATATCAACCATAGACACCCAGGAGAAGCTCTCCACACAGGGTTGGTTTGGTCCATCTTTTTTATATCAATAGGAGAGAGGCTGATTCAGACACATACCTTCATCCTGACCAGGTTGTTTGCCATGGAAGTTGACTTTTGCTCTCTCAGGTCCTTCATAGCTGCCTACATCTTCTCCAGGGATCATTTCTTCATCAACCTTTGAGGTTCTCAGCAGGTGGAAGATTCCCTACATTCCTGTATTGTAAGACCAACTCTGTCCCTGCTCTTTTGTAAAGTTAGATTGAGGGAACAGTGTATGGTTAGGGTTAATAATATATTCTATTTGGGTTAGGAAACTTTCTGCGGGATAAATAATGGTATTAGGAACCTGCGATATTCACAAGAATATATAGGTGAAATATAAGTATAAAACCTGAAATCTAGGTATGATTTGAAGCCCAGAAGGGAATTGGGCCTTTTAGTGCGATACTTAGCTTTGAATTATGTTCTACACAGATGTCTCAAATAAATCGATATGCAATGGCAGAGGATCTTGTACCTTGGATGAATAAATGTCCTAGAGAACATCCAGTCAAAAAAGAATAGTCAGCAGGATTAGGAAGGTAGTCAGTAGGTTTTGAAAAAAGAGTGAGTATAGGATTTGGACAAAACGTTCATTAGCAATAGGGTTTCGGGTAGAGAGTGAACGTAAATATGAGCACATACGAAGAGTCAGTCACAATGATGAACTGGGAAAAATATGTAGGAAAGCAGATATCAATAGAGACATTAGGAAATCAGGCAAAGTATAATGTGAGTGATAGGGTTAGACATTTTTAACATGGTTGAGGTTGAATATATAATCTTAGGAAGAAAGACATATGTAGTCATCAATAGGATTGATATTTTAGAGCATTAGGCAACCTCGGCATGGTTGCTTTTAATAATCCATGCTCACTTTCCATTTTGCTTTGGTGAAAGGTTAATAAAATAGTCACTTGTCACTTCCTGTTTTTCTGTATGCTTAACAAAACACTGTTGAAATCTTGATAACTGTTTGATATTTTTGTTCCCAGAATGTGCTATCCCCAACTGCCAAACTGCAGAATGTACTCCCTCACCCAGTTGCACGCAAACTGCACACTCGCCCTGACCCATCAATAAATTTCCCTCCCTGCCCTGTCCAAGGAAAGTATATAAGCTCTGTTAAAGCTGTTCTCAGGGCTCTTTGCTCTATTCAACTGAGCTCTGAGCCCCAGCATGCTGGACCCCCAATAAACTCTTTGCTGTGGCTGAGTGAAAATGGTATACCATTCTGTACTTAAAAGATGCTTTCTTTTGCTTGCCTCTGCATAAAGATAGTCAGTTGCTGTTTGCTTTCTAGTGGGTAGACCCAGAAACCGGAACGTCTTGTCAACTAACTTGGACTAGACTCCCACAGGGGTTCAAAATCTCCCCCACTCTCTTTGATGAAGCCCTTCACAGAGATCTCAACAACTTCAGAACTACACACCCCGAAGTCACCCTGATTCAATATGTGGATTTCCAGCTCCTGGCAGCCAACACCAAGGGAAACTTTGAGTCTGTGACCCAAGCACTATTTTCTGAGCTTGCTCAACTCGGGTATAGAGCTTTGGCCAAAAAGGCCCAAATTTGCCAGCAAGAAGTGATCTTCCTGGGGTATTTCCTTAGGCACTGTAAATGATGGCTCACTGACCCCAGAAAACAAACCGTTGCTCAGATACCACCCCCATTTAACATTAGACAACATAGAGATTTTCTTGGAACTGCTGGCTTTTGCAGGTTATGGACCTGGGTTTGTGTTCATAGCTGCTCCTTTATACCCGCTGTTAAATGAGAATGCCCAATTCCAATGGACCCTTTGAACACCAGCAAGCTTTTGATAACATCTAAGAACACTGACACTGAACACCTCAACTTCACTGAGCCCAGCCTGCAATTTCAGAAAGCCCTACACTATGTTAAAAATGTACATCAACTCAATCAACTTGGTTCAAAGAAACTGCAGGAATTCCTGTAGAATCAAGAACAGAGTTTTAGACTAACTCACTCACAGTGAATGAAAATAACTGAATGGGTAACAAAAGCCTGTCGGTTCTGTTAATTGGTTAATGCTTACCATTCCAAGCTTCCTGCAGGAAAGCATGTACCAGGAACCAGACCAGGACAATTCTGGGAAGTGGACTTTACTGAAATTAAGCCAGCGAGATATGGACTTTAATATCTCCTAGTCTTTGTAGATAAATTTTCAGGATGGATTGCAGCCTTTCCCACAAAAAAAAAAAAAAAAAAACGCACAAATGGTGGTCAAGAAGATCCTGAAAGATATTTTCAAAGACACGGTCTGCCTAATGTAATATGGTCTGATAATTGAACGGCGTTCATGGGCCAGGTAAATCAGGGGTTAGCCAGGACCCTGGTGATTAATTGGAAGTTACATTGTGCTTATAGACACCAGAGCTCAGGACACATGAAAAAATAAGTAGAAGCATTAAAGAGACCTTAAAGAAATTAAGCTTAGAGACCGTCATAAAAGAGTAGACTATGCTCCTGCCTTATGCACTGTTTCATGAAAGAAATACTCCCTTTGTTTCTTTGTGTAACATCACCCCCTATGAAATTCTCTATGGGGCCCCTCCTCTGGTAAGGGACCTAACCCCAACTCTAAGACCTAAGGATCCTTTCCACACACCCTTGCTTGACAGACTTAAAGCTCTTGAAAGAACTCAGCTATACCTGTGGAAACAGCTGGTCACTGCCATCCAACCTGGAGACGAGGGGACTCCACACCGATATCAAGTAAGAGACTTCCTCTACATAAGAGGACATCAGGTGTCATCCCTGGAACCCCGCTGAAAAGGACCATACCAGGTGCTACTAATAACACCTACATCGGTAAAAGTAGACGGAATCACTTCCTGGATCCATGCCTCTCATCTCAAGCCTGCAACCTGTCCAGACTCTGGCTGGAAACTGGAAAAAACTGGTAACCCGTTCAAATTGTGTATTCGCCACATAGATAAGGCTACAGACTCTCCCCTTGGCCACCAGTAGACCTAATACTTATTAGCCCGTTCAGCAGCAATGGCTGATCACAAATCCTACTAGACAAGAAGTATGGTCTATCTTGCATACAGCCCCCTTAGGGACCTGGTGGCCATCTCTCCACCCAGACATTTGTCAGCTGAATATAGGTCTTTCCTATTAGGATATTCTTGATGAAGAGGATCCCACTAAAATTCCATTAAATCATTTCCGTACCATAGATAATGGAAACAAACATTATGGTTGTATAGACAGGCAAGCCAGATGCAAGTTGGCTAGCCTATATTAGTATGTTTGCCCCGCAGACTATCAAAGCTACAAACCGCCACCGCTGAGTGTGGGAAAAGATGACTTCTTCTGTAAGTCATGGCGATTTGAGCATACAGGCGGTGCCTGGTGGAATATAAAATCCTCACCAAATTCAGTACACAGCATTGGCCATATTACCACTTAGACATCTAAAACCGATGGCCCCAAGAGGAGTCTCTAGATCCTCAAATTTTGTGTGACCTTTTTAACTTCTGCAAGTGCTTAGAAGGGTGAAAGGAAGTCCCCCTATGTGGAGGCCTTTTCCCTCTTTCACTCACATCCTGAACTATGCTTCTCCAATAGTTCCTCACCCTCAGCCTTCTGCTCCAGACTCTCTGCTGTCAGTCCTACCTCAGCAACCTGATTTCTCTTCTCCAATTACTAGATCAAAAACCCAAACCTCCGCCGGTTCTCAGAGCATTGCCCCCTTGCTCAGTTAGCAGGTACTGAGGTACCCATCCACCCACTCACTCCTCTCTTCCTCTGTCAGTGCCCGCACCGGGTCCCACCAGGTCCTCTTACCAGCTAACCTAAAGCTCAAACCAGCTTAGGAGAGCCCTCAGACCCCTATCGAAGATGTAATGAAAATGACCTTTAAAGTTGCTTTGTCATCACTGAAAAGAATTTAAAGTGCCTCACAGGCTATTCGGGATACTCACTCCCGTCTTCCCCTCTGCTCTACCGGTTATACTGCTCAAGTTTTTGTTGCTAGGAAAATCCCAAACCCCTTTCCCATTATTCTTTTATATCTCTCCTTCCTCATTCTCAGATACACGGAGCTGCTCTCACCCTCCGCCTTCCCCGTTATCCCCCTCTGTACCAGGCCCACAGAAAAATCTTAACTGAACGTCTCCAGAAGTCTTCACCATGGTTGACTTTAGGACTTTCAGCAAAAGAGTCCCTATAAAAGAGTTCAGTGTAGATAAACTTCCTCTTTTTCTGTTGCCCTGCTCTACTTGGCTACTGGCTGCAAAAATCAGCACTCCTAAGCTTGACACCCCTTTAATAGTTTTTCACACAATATGTGAACAAGGCCTCTGGCCTTGAGCTGGGGCTTCATAGAGATGGCTATATTTCTAAGATATAAAATTACCAACTGGGCTCCATGGTAACAGCTGCAGGGGGATAAAAGAAAAGGAAGAAAAAGCTCTCCCCCTCCCAGGTGTCCTTGAAAATTTAACTTGCCCACCATAGAGGAAAAAACAGAAAAAAACTTCTTTTTGTGAAGTTCTGCAGACTGTGAACTTCTTAGTCCCTTCCCTTTCATGTTGGGTACAAAATTCTGAAACTACCTAAACTTGGGGTTCAGGGAGTTAATTGATTACAACAGAAGCAATGCCCGCTGAATCCGGTTGCAACCAAATAGGACTGTTTCCCTGTCTTCTGTGCTATCTTAGGTGCCTTGCCTTGACCGTCCCTGTAACAGTATAATTCTATATACTTAAACATCGTTTATGTTTTAATGAAATGGTCAACAGATGTGATTAATTGTGTAATGGTGAAGATGTTTCCCGGATTGCTCTATAATGACCCAGGTTCATTTGAAGTTCAAACAGGGGGGCATACAACCCAGTTCCACTGGGAACATCTATCATATATCTCTTACTTTACCCATCATATTAGGAAGTGGAGTTGCTGCAGGGGTAGTCACAGGAACACTGCCCTGGTCCATGGTACACAACAAATGACCCAAATAGAAGCAGCAATAGACCAAAACTTAAAGATATTAGAAACCTCCATCACAGTTTGCAGGAATCTTTAACCTCTCTCTCTGAAGTTGTTTTACACAACAGTCGAGGGTTTGACCTCCTATTCATGAGAGAATGGGGCCTTTGTGCTGTATTGTTGTAAGAATGCTGTTTTTATGCCGACCATACTGAAGTTGTAAAAAAACCTATGAGTAAAATAAAAGGATGCCTTGAAGAGTGTCAACTAGAGAGAGAGGCCCCAAAAGTGTGGTTTGAGTCTTGGTTCACACAGTCCCCCTGTTTATCTACGCTTCTATCAACCCTGGCCTGTCCAATAATAATCTCCATATTATAGCTAACTATAAAACCCTGTTTGCTCAACCGTGTAATTTCTTTTCTCCAAGCTCAAATTGGACAAGTTAAACTTATGGTAATACCCCACTAGCAGACATAGTATGTGACACCCCCCAATGATCACTTTTATGATTAAAATTAGCCAGAAGAAGAAGTGGGGAATGAAAGGTTAATAAAAAAGGTACTTGGAACTTCCTGTTTTTCTGTATGCTTAACAAATACTGTTGAAATATTGAGAACTGTTTGCTAACCTTGTTCCCAGATTGTGCTGTCCCCAACTTCCAAATTGCAGAATGTATTCCCTCATCCGGTTACACGCAAACCGCCCACTCGCTGTGACCCATCAATAAATTTCCGTCCCTACCCTTTCCAAGGAAATTATATAAGCTCTGCTTAAGCTGTTCTCAGGGCTCTCTGCTCTATTCTTGTGAGCTCTGAGCCCCAGCATGCTGGACCCCCAATAAATCCCTTGCTGTGGCATGAGACACTCTCCTGGTGGTCTCTTCCTCCGATGCTTGCACGAACATTACTTGGATGATTGAATGTAGAAGAGAAAATCCAGTCAAAAAGGGATAGTCGGTAGGATTAAGAAGATAATCGGTAGGTTTAGGAAGAAGAGTGAGTATAGGATTTGGAAAAAAATCTCTTTAGCAATAGGGGTTCGGTTAGAGAGTGAATGTAAATGTCAGCACATGTGAACAGTCACAATAATGAAATGGGAAAAGAACGTAGGAAAGCAGATATCAATAAAGATATTACGAAATCAGGCAGAGTATAAAGTGCATGATACAATTAGACATTTTCAACAGGGTTGAGTTAGAATATATAATCTTAGGAAGAAACAAATATGTAGTCACCAATAGGATTGGCATTTGAGAGCATTAGTCAACCTTGACATGGATGTTTTTTGTAATCCATGCTCACTTTCCATTTAGGTTTTGGTATAATCATAAGTGTGACGTTTTCATTTGTGTCCAGAATATTACTGTGATAAAATGTATATGTAGATCTGGTGACATGAATGTTTATTCCACCATTTCTGGGAGCAATTTTTTGAAGACATATAAATGGGTATTGGGGGTACAAAGAGGTATACACTGTGTCAATGAATATAGAGATAATGCATGAATAGTCCATAAGTGAATAAATAATATAACTGGTTCCACATTAAATAACGGATTGAATTGATATCTGAAAATATATAAGAAATAATATATTGATATACAATCATTCATTCCAACCATTTATACATCTAATATTAATATTAGGGTTATGGTTTATCATGAAGATATGTTTGTTTTGCTACAAAAGTGATTATGGAAATCGAAAATAATGTGTTTGGAAAGAGTCAGTCACAATGCTGGCTATATGTGAACAAGGCCTCTTGCCTTGAGCTGGGGCTTTACCGAGATGGTTACATTTCTAAGATAAAGAAGTTACCAACTGGTCTCCATGGTAAAAGCTGGCAGGGAGAAAAAAAAGAGAAGAAAAAAGCTCTGCCCCTCCCAGGTGTCCTTAAAATGTTAACTTGCACAGAACAGAGAAAAAAAACAGAAACAAAAACTGCTTTTAATGAACTTCTGCAGACTGTGAACTTCTGAGTCCCTCCCTTACATGTTGGGTACAAAATTCTGAAACAATCTAAACTTGGAGTTCAGAGGATTAAATGATTACAATAGAAGCAATGCCCACTAAATCCGGTTGCAACCAAATAGGACTGTTTCGCTGTGTTCGGTGCTATGTTAGTTGCCTTACCTTGCCTTGTCCATCCCTTTTCTCATGAAAAGACCAGTCAAGAAACATGGAGGAATGCATGTGCTCTGAAGCAGGAAGTGATTGATGCTGAATCAAATGCCTATAAATTTCCTAACTTGTGGATGAAATACATATCCTATAATGTGCATAAATTAAAGAAATAGTAATCTACCAGTGTTGAATAAAAATGAACGTCACAATGCACATCATGTCCAATTGGAATCTACTTGCATTGATGTTAAACTGGGTCAGGTACTGTAGAAATATTAGTGAAACCGCTGTTGACCGGTGACGAGTTCTTGCTTCCCCAATGTTGAAGAATAACACCAGAAAGCACACGCCGAGGCAAGGTCAGAGTAGAAATTAGAAGTTTATTAAAGGACAGCAGAAAAGACTTCTCCCGGTTGAAGAAGGGGACCCAAGAGGTGGAATCCGTGGAAGGGCTGTTCTTTCCCCTTTTTATAATTCTTTCAGTGATGGAATGTAGGTTGGAGGCCTACAGGTGGGCTTAATTATCACCTTTTGCGGTGGGCTATCTCCAAGTCTGTTGGGGCTGTTTTCTGAGCTCCATTAATATTTCTTTGAGGTGGACTTTGGCCTAGGGCCTTTTAAGGACTCATTAACATTCCATGAGTTGTCCTGCGTTTTACCTGAGTCATTCCCAGCATGGCCTCCATTTTAGATTTCACTCAATATTAGACCCGATTTACCTAACTACACTGACTACCTAACTTTACATCTGGCTTCATTCCCCCCTCTAATTTGGAACTCCTTACTGCTGTAAGGAAGGGGGGCGAAGAAAATCTTTCTGGCTTCTTCAGGCTGAAAAGGTATGGTGTGGGGCAAGCAGTTTGTAGTCCCCCTTTAAAAATCGGGTCTATCGAGTGGGTCCATGATAGAAGTCTAATTGAGAAGTAATAGACTGGAGGGCCATTTGAGTGATGGTTGGTCTATAAGAGAAACAAGAATTCATTAGTACTGGAACCAGATTGATGCAGCAATAAATCCCATAGCACAGGAATATGCCAATGAGTATGATGGCAAAGACAAAGACTAACAATGTTTTCCACCAGGAAGTACCAAGAACCAGGAGCTAAGATATTGTTTCCATGACAAAGTTGCTAAGGACATGGCTTCTATCTGAGCATGTAAATCTTTAAGGATATTTGTCACATTGCCAGAATTGTCAGGGATGTAAACACAACATTTAACTTTTAGGGTTACAGATGTCCTTTTCCTTAAGATACAGTTTAATAACTTAATGTCATCTGACTTGCAAAATCCTTTTACTAGTATGACCTCTGTGTCTAATAAAGAAATCTTTAATTCTGTTACTTAGGGCTGGATAACCATACTAGCAAACACCATGCCTACCTGGGTAGGTTAGAAATAAAAGCCTTAAACTAAAAACTACTCTGGCAGTTCCTTTTGATAGTTATCAGGCATTCCTGTCTGAGAATCTCTTTTGAAGCCTCCAGTTTATTTATGGAAGTTACATTTAACTATTTTATTTAAAATGCCCAGGAATAGCTGTGTTTTGGCTTTGACTGTCTTTGCTAAGTGTTTAAGATGAATCAAGTCAAACTGACTTTTGTTTCTATCTATTGTTAACAGTCAGCTGAGTTTCCCTGGGAGTCCTCGGGAACTTTACAGCAGCTTCTCAAATGCTAGTGCCATTTGTGCTAGGATGGGTCCAGGCCTTGCTTGACCATGTGGCTTCCCTCAGAAGCATCAGGCATGTCCCCCTTTTCTGATGACCCTCCTCTTCACAGCAAATGCACTGATTGGCTTTCTGTCCTCCACTGGTCTCATTAATCTCCCTGATCGGGAGGTTATGTGGCCTAGAGTTGCAAAGCTCTTTGGAAAAGTGCCCTATCCCCTCACTCAGACTGACTCAGAGGGCAAGAGCCAAATTTTTAATTTTAAAACTTAATCTTAAACATCCAGCAAATAAGTTTTAACAGCCTTATATTAAGAGCACTGGGATTTAATGTCTATATCTCTATCCTGTAGGTGATAACTCCTTATCTTACATTAACCCAGGTTGTGAGTTCTTAAATCAGTAACTCTGCAAAGCATTAACAGGCAATTTTTAAGCCATTTTGAAAACTAAAAGATAAAATTATCAAGAGTAAAAACATATTTAGTTCATGTAATAGGTACCTTGAATTTTGGTGGAGTTATACATTATATCCCCTGTTTGAGATCCTAGTAATCTTGACAAAAAACAACTTTTGGGCACAACTTTAAATGTACTGAAATCTGGCCTACTTCTTTCATAGTCACTTTCACATGCAGAGGGATGAGACATAGAGCCTTATCTCAAGTAAGGTGGGGCTCTTCATGAATCTTACTATAGTTCTGAAACTGATCTTTGCTTTTTTAGACATCATTTTATAAAGCCTACATAAATTGTTGTGAACTTGAGCAAACACAACATAATATCACATCTACAACATGAATTAAAGAAAGGCTGAAATCTTTTAACCTTTTGTAGAAAAGTAGTAAAGTACTTTTGTGTTTTTCAATAAAACCTTTACACAGATTAAGCCCTCATTAACTTAAAAATACACTTAAGTTGTATCTCAGTGTAAAAAGGTAACATAGAACTGTACATATCTTATTGATAACAAGCCCAGTTATAGAACACAAATGATTTAATTATATCCAACATGTCTTTCTTTTAAGAATAATATTACCATACAACTTTAGAACACCAGCTTGATATAATGCTCTTTCTAAAGCTTCTACCTAACAGACTTGTATACCTGGAAGGTGTGAACACATTAATAGCACCAATTACATTGATGTTTTTATATTAACCAAGTTTAGCTTTTAAAGAGATAACATAGCACAATTCTCTAAAACAATCGCACTTGTTTAACCAGCTGTTTAATTTCTTTAAGATTACTTGCTCAAAAACTTACACTTATAAGCAACTTACACAGATCTTCTTTATATCATTTGCTTAAGCCCTCTTAATTACTTAATCATATAGACTCTTATCCAGAAACACATTTTCCCTCTATGAAATCCATACCTAGAACCTTCTAGTTTCTTTTTTATCTGTTAACCTCCTTCTGTTCACATTTTGAAACAATACTTGTAAATTTTGAATTTAATCAGATTATTTTATACACATCAACATTTTGTTAGGTTTTATTTTTGAACACCTAGAAAAACTTATAATAAGCTTAATTTTGAAGACATCTTTACTTTCATCTGTTTACCTAATTTAAATTGAGCCATTTGAATCACGTGAATCAAAGATATTTAGATCCATTTTTAAAATTTTTCATGAGCGCTCCTCATCTGTCAATTGGCATATCACTGCATGATATAGAGACAAACACACAGACATTCTGACATACAACACGTAACACGAGTGTAACACAACACAATAGTGAAGGCCTTGTTGCTTTCTCAGGTGATATCTCATTGCAATGTTTAAAAACTCCATAGTTGATCAAAAATAGAACTTATCAGAAAAACGTTAACTTGTCTGTAGGATCAAAATCATGAACTTAAAAAGATGACTGGCCAGTAATTAGTAAACACCATATAATTTACTTTTTGGTTTAGTCTAGTTTGAGTTCAGGTAAAAAGACACTTTTACCATTTTTTTTTCTTCTTGGGCCTCAGATTTATCTCCTACTGAGTGCTCCAGGCTTCTTCTATTTGCATATCAGCTTAAGCCCTGACTGAGGTCTGGGAAAACTGGAATTCTGAGCACAAACCTCATGCCTAAGGCATTTTAACCATAAGTCACAATTTTCAGGTTTGGATGTTGAAAATTATGATACAAGTTTAAGATACAATTTATAAAATTCCATACCTTTACTTTTTCCTAAACTAGAAAAACTTGCTCACACAAAACTGAAAATAGGATCTTGCTTAATAATATAAAGCTACCATCAGAAGAGATCCTTTCAGGATCATTAAGCCACTTTCTTTGTTCTGAAGTTTCTAAAGTAGTATTAAGTTACATTAAATCACCTGAAAACATTTTAAAAGAGAACTACACACTACCATGTATATCCAAAATTAAGCTTTAAAAATTTCCAAGACTGTTGCTATTCAATGTTATTTCAATAAGCCAGACCAACGTCCCAATCCAACATTTTCTTTTCCTGAATCTTACATACTAAGGGGAACAGATACCAAACCATAATTTACTATTCTTGCCCAAATTAATGCACTGGTACACCTAGTGAAATCTTTTCAGGGTACCCAGTTCAAAATTGATGAAAAAATAAAACTGAATGATTGGTAGTTACTTGCCAACTTGGAAGTAGAGTTCTTTTAATTTTCTATCCTAAGTATCTAAGTTCTCTGGCATGAATTATCTGAAATCACAATTCTTTTAGACACACATTTAGCCTAGATTATCCCCAAGAAACAGTCAGACAACTAGATTAGAAAATATCTCTCCAGGTTTTGAACTTCCATTTAATTATGACTCCTATCAGTGGCACCATAGATTTCCCCATGAGTGGACTATAGGTGTAAAATTAAGGGCCTCAGTGTGACTGACTTTACTGCATTCAGGTGGAGTAATCCTTGCAGTGCAGGGAAAAAATGAGGAAATTCCCCAGAGCGAAGATGGCTCTGGCAGCTGCTGAGAAATCCTCAGTTTCCCCTTTACTTATAGGATTAGCAACTTTGTATAGACCCAATCCCAGGCAATCTGTCATATTTACTAACTTTTCCAGTAGAGTCAGTTTTTATCTGCCTTAGGTCTTGAAGGGGGAAAAGGGTATGTACTTTGATCAGCTCAAATTTTTCTCTTGATTTTTTCTCAGTAAGTCCAAGATTTTTTCTCTTCATAGCAGATATCATAGCTAAGTCTACTTTACACTGTTGGCATAATTTAGTATTTTCCCTTAGAGCAACGAAAATTTGAACATACAGCACCTCACACCATTTCCTTCTTGTAAATTTTATCAAACTGTCCCAATTATTTAATACGCAGTCTAGTGGTGCACCTGGCGTATTGGAGAGAGAGAAGCTCCCGTCTGAGTGAGAAGAAAACAGGACTCAGGTGCCCACGCCGCGCCAGAGAAAACTATTCTTATTTGGGACGTCTCCCTAGGTTTGAGCTTCCTAAACGGTCCAGAAAACCCATCTCTCACCTTGCTTTGCCAAGGGGTTTCTGGTCCCCTTTAGCAAAGTGCTAGGGTCTCAGTTTGCCCTGTGCCAGAGACCCTGGGAGGATTCAGACTTAAGGGCATTACTGCTTACCCTCCCGGCCACTAAAAACCCATTGTAAATAGAAACATGCTCTCTTTTGTTGCCTTTGCTCTGTAGACTAGCAGATTACCTGAGGAGTTGATTCTAAAAATGCCTCTCTAGCAGCTTAAAGAGAGCACAGCTCATTTTAAACATTGGGCGGTAAAACAAACTATTGAAAGTTACCTATGCACCTTAGGGAACCTGGGCAGATTTTACTAATTATCTCATGCCTTTCTCAGTCCTACAACCCCAATTGCTAACATTTCTGACCTGTGAAGGAAGGGGAGCATCCAGGAGGGATTGAATGCGGGGTTGGGAGTGTTGCGTAGCCCATACAGAGGCAAATGTGATTGGGGCTTTCCCTCAGTGCCATTCATCTACCGATCACCCTAGATACTCCTGGGGGCTGTCGGGAGGAGGCTCAAGAGAAAGGAACCTTAGGAAACATCTGAGAGTAGCCCAGACCAGAATTCCGCAGTTGTTCCAAACTCCTTCCCCCACCTCCACGCATCCGAGGCAGATCGGGATTCAGGACACCGTGTACTCACGCCAATTGCTCTGCGGGCCCAGACAGAAAAGTTGGAAGCGGCTTTGGCAGAACCCAACATGACTGCTCTGTATTGAACAGGTGATTAAGAGCTGCCTAGGCCGAGAAACCTCTCACCCGAGTCTTGAAGAGTGGCGGCTGCACTAGTTGCGTTTAAGTAGCCCTCAGGTGCCCACCTTACCCTCCAGAGAGAAAGAGAGAGAAAGATGCACCTCAAACAGACATGGGGTGCGTGCACTTACCTCGGTGTAGAATCTCGCTGGGGCCTCCAATATGAAACCGCTGTTGACCGGTGACAAGTTCTTGCTTCCCCAATGTTGAAGAATAACACCAGAAAGCACAAGCCGAGGCAAGGTCAGAGTAGAAATTAGAAGTTTATTAAAGGACAGCAGAAAAGACTTCTCCCGGTTGAAGAAGGGGACCCAAGAGGTGGAATCCGTGGAAGGGCTGTTCTTTCCCCTTTTTATAGTTCTTTCAGTGATGGAATGTAGGTAGGAGGCCTACAGGTGGGCTTAACTATCACCTTTTGGGATGGGCTATCTCCAAGTCTGTTGGGGCTGTTTTCTGAGCTCCATTAACATTTCTTTGAGGTGGACTTTGGCCTAGGGCCTTTTAAGGACTCATTAACATTCCATGAGTTGTCCTGCATTTTACCTGAGTCATTCCCAGCATGGCCTCCATTTTAGATTTCACTCAATATTAGACCCGATTTACCTAACTACACTGACTACCTAACTTTAAATCTGGCTTCATTAGGATTTGTGCACACCATTCACTGAAGTTACTTTTCGGTACTAGGAAAGAAATATGTTTTTCAGGTGAATGAATATTTCTAAGAATAATCTTGTGAAAAGTTGATTATAAATTCACATATATGAATATGAATGAATTTGGTGAGTGTAAAATAAAACACATATTTCATATTTTGAAAAATCTGGAGAGTGTATCTATCTATCTATCTATCTATCTATCTATCTATCTATATATATATGTGTGTGTGTGGCAATATATATGCCAATCAAAATTCATAATGAAATATATATCATCAACAGATCCAAAAATATTTATTTTACTGAACATGGATTTATGAATAATATTGTTCAAGTAGGAAGCTCACCCATAATTTGAATTTTCAGTTCCAACATAATTTAGGAGGAGTGATCTCTTACAATTTGTATCTGTCAAGTCAGCCACCTCACATGAATGAACGTGTGGTCCCAGGTAGGATTTTATGTTTGCATATAAAAATACAGGTGGTGAATAGGCTACAGAGAAAGGGAGACAGGAATTCACACATTGGTTAACTTTTAAAAAACATGGAGAACGACTTCAACAAAAAGTTGACTAGATTTATAACTCCTACACTATATAATGCAAAAGGCAAGTCCAACTATACACCATGCCTCGTCTGAAATGCTTGTATTTTTATTCTGTTTGAGTTGTTTTTCTCCATCTTATTAGTATTAGTAGTCAGAGTGTAGTAGGTTAGGGGTTAGTGTCAGGGATTCAGTATTTCGAAAGGAAAATTGGAAAATGAATCCAATGTGTATGTAAATGTGTGCTGCACATATATCCTCCCACTCTCATAAGAAAAATGCCTTGACAGTACCTTCGCCCCAACTAAAACACCATTAGAGGAGAAGAGTTAGAAAATCAGTGAATACATATCTGGAATGGAATATGCTCACGGTTTTGAAAACTTGGAGGTGGTAGATGATTTTTGAAAGGAAAGGGACAGGGTAAACACTCCACAAACATGGAGTTCTGCTGGCCTAAAGACTTCTTGAGAAACTGCCTCTGAGGTTGGGCTCTTGAACTATATGTGGTTGTCAGGAGCTTTAGCTTCCTTTGTACTGAGACCATCAAAGCTGGGTCTGCATCTATGTGACATGGAGGAAATTGTTTCTTATTTTCCAATGAAAATGAGGCAGCAGTGCTGAATTCTCTCTTTGTAGGTAACCTGTGGCCACTGGGGGCTAAGTGTCTCCCGGTGTGGACTGTGAAGCCATTTGGACATCCTCCAATTTTCGTGGTGTTTCTCGCTGCTGCACTGGGAGTTTGGTATTTGTTTCACAAAATACATGGAGTTCAACTAGGGCACAGTGCTGGAGGGATTTCTGTCAGGAGTGGTGGGTCAGGGTCTGCAGGATAATGCACCAACCAGGCTTCTATCCCACATAGCTTGCCCCCTTGACCATAGCAACCTGATTCTGAACATTGCCCTGAAACCTCTCTATATAACAAGATGCCTTACAAAGAAGGGTCTTCTGGCTGCACCATATCAGTAACAACCATTTGGAAGCCAAGGGCAGATCCACATTGCCCCACCACATGTTTTATCACACATCTTCCCACCACTGTTCTAGGAACACTAATCAGCAGGCTCCAAATTACAGGCATCTCTGCTCTACACCACTTTCATGAAACCCAGTCAATCAAGGCACTTTCTGGCATACTCAAGATCAGCAACAGCACATCCAAAGGTTCTCCAGTGCCACCAGGTCATGGGAATTTCAAAAATTTCATGGTATTTTTCTAGCCATTTTTCTAGGATGATGTTGCAAGCACTGTGGGTTTCAATATATTCAGGAACCGTTAAATGGTGAAGAAGCACATTTCAATGAAAGCTCTGGAGAACTCTCACAGGCAAGGCTTCCAAAATAGTGGCCAAAAGGTCACTTGAAGCCAGTCCTATTGAGGTCTACAATATGAAGTCCATGTGTTTTTTGACTCTGAACTATGGCTGCCATGTCTTTCAGAATACAATCAAGTGATATCCTGGCTGAGATTCCCAGTGCTCTGTGGAAAGCCACCCTGGGCCTAGATCTCAGTTTCCAAGGGCGACTTTCATTGTGTGGCTTCCTAAAATCCCAAAACAATTCATGGTAATACTTCTCTGAGGTCAGTTCTAGAACTCAGTCTCTAAGGGGAATCACACCAGATTTCAAGCCCAGGTGGACCCAGTCATTTCTTCCAACCACCACACAAATGATCACAATTAAAACCAAAACACTCCACACGGCCCTAATCTTCTTCCATATAGACACTCATCATATCCTTTGGCTGGAGTTTTCCATAAGGGGCGCAGCCCAAGACAGTGTCCAAAATAAGCTCCCTTAACCCTCATTTGCCTAAAGTCAGGGTGGCCTGGACACCCTTACTGTAAACCAGGAGTGATCAAATAGGTCTGCCATTAATACTTTTCCACTTCTTCAATTTTAGGCCTTTTAACTGTGGCATTTAGATTCTTGATGTGAACTGTAGTCAAGAGAAAACCCAAGCACCTATGGTCTAGACTCTGCATGGCTTTGAAGAATTCATTTGACCCAAAGGATCCCTATTCTCACTTGATGGAGGTCAGAAACCTTACAGAGAAAGGCGAGAGTCTTCATCTACAATGACTGTAATTTTTGCCATTTTGATTTTGTATGCACACATGGGATTTTTCTTTACATCCATCAGGTGTTGGGAATCTAAGCCACAGCCTCACACAGGGCCAAGAGACTGATTCAGACAAATCCCTTTCCAAAGCAGTTAAGTAAAGAGCCACAGGTAATGCCCATTTATTTCCATTTGAAAACTGGTTACTTCAGGCTTCACAAAGGGGTGGCCTGAGGCAAAGTCCTTCCTGACATTCAGGGCAAAAGAACAATAGGCAAGCAAAAGCCCCAAAGCAGAGTTTCTCCACTGAGACTTTCCTGGTCACACTGATATCTGAGTTTTCTGAGATGCTCGCCATTCCCTTCAGCTATCCAGTACATGGCCATATCACAGAGCTTGGAGGTGGTAAATATCTTGGACAGAAAACCATGAGCCTATTCTGGAGTGTAGCCAGAATTCAGGAAGGAAACAAGAACTTAGGAAGTTTGAAGGTGTTGCCCTTCGATAAGGCAAGCCACAGTCCATTTATATATTGGGTAGGATTGATGCTGGGAAGCTTTCTACTAGACAGGACACATCCATTGATGCATTCTCTTTTCTAATGTCTACAACCACAGACACACTGGGAAACACAGACATAGAAACACTTGCCTTGTCAAACGACTTATTAGAAACAGTTCACTCCAAACCAAACACACCGCCTTTCCTACCTTTTCTCAGAACATGAGACAAAACCACAAACACACAACTAAAACCACAAATGCATCTCCTTTCCCCAAGTAGGTCTGTGACTCTTCGGAGTGTACTCTCACTGGTGAGCCTTACTATGTTCCTCTGAAATGGCCTGTCCTGTCTCAGATATGGTCTCCTTGGCCAACTCTGAAAATGACAGGAGCCCGCGGTGAGCCACTACTTGCTTTCTCTGGAAAGGCCAGTCTTCAAAGCTTTCCTGGCATTTGGCCATCCTCACATCAGTATATACCAAAAAAGACTGTCTCTGTCCTTGGAATATATAAACAAGTGAGCCCACTGGGACTGGCTCTGGGTGCCTGGCTTCCTATATCGCAAGTTCAGAGAGTTCCATCACCAAGGAATAGAGATGAGGTCACTTCCTTCAGGAACTGAATGAGGTCACTGCCTTTGAAACCACTTTGTCCTAACGGTTGCTTCCAAGAGTCCCATGAGATGGATGCTACCCCTATTTCCCGTGACACTTTCACAAGTTAGAATGGTATATCACCCATAGGCACCCGTGAACAGCTGTCCACACAGGCCTGGATTCGTCCATCTTCTGTACATTAGGAACAGAGAGGCTGATTCAGACACAACCCCTCATCCAGACAAGGCTGTTTTCCATGGAAGAAGACTTTTGCACTCTCTGGTCCTTCATAGCTGCCTACATTTTCTCCAGGGATTATTTCTGCATGGAACTTTGAGGTTTTCAGCAGGTTTTATATCCCCTACATTCCTTATTGTAAGACCAACACTGTCCCTGCTCTTCTATAAAGTTAGAATGTGGGAACAGTATATGGCTTGGGTTAATAACATGTTCGATTTGGGTTAGGAATCATTTTACTGGATGAATAATGGTATTGAAAACCTGCGATATTTATAAGAATATAGAGGTCAAATATATGTATGAAAACAGAAATCTAAGTAAGATTTGAAGCCCAGAAAGGGATTGGGCCCTTGATTGGGAGAATTAGCTTTGAATTATGTCCTGCACAGATGTCTCAGATGAATAAATACACAATGGCAACCGACCTTGTACCTTGGATGATTGAATGTTGAAGAGAACATCCATTCTAAAAAGGATAGTCAGTAGGATTTGGGAGATAATCCGTAGATTCAGAAAGAAGAGAGAGTATAGTATTTGGACCAAAAGTTGTTTAGCAATTGGGTTTCAGGTAGAGAGTGAATGTAAATGTCAGCACAAATGCACAGTCAAAATGATGAACTGGGAAATTATGAAGGAAAGGAGATATCAATAGAGACATTAGGATATCAGGCAAAGTTTAAAGTGAGTGATAGGATTGGACATTTTCAACAGGGTTGAGTTTGAATATATAATCTTAGAAAGAAACAAATATGTAGTCAACAATTGGATTGACATTTGAGAGCATTAGGCAACCTGGACATGGATGTTTTCAGAAATCCATGCTCACTATAAATTTAGGCTTTGGTACAATTATAAGTGTGACCTTTGCTTAATTTTCCAGAATATTACTGTGATAAAATGTATATGTAGGTCAGGTGACATGAGTATTTCTTCCACCATTTCTGGGAGCAATATTTTGAAGACGTATAAATGAGTATTGGGAGTACAAAGAGGTGTACCATCTCTCTATGAATATAGAGATAATGCAAGAATAGACCATACTGAGAGAAAATAATATAATTGGTAAACTTTAAATAACGGATTGAATTGATATCTGAAAATATACAGGAAATCTTACATTGCTATACAATCATTCACTCCAACCAGTTATATTTCTAATGGTAATATTAGGGTTATATTTTATCATGACGAGTGTGTGAGTTTTGCTTCAAAAGTGATTATGGAAATCAAAAATAATGTGTTTAGAAAGAAGTCTCATGTAAAGTCTTGTCAAGAAACATGGAGGAATACATGTGTTCTGAAGAAGGAAGTTATTGAAAGTGAAACAAATGCCTATGAATTTGCTAACTTGTGTATGAAATATATATCTTATGATGGGCATAAACTGAAGAAATAGTAATGTACCAGTGTTGACTAAAAATGAACATCAAAATACATATCATGTTCCATAATAATCTACTTGCATTGATGTGACACTGGGTCAGTTACTGTAGAAATATTAGGATTCGTATGCACCATTCACTGAAGTTAGTTTTCAGTTTTAGGAAACAAATATGTATTTCAGGTGGATGAATATTTCTGGAATAATCTTGTGAAAAGTTGATTATAAATCCAAGTACATGAACATTAATGAATTTACGGAGTGTATATAAGACACATATATTTCATATTTCATGAAATTCATATGAAAAAATAAAAGACCCAGAATAGCAAAAGCAATTCTAAGCAGAAAGTGTGAATCAGGCAGTATAGCGATACCAGATTTCAAACTATATTACAGAGCAATAGTAACAAAAACAGCATGGTACTGGTACCAAAACAGGTGGGTGGAACAATGGTACAGAATAGAGGACACAGAGACCAATCCACAAAACTACATACTATCTTATATTTGATAAAGGGGCTAAAATCACGCAATGGAGGAAGGATAGCATCTTCAACAAATGGTGTTGGGAAAACTGGAAAACCATATGCAACAAAATTAAACTGAATCCCCTCCTCTCGCCATGCACAAAAATTAACTCAAAGTGGATCAAGGAATTAGATATCAAATCAGAGACTCTGCGTCTGATAGAAGAAAAAGTTGGCTTCGATCTACATATTGTAGGGTCAGGCTCCAAATTCCTTAATAGGACACCAATAGCACAAGAATTAATAACAAGAATCATCAAATGGGCTTACTTAAACAGGCTTTAGATGCCAGGACAAGAACATGCTACACTTGTGAACAAACAGGACATTTTAAAAGGAATTGCCTGATAAGAGGAGGGTTTAACAAATCTAGGTATCAAAGGAGTAGAATACAGGGTATTTGCCCAGGATGCCGTAGAGGGAGACATTGGACTAATGAATGCCATTCTCAAACCACCATAGAGGGTAGTACATTATCAAAAAACAAACAAGGACCAGGTGTTTATCCATGATATCATGGAGAAAGGCATCAGGTTACGTTGCCAAAAAAAGGACAGGGGCACCCAATGCTCTGGGGCCCCAAACCACAAATATACGGAGCACTGGAGGAACCCAGCAACCCCATCAGGGTAGTGCCAAGGACACATTGTCCATCAGATCCCTCAACAGACAAACCAGAGGGAGTGCAGGGTTGGACATCTGCACCTCTGTCAGAGCAGTACTAACTCCAGAGATGGGAGTTCAAATCATTCTCTCAGGGGTAAAAAAACCTCTTCACCAAGGAGCAGTAGGCTTATTATTGGGACGCAGCTCTTCTACTCTAAAAGGACTTATGATAAGTCCTGGGGTAATTGATCCTAATTATGAAGGTGAAATAAAAATTATAGCCAGTTCTCCAAAGGGTATATCAGTAATTTCACCAAGAGACAGAATAGCACAGTTACTAATAATACCATGCTTACATGATAAATTTTCCAGTCGTGCTGTAGAAAGAAGTTCCAAGGGATTAGGCTGCACAGATGTAGATTTGGCTATGTTTTCTCTAAAGTTAGATTCTCGCCCCATGCTAAAACTAAATATTCAAGGACATGAATTAAATGGGCTACTGGATACAGATGCAGAACTTAGCATCATCTCTCGTCCAGAATGACCAAAATATTGGCCATTAAAACCATCCACTCAAACACTTCAAGGCCTAGGATTGGGGACTAATCCCCATCGAAGAGCAATGGTATTAGGTTGGAACGATCATGAAGGATGTGAAGTAACTATACAGCCATATGTATGAATCATCTTCCCGTAAATTTATGGGGATGAGATGTCCTAGATGAATTAGGTTTGAAATTAACAAAAAACATCAATTAAAATGTACCCACAATTATGGTTAGACAAGGTTTTAGGATAGGAAAAAGATTAGAAAAACAATATCAAGGTATAGCAGCCCCAATACTAATAGATCAAAGAACAGACAGAAATGGGTTGGATTTTAAGAAAGGGCCACTAAGACAATAAAAATTACTTGGAAATCAGAAAGACCAGTATGGGTTCCTCAGTGGACCCTGACTAAAGAAAAGGTACCAGCAGCCCATGATCTGGTCAAACAACAATTAGAAGAAGACATATACAACCATCTGTATCTCCCCATAATACTCCCAGTTTTGTCATCAAAAAGTAATCTGGTAAATGGAGATTAATGCAAGATTTAAGAGGCATTAATAATGAGATGGTTATTATGGGACATGCTCAATTGGGGATTCCACAATTCTCTGCTTTGCCAAAACTTGGTATGATTTATTTATAGATATTAAAGATTTTTTTTTTTCATTTCCAATTCAACCTTAGGATAGTCCATGTTTTGCATTTACTAACCCTGCACTGAATCATGAAGTTCCTGATCAGAGATACAAATGGAAAGTACTCCCTCAAGGGATGGCTAATAGCCCAACTATGTGTCAAATTTATGTTAACAAAGTAATCCAGCCATTTAGAAATCAAAATCCCGAACTACAAATATTTCACTATATGGAAGATATATTATTAGCACACAAAGCTAAAAACACATTGCTAGAATATTATGCCACACTTAAAAACTTATTAAAAAATATAAACTAGAGATAACAACAGATAAAGTAGAATTAAATTTTTCAATTAATTATTTCGGAGTTCTATTATCCTCAACCATGGTGTGTCCACCAAAAATTCAAGTATGAATAGATTAACTCAAATCACTTAATGACTTTCAAAAGTTATTAGGAGACATAAATTGGATAAGGCCTTATCTAGGTATACGCACAGTAGAGTTGGAATCTTTTTTGATAGCCTAAAAGGTCCATCAGATCCAAGTTCACCCCACATGTTAACGCCTGAAACAAGAAAGGCATTAAAAATTATTGAAACATATATGGAAAATATGCATTTGGATAGAATTGATATAAGTTTGTCTTTATTATTTATTGTACTACCAACAAAAAATATTACTACAGGAGTATTTTGGCAAGAAGGTCCATTATTATGGATACATTTATCTTATTCTCCTAACACTATTCTTAGTCGGTATACTGAGGCTGTAGGACAATTAATACTGAAAGGAATAAAAGCAGCAAAGGGAGTGTTCGGAATTTCTCCCAATAAAATAATTACTCCATATACTCTGAATCAAATTGATGAGTTAGCTAATGAGTTAAATACTTGGGCAATAATCATGTGCAAATCTAATGTTTCATTTGATAACCACTTACCATCTAATCATTTATTGTCTTTTTGATCATCACATCCTGTAATTTTTCCAAAAATGACAAGAAAAACACCTATCATGAATGCTCCAAATATATTCACTGATGGGTCAAATAATGGTACTGCAGCAATAGTTGCACCTGATCAAACTTTTACATTTCTAGTACCCAAACAATCATCTCAAAAGGTAGAGCTTAATGCAGTATTACAAGCTTTTGTGATGTTTAAAGATTCTGTAATTAATTTATTTTCCGTTAGTCAGAATATAGTTAATGCTATAGTATCCCATGAAGATGCTTGTAGGATTTCCCCTTCCTCTACTGTTTTCTCTTTGCTTTCCAATATACAAAGTTTAATCTTGGACAGAAAAGATCTGTTCTTTATAGGAAATATCAGAACACATACAGGATTGCCTGGAGCCCTTAGTTTGGACAATGATTTAGCAGATAAAACTACACATGACATACATATTTTCTCTTTAGTAAAGAAGCTACAAATTTTCTCCACAGGTGTGGCTGTATTCTGGACCTGTTGTTAGTTATGGGTAAGATCCAATTGCAATGGTACCAACCTAAGACTGGAGGCTGACACCTTGAGGTCAGCTCATTCGATAATGGGTAAGGACCATATGTACTATTGGACAACCTAAGGCAGGCATGGTCCCTAAGCCACATTCTTGTTGTTTAAACAGAGAGGGGGAGATGTTGAGAGCCACAGCCCGAGGGGCCAAAGGAAACTTTCAGACCACCAGCTGATGGTTGGCTCACAGGGGCCCCAGCAACATCTAGCTGATTGGCTCCTCTGCGGTGATGCCCATTGGGCTGTTTCCCCACCCTTTCAAACTACGAAGCTGCTCATTGGGGGACTTTTTTGGCTCTTCCCAAATGACCCATCCAATCGAACTCAAGAGCAGGAGGAGTGGAGAGGTTGAGAGCTTGTGGGAAGCTGGTGGTGGCAGTTGTGCTCTGAGGGTATTTCCCAAGGAGCTATTTTTTTGGCGTGTGGTTCTAAAAGTAAAGTTAGTTTCTTTTGACAAATAGCTCCTGAATTGTGCCCAGCTAGACTGTGGCAATCATCAATTGATGGAGAAAAATAACCGAAACAGAATAGAAATACAAGCAGTTCGGAGGAGGCATGGTGTATAGCTGGATTTACCTTTTGTATGATAAAGGGTAGGTGTTATTAATCTAGTCAATATTAAATTGAAATAGTTCTCCGTGTGTTTTAAAGTTAACAAATATGTGAATACCTGTCTCCCTGTATCTGTATCCTATTCAGCACATGTATTTTTTTATGCACATATAGAATCCTACCTGGTATCACATGTACATTTTTGTGAGGTGGCTGACTTGGCAGATACGAATTGTGAAAAGAGATCACTACTCCTAAACGTTTTTGGAATTGAAAATTAGAACTATGGGTGAGCTTCCTAGTTGAACAAGATAATACATAAATCCATGTTCAGTAAAATGAATATTTTTGGATCTGTGGATGATATATATTTCATGATGAATTTCGATTGGCATATATATTGCTACCATTTAATGTCTGTGCATTTGCGTGTGTGTGTATATATATATATATATATATATATATATATATATATATATATACTCTCCAGATTTTTCAGCATATAAAATATATGTGTCTTATTATACAATCCCTAAATGCATTCATATTCATGTATGTGGATTTATAATCAAATGTTCACAAAATTATTCTCAGAAATATTCATCCACCTCAAATATATATTGTTTCCTAGGGCTGAAATCTAAATTCAGTGAATGGTGCATAGAAGTCCTAATTTTTCTACAGTAACTAACCCACTTTAACATCAATGCAAGTAGATTACTATGGTACATGATGTGTATTTTGACGTTCATTTTTATTCAACACTGTTACATGACTATTTCTTCAGTTTATGCACATCATAGGATATATATTTCATTCACAAGTTTGCAAATTTATAGGAATTTGTTTCACTTTCTATCACTTCCTGCTTCAGTACACTGTATTCCTACATGTTTTTTGACTGGTTTTTTCATGAGAATTATTTTTTATTTTAGGTTTCAATAATCACTTTTGAAGCAAAACTCACACACTCTTCATGACAAACCATAACCCTAATATTACCATTAGATGTATAAATGGTTGTAATGAATGTATGTATATAAATATAAGATTTCCTGTATATTTTCAGATATCAATTCAATCCATTATTTAATGTTGGAACCAGTTATATTATTTATTCACAGTATGGTCTATTCATTCATTTTATCTATATTCGTAGACACAGGGTATACCTATTTGTACACCCAATACTAATTTATACAACTTCAAAATATTGCCCACAGAATTAGTGGAAGAAATACTCATGTCACCTGATCTACATATACACTTTATCACACTAGTATTCTGGACACAAAGTGCAAAGTTCACACTTATGATTGTACCAAAGCCTAAATGGAAAGTGAGCATGGATTACTAAAAACAACCAAGTCCAGATTGCCTAATGCTCTCAAATGTCAATCGTATTGGTGCTAAATATTTGTTTCTTCCTAAGATTGTGTATTCAACCTCTACCCTGTTGAAAATGTCTAATCCTATCACTCAATTTATACGTTGCCTGATTTCTTAATGTCTCTATTCATATCTGCTTCCCTTTATATTTTCCCCAGTTCATCATTGTGACTGACTCTTCACATGTGCTGACATTTACATTTATTCTCTACCGGAAACCCTATTGTTAAAGAACTTTTGGTCCAAATCCTATACTCACTCTTCTTCCTAAACCTACTGACTATCTTTCTAATTCTACCGACTACCCTTTATGAGTGGGTGGTTTCTTCTACATTCAATCATCCAATTTAAAAGGACCTATGCCATTGTTTATCAATTTATCTGAGACATCTGTGCAGAAGGTATTTCAAAGCTAAGCATTTCAATCAAGGGCCCAATGCTCTTCTGGGCTTCAAATCTTACCCAGACTTCTGTATTCATACTTATATTTCACCTATATATTCTTGTAAATATCACAGGTTCCCAATACCATTATTCACCACACAGAATGATTCCTAACCCAAATTTAACCTGTTATTACCCTAACCATACACTGTTCCCTCAATCTAACTTTACAGAAAATCAGGGACAGAGTTGGTCTTACAATACAGGAGTTAGGGGATATTCCACCTGCTGAGAACCTCAAAGGTCCATGCAGAAATGATCCCTGTAGAAGTTGTAGGCAGCTATGAAGGACCTGAGGGAGGAAAAGACAACTTCCTTGGTAAACAACCTGGTCAGGATGAAAGGATGTGTCTGAATCAGCCTCTTTCATCTTAATGTAGAGAAGATGGACCAAACCAGGCCTGTGTGGAGAGCTGTTCCCGGGTGGCTATGGTGATATACCATTCTAACTTCTGAAAATGTCACAGGAAGTAGGGGTACCCTGCAACTCATGGGACCCTTGGAAGCAACTGTTAGGACAAAGTGGTTGCCAAGGCAGTGACTTCATTAACTTCCTGAAGGAAGTTACCTCACATAACTTCCTTGGTGATGGAACTCTCTAAATTTGGGATTCAGGAAGTCAGGCAACCACAGCCAGTCCCAGTCCCAGTCCGAGTGGTCTCACTTGTTTGGGTTAACCAAGGACAGAATCAGTCTTTCTTGGTACCTAGTGATGTGAGGATGGCCAAATGCCCGGAAAGCTAAGAAGAGGGGCCTTTCCTGAGAAAGCAGGTAGTGGCTCACCACTGGCTTCTGACAACTTCACAGATTTGGCCAAGGAGACCAGAACAGAGACAGCACAGTCCACTTCGGGGAAATATAGTATGGCCCACCCTTCAGAGGACACTCCGGATAGTCACAGACCTACTTTGGGGAAGGAGGTGCCTTTTTGAGTGTGGGTGTGAGTTTGTGGTTTTGTCTCATGTTCTGAGAATAGGTAGCAAAGGCAATTTGTTTGGTTTGGAGAAAACTGTTTCTAGTATGTTCTCTGACAAGGTGAGTGTTTCTATTACTGTGTATCCCACTGTGTCCGTGGTTGTAGTATTAGAAAAAGAATGCATCAATGGGTGTGTTCTGTCTAGTAGAAAGCTTCCCAGCATTCATACTGCCAATTTATGAATGGACTGCGGCTAGCCTTATCAATGGGAAAAACCTACTATCTTCCTAAGTTCCTGTTTTCTTCCTGAATTCTGGACACTCTCCAGAATAGGCTCATGGTTTTGTGTCCAAGATATGTACCACCTCCAAGCTCTGTCACATGGCCATGTACTGGATAGCTGAAGGGAATGGTGAGCATCTCAGAAAACTCAGATATCAGGGTGACCAGGAAAGTCTCAGTGGGGAAACCCTGCTTTGGGCCTTTTGCTTACCTATTTTTCTGTTGCCCTGAATGCAAGGAAAGTCTTTGGCTCAGGCCACCCCTTTGTGAAGCCTGAAGAAAACAGTATTCAAATGGAAATGAATGGAGATCACCTGTGGCTCTTTGCTTAATTGGAAAGAGATGTGTCTGAATCAGCCTCTTGGCCCTGTGTGAAGCTGGGGCTTAGATTGTCAGCACCTGATGGATCTAAAGAAACATCCCATATGTGCATCCATAACCAAAATTCAAAAAATCAGTCATTGTTGATGAAGTCTCTTACCTTCCTCTGTTAGGTTCCTGACCTCCATCAAGTGTGAATATGGACCCTTGGGTAAAATGAGTTCTTCAAAGCCCTGCAGATGTGCTAGTGTTTTCTCATAAATACAAACCATATAAAGAATCTATACCTGACAGTCAGTAGGCCTCAAATAGTAGAAGCAGAGCAGTAATAATGGCAGGCCTATTTGATCACTCCTGGTTCACAGGAAGGGTGTCCAGGCCACACTGACTTTAGGGAAATGAGGGGCAAGGGAGCTTATATTGGACACTGTCTTGAGCTGCGTCACTCATGGAAACCTCTAAACAGAAGTCATGATCAGTGTCTATATGGAAGAAAATGAGGGCCATGTGGGAATGTTTTGGTTATAATTGTGGTCATTTTTGTGGCAGTTGGAAGAGATGAGTGGGTCCACCAGGGCTTGAACTCTTGGGTAATTCCCCTTATAGACTGAGTTCTGGAACTGACCTCAGAGAAATATTGCCATGAATTGTGTTGGAATTTTAGGAGGCCACACATGAATTCACCCTTGGAATCTGAAATCTAGTCCCAGGTTGGTTTTCCACAGAGCACTGGGAATCTCAGGCAGGATATCACTTGATTTTATTATGAAAAACTTGGCAGCCGTAGTGGAGAGTCAAAACACAAATGGACCTCACATTGTAGAGTTCAATGTGCCTGGCTTCATGTGACCTTTTGGCCACTCTTTGGGAAGACTTGCCTGTAAGCGTTCTCCAGAGATTTCATTGAAATGAGCTTCCTCACCATTTAATGGTTCCTGAATGAATTGAAACCCACAGTGCCTCCAACTTCATCCTTGAAAAATGGCTATCTCATGCAACAGCAAAGGGTTTATTGGGGGTCCAGCATGTGGGGGATCAGAGCTAACTTGAACAGAGCAGAGTGCCCTGAGAAGAGCTTAAGCAGAGCTTATATACTTTCCTTGGGGAGGGCAGGGAGCGAAGTTTATTGATGGGTAAGGGCGAGTGGGCGGTTTGCGTTCAACCGGGTGAAGGAGTACATTCTGCAGTTTAGCAGTTGGGGACAGGACATTCTGGAAACAAGATTAGCAAACAGTTCTCAAGATTTCAACAGTGTTTTGTTAAGCATACAAAAAACAAGTGACAAGTACCTATTTTATTAACCTTTCATTCCTCACTTCTTCTTCTATCTACTTCTATCCACTTCTATCATAAAAGTGATCATTGGGAGGTGTCACATTCTATGTCTTCTAGTGGGGTATTACCATAAGTTTAACTTGTCCAATTTGAGCTTGGAGAAAAGAAATTACACGGTTGAGCAAAGAGGGTTTTATAGTTAGCAATATTATGGATATTATTTTGGACAAGCCAGGGTTGTTAAAAAGTAGTCAAACAGGGGGACTATGTGAACAAAGACTCAAAACACCCCTTTTTGTCCTCTCACTCTCTCATTGACGCTCTTCAAGGTGTCTTTTTAATTTAATTAGAATTTTTTTACAACTCCATTATGCTCGGAATAAACACAACATTCTTCCCAGGACCGACTATCCCTTTTTGACTGGATGTTCCCTTCGACATTCAATCATCCAAGGTACAAGGTCCAATGCCATTGTATATTGATTAATCTGTCACATCTGTGCAGAACCTAATTCAAAGCTAAGTATCCCAATCAAGGGCCCAATTCTCTTCTGGGCTTCAAATCTTACCTAGATTTCTGTTTCCATACATATATTTCACCTATATATTCTCATACATATCGCAGGTTGCCAATACCATTATTCACCCAGCAGAATGATTCCTACCCCAAATCAAACATGTTATTAACACTAACCATACACTGTTCCCTCAATCTAACATTGCAGAACAGCAGGGACAGAGTTGGTCTTACAATACAGGAATGTAGTGGATCTTCCACCTGCTGAAAACCTCAAAGGTCCATGCAGAAATGATCCCTGGAGAACATGTAGGCAGCTATGAAGGACCTGGGAGAGTAAAAGTCATCTTCCATGGCAAACTACCTGGTCAGGATGAAGGGTTGTGTCTCATTCAGCCTCTCTCTTCTTAATGTAGACAAGATGGACCAAACAAGGCCTGTGTGAAGAGCTGTTTCCGGATTCCTATGGTTGATATACCGATCTAACATGTGAAAGTGTCAGAGAAAGTATGTAAGCAACTGTTAGGACAAAGTGGTTGCCAAGGCAGTGACCTCATTCAGTTCCTGAAGGAAGTGACCTCACCTCACTTCCTTGGTGATGGAACTCTCTTAACTTGGCATCCATGAAGCCAGGCATCCAGAGCCAGTCCCAGTCACAGTCACAGTGGGATCACTTGTTTGGTTTTACCAAGGACAGAGTCAGTCTTTCTGGGTACCTACTGATGTGAGGATGGCCAAATGCCAGGAAAGCTCTGAGAGGGGCCTTTCCTGAGAAAGCAGGTAGTGGCTCACTGCTGGCTTCTGACTACTTCACAAAGTTGGCCAAGGAGACCAGATCTGAGAAAGGACAGGCCATTTTGGGGGAACATAGTATGGCCCGGCAGTCAGAGGACACTCCGGATAGTCACAGACCTTCTTGGAAAAGGAGATGCCATTGTGGGTGTTGGTGTGGGTTTGTGGTTTTGTCTCATGTTCTGAGAATAGATAGGAGTGGCAGTTTGTTTGGTTTGCAGTGAACTGTTTCTACTAAGTCGTTTCACAAGGCATGTGATTCTATATCTGTGTACCTCACTGTGTCCGTGGTTGTAGACATTAGAAAAAAGAATGCATCAATGGATGTGTCCTGTCTACTAGAATGCTTCCCAGCATTTATCCTGATGAATTAATGAATGGACCAGGGCTTGCCTTATCAATGGCCAACATCTGCTATCTTCCTGAGTTCCTGTTTTCTTCTTGAATTATGGCCACTCTCCAGAATAGGCTCATGGTTTTGTGTTCAAGATATGTACCACCTCCAAGCTCTGTCACATGGTTATGTACTGAATAGCTGAAGGGAATGGTGAGCATCTCAGAAAACTCAGATATCAGTGTGACTACTAACCTCTCAGTGTAGAAACCCTGCTTTGGGCCTTTTGCTTATAAAATCTTCTTTTGCCCTGAAAGTCAGGAAGGTCTTTGCCTTATGCCAACCCTTTGTGAAGCCTGAAGAAAACAGTTTTCAAATGGAAATGAATGGGCATCACCTGTGGCTCTTTGCTTAATTGCTTTGGAAAGGGATGTGTCTGAATCAGGCTCTTGGCCCTGTGTGAGTCTGTGACTTAGATTGTCAGCACCTGATGGATGTAAAGAAAGATCCCATGTGTGCATCCAAAACCAAAATGGCCAAAAGATCAGTCATTGTGGATGAAGACTCTCGCCTTTCTCTGTAAGGTTCCTGATCTCCATCAAGTGAGAATAGGGATCCTTTGGATCAAATGAGTTCTTCAAAGCTCTGCAGAGGCTAGCCCATTGAGGCTTGCGTTTTCTCATGACTCAAATACACATAAAGAATCTAAACCCCACAATCAGTAGGCCTCAAATTGGAGAAGCAGAGCAGTATCAAATGCAGGCCTATTGGATCACTCCTGGTTCACAGGAAGGGTGTCAGGACACTCGAACATTAGGCAAATGAGGGGCAAGGGAGCTTATTTTGGACACTGTCTTGAACTGTGCCCCTCATGGAAACCTCTAGCAAGAGTTATGATGAGTGTCTATATGGAAGAAAATGAGGGCCATGTGGGAGTGTATTGGTTTCAATTGTGTTCATTTGTGTGGTGGTTGGAAGAGATGACTTGGTCCACCTTGGCTTGAACTCTGGTGTGATTCCCCATAGAGACTGAGTTCTGAAACTCACCTCAGAGAAGTATTGCCATTAATTGTGTTGGGAATTTAGGAGGCCACGCATGAGAGTCGCCCTTGGAAACTGAGATATATGCCCAGGGTGCCTTTCCACAGAGCACTGGCAATCTCAGCCAGGATAATACATGATTATATTAAAGACATGGCAGCCATAGTTGAGAATCAAAACAAACATGGACCTCACAGTGTAGAACTCGATGAGGCTGGCTTCATGTGACCTTTTTGCCACTCTTTGGAAAGCCTTGCCTGTTAGTGTTCTCCAAAGCTTTCATTGAAATGAGCTTCCTCACCATTTAATGGTTCCAGAATGAATTGAAACCCACAGTGCTTCCAACTTCAATCTTGAAAAATGCCCAGATAAATACCATGAAATTTTTGAATTTCCCATGACCAGGTCGCACTGGGGAACCTTTGGATGTCCTACGTCTGATCATGAGTGTATCAGGCAGTTCCTTGATTGACAGGGATTCATAAAAATGATGTAGAACAGCGATACCAGTAAGTTGGAGCCTGCTGAGTGGTGGGCCTAGAGCAGAGGTGGGAAGGTATATGATAAAACATCTGTGTGGGCCAATGTGGATCTGCCATTGGCTTCCAAATGGCTTGTGACTGACATGGTGCAACCAGCAGAATGTTCTATGTAAAAGCATATTGTTATATGGAGAGGTTTCAGGGAAATGTTCAGAACCAGGTTGCTATTGACAAGAGGGCAAGCTATGAGGGATAGAAGCCTGGTTGGTGCATTCTCCTGAGAACCCTGACCCACCGCACATGACAAAACCCTCCAGCACTGTGTCCCAGTTGAACTCCTTGTATATCATGAAGCAAATACCAAAATCCCAGTGCAGCAACAAGAAACACCTTGAAAATTGGAGGATGACCAAATGGCTTCACAGTCCACATGGGGAGACACTAAGCCCACGTTGGCCACAATTTACCTACAAAGAGAGAAATCAGCACTGCTGCCTCATGTTCATTGGAAAATAAGAAACCATGTCCTCCAGGTCACATAGTTGCAGACCCAGCTTTGATGGGCTCACTAGAAAGAAAGCAAAAGCTCCTTACAAAAACGTATATTTCAAGTACCCAACCTCATAGGCAGTTTCTCAAGAAGTCTTTAGGGCACCAGAGCTCCATGTTTTTGGAAAGTTTACCCTTTCCCGTACTTTGGGTAACTCCTCTAACACCTCCATGGTTGTGAACTCCTGAGCATATTACATTCCAGATATGTATTCACAAATTTTCTAACTCTTCTCTTCTCATTATGCAGTACTTGGGGTGGAGGTAATGACAATGCATTGTTCTGGATGAGAGTAAGAAGATTTTTGTGTACCACATATTTGCATACACTTCGGATTAATTTTCCAATTTTCCATTTGAAATACTGAATCCCTGACACTAACCCATACCCTACTAGACTCTGACTGCTTATCCTAATATGATTGAGAAAAATAACTCAAACAGAATAGAAATAAAAGCAGTTCAGATGAGGGGTGGTGTATAGTTGGGCTTCCTTTTGCAATATATAGGGTACGAGTTATAAATCTAGTCAATTTTTAATTGAAGTAGTTCTCAGTGTGTTTTTAAAGTTAACAAATAGGTGAATCCCTGTCTCCGTTTATCTGTAGACTATTCAGCACATGCTTTTGTATATGCACATATAGAATCCTAGCTGGTATCACACTTATACACTTGTGAGGTGGCCAGCTTGGCAGATACAAATTGTGAGAAAAGATCACTCCTCCTAATCGCTGTTGGAACTGAAAATTCAACCTATGGGGGAGCTTCCTAGTTGAACAGCATTATACATAAATCCATGTTTAGTAATATAAATATTTTTTGGATCTTGGACGATATATATATCACGATGAATTTTGATTGCTACATTTAATGTCTCTGTGTGGGTTTTTTTTTGTATATATATATATATATATATATATATATATATATATATATATATATATATATACTCTCTAGATTTTTCAAAACGTGAAATATATGCGTCTTATTATACACTCCCTAAATTCATTAATGTTCATATATATGGATTTTTAATCAACTTTTCACAAAATTATTCTCAGAAATATTCATCCACCTGAACTACATATTTGTTTCCTAGTACTGAAAACTAAATTCAGTGAATGGTGCATACAAATACTAATAATTCTACAGCAAATTACCCAGTTTAACATCAATGCAAGTAGATTCGTATGTTCCATGATGTCTATTTTGACGTTAATTTTTATTCAACACTGGTACATTACTTTTTCTTCATTTTATGCACATCATAGGATATATATTTCTTCCACAAGTTATCATATTTATAGGCATTTGTTTCACTTTCAATCACTTCCTGCTTCAGAACACATGTATTCCTCCAGGTTTCTTGACAGTTTTTTTCATGAGACATCTTTCCAAACACATTATTTTCGATTTTCATAATTACTTTTGAAGCAAACTCACACACCCATCATGATACACCGTAACCCTATTATTACCATTTGATGTATAACTTGTTGGAATGAATGATTGTATATGAACATAAAATTTCTTATATATTTTCAGATAACAATTCAATCTATTATTAAAACCAGTTATATTATTTATTCACAGTATGGTCTATTAAGGCATCATCTCTATATTCATACGCACAGGGTACACCTAAGTGTATCCCCAATACTAATTTATAAGTCTTTAAAATATTGCTTTCAGAAATGGTGGAAGAAATACTATAGTCACCTGATATACATATACATTTCATCACAGTAATATTCCTGACACAAAATGCAAGGGTCACACTTATGATTGTACCAAAGCCTAAATTGAATTTGAGCATGTATTACTAACAACATCCATGTCCTGTTTCCCTAATGCTCTCAAATATCATTCCTATTGGTGACTACACATCTGTTTCTTCCTCAGATTATATATTGAACCATAACTCTGTTAAAAATGTCTTATCCTACCACTCACTTTGTACTTTGCCTGATTTTCTAATGTTTCCATTGATATCTGCTTTCAAACACCTTTTCTCCAGTTCATCATTGGGAATGTCCCTTCAAATGTGCTGACATTTACATTCACTCTCTCACCAAAACCGTATTGCTAAAGAACATTTGGTCCAACTCCTAGACTCACTCAAATGTGTTCTTCAAAGCCCTGCAGAGGGCAGCCCAGAGGTGCTTGGGTTGTCTCATGACTCCAATTCACATAAAGAATCTAAACCCTACAGTCAGTAGGCCTCAAATTGGAGAAGCAGAGCAGTATTAATTGAAGGCCTATTTGATCACTCCTGGTTCACAGGAAGGGTGTCCAGGCCACCGTGACTTTTGGCAAATGAGGTTCAAGGGAGCTTATTGTGGACACTGTCTTGCGCTGCGCCCCTCATGGAAACCTCCAGCCAGAGGTTATGATGAGTGTCTATATGGAAGAAGATGAGGGCCATGTGGGAGTGTTTTGGTTTTAAATGTGGTCATTTGTGCGGTGGTTGAAAGAGATGACTGGGTCCACCTGGGCTTGAACTCTGGTGTGATTCCCCTTAGAAACGGAGTTTTGGAAATGACCTTAGAGATGTATTGCCATAAATTGTGTTGGGATTTTAGGATGAGAAGCATGAGATTCGACCACGCATGACAGTAGGCCTCAAATTGGAAACGCAGAACTTTTTGTCCAAATCTTTACTCACTCTTCTTTTTAATCCTACCCTCTAACTTCCTTATTCTAGATAAATACCATGATATATTTGAAATTCCAATGACCAGGTGGCACTGGAGAACATTTGGATGTCTTGTTGCTGATCATGAGTGTACCAGACAGTGCCTTGATTGACTGGGTTTCATGAAAATGGTGTAGAACAGAGATGTCAGTAAATTGGAGTCTGCTGAGTAGTTGGCCTAGAGCAGTGGTGTGCAGGTGTGTGATAAAACATCTGTGGTGGGGTCATGTGGATCTTCCATTGACTTCCAAATGGCTTGTGGCTTACATAGTGTAGCCACCAGACCCTTATATGTAAAGGCATCTTGTTATATGGAGAGGTTTAAGGGAAATTTTAAGAATAAGGTTGCTATGGTCAAGGGCACAAGCTACGTGAAATAGAAGACTTGTTGGTGCATTTTCCTGCAGACCCTGACCCACCACACCTGACAGAACTCCCTCTAGCACTTTGTCCCAGTTGAACTCATTGTATTTTTGAAGTAAATACCATACTCCCAGTGAAGCAGCAAGAAACACCACAGAAAGTGGAGGATGACCAAATGGCTTCACAGTCCACACGGGGAGACACTTAGCCCCCAGTGGTCACAGTTTACCTACAAAGAGAGAATTCAGCAACTGCTCCCTCATGTTCATTATAAAATAAGAAACCATGTCATCCAGGTCACATAGATGCAGACCCTGCTTTGATGGTCTCACTACAAATGAAAATAAAGCTCCTGAGAAGAACATATATTTCAATGGCCAAATCTCAGAGGCAGTCTCTCAAGAAGTCTTTAGGCAAGAAGAGCTCCATGTTTGTGGAGTGTTTACCCTGATCCTTACTTTGGAAACTCCTCTACCAACTCCAAGGTTGTGAACTCCTGAGCATCTTCCATTCCAGATATGTATTCACAGATTTTCTAACTCTTCTCCTCTATGTGTATCTTATTGAGGCGAAGGTAATGTCAAGGAATTGTTCTGGATGAGAGTGGGAATATTATTCTGTGGCACCTATTTGCATACACATTGGATTCATTTTCCTATTTTCCAATCAAAATACTGAAACCATGACACTAACCTGTACCCTACTAGACTCTCACTACTAATCCTAATATGATGGAGAAAAAAAAAACCCAAACAGAATAGAAATACAAGAATTTCAGTGGACGCATGGTATATATTTGGACTTGCCTTTTGCATGATAAAGGGTAGGTGTTATAAATCTAGTAAATTTTTGTTTAAAATAATTTTCCATGTGTTTTTAAATTAACAAATATGTGAATTCCTGTCTCCCTTTCTGTATAGACTATTTAGCACATGTATTTTTTCAAGCAAATATAGAATCCTACCTGGTATCACAGGTTAATTTTTGTGTGTTGTCTGACTTTGCAGATTCAAATTGTGAGAAGAGATCACTCCTCCTACCCTACTAGATTCTGACTACTAATCCTAATATGATGGAGAAAAATAACCGAAACAGAATAGAAATACAAGCAGTTCAATGGAGGCATGGTGTATATTTGGACTTGCCTTTTGCATGATGAAGGGTTGGTGTTGTAAATCTAGTCAATTTTTGCTTAAAATAGTTCTCCATGTGTTTTAAAATTATCAAATATGTGAATTACTGTCTCCCTTTCTCTATAGACTACTCAGCACATGTGTATTTATATGCACATATAGAATCCTACCTGGTATCACAGGTTAATTTTTGTGTGTTGTCTGACTTGGCAGATACAACTTGTGAGAAATGATCACTCCTCCTAACCGCTGTTGAAATTGAAAATTCAACTTATGGGTGAGCTTCCTAGTTGAAAACATTATACATAAATCCATGTTCAGTAAAATAAATATTTTTGCATATGTGAATGATATATATTTTATGATGAATATCGAGTAGCATATGTATTGCTACTTTTTAATGTCTGTGTGTGTGTTTTGTATATATATATATATATATATATATATATATATATATATATACACTCTCCAGATTTTTCAAAATATGAAATATATGTGTCTTATATACACTCCGTAAATTCATCCATGTTCATGTATTTAGATTTATAATCAATTTTTCACAAGATTATTCTCAGAAATATTCATACACCTGAAATATATATTTGTTTCTAAGTACTGAAAACTAACTTCAGTGAAAGGTACATACGAATCCTAATATTTCTAGAGTAACTGACCCAGTTTAACATCAATGCAAGTAGACTCCTATGGGACATGATGTGTATTTTGACGTTCATTTTTTTCAACACTGGTACATTACTATTTCTTCAATTTATGCACATCATAGAATATATATATATATATATATATATATATATATATATATATATATATATATATATATATATATATATATATATCATCCACAAGTTCACAAATTTGTAGGCATTTGTTTCACTGTCAATCACTTCCTGCTTCAGAACACATGTATTCTTCCATGTTTCTTGACTGGTCTTTTCATGAGACTTCTTTCCAAAAATAATATTTTTTAGTTCCATTGTAAGATTAAAGCAAAACTCACACACCCTTCAGGATAAACCATAACCCTAGTATTAACATTAGATGTATGGCTTGTTGGAATGAATGTATGTATATCAATATAAGATTTCCTGAATATTTTCAGATATCAACTCAATACATTACTTAAAGTTGGAAGAAGTTGCATTATTTATTCACAGTATGGCCTATTCATGCATTATCTCTATATTTATAGACACAGGGTACATCTATTTTTGTCCACAATACTAATTTATACATATTCAAAATATTGCTCCAAGAAATGGTGGAAAAATACTCATGTAACCTGATCTACATATACATTTTATCACAGTAATATTCTGGTCAGAAAATGCAAATATCACACTTATGATTGTACCAAAGCCTAAATGGAAAATGAACATGGCTTACTAAAAACATCCATGTGCAGGTTGCCTAATGCTCCCACTTGTCAATCTTGTTGGGGACTACATATTTGTTTCTTTCTAAGATTATATATTCAAACTCAATCCTATTGAAAATGTCTTATCCTATCTCTCACTTTACACTTTGCCTGATTTCCTAATGTCTCTATTGATATTAGCTTTCTAACATATTTTCCCTTGTTCATAATTGTTACTGACTCTTCACACGTGCTGACATTTACATTCACTGTCTACCCGAAACCCTATTGCTAAAGAAATTTTGGTCCAAATCTTATACTCACTCTTCTTTCTAAACTTACCAACTGTCTTTCTAATACTACCGACAATCCCTTTTTGCCTGGATGTTCTCTTCGACATTCAATCATCCAAGGTACAAGGTCCTATAACATTGTATATCGATTAATCTGAGACATCTGTGCAGAACATAATTCAAAGCTAAGTATCCCAAATGAAGGGCCTAATGCGCTTCTGGGCTTCAAATCTAACTAGATTTCTGTTTTCATACCTCTATTTTACCTATATATTTTTGTAAATATTGTAGGTTCCCAATGCCATTATTAATCCAGCAGAATGACTCCTCACCCAAATTGAACCTGTTATTAACCCTAACCATACACTGTTCCCTCAATGTACGTTTACAGAAGACCAGGGACAGAGTTGGTCTTACAATACAGGAATGTAGAGGATCTTTCACCTGCTGAGAACCTCAATGGTCCAAGCAGAAATGATCCCTGGAGAAGTTGTAGGCAGATTTGTAGGACCTGAGAGAGCAAAAGTCATCTTCCATGGCACACAACCTGGTCAGGATGAAGGAATGTGTCTGAATAATCCTCTCTCTTTTTAATGTAGAGAATATGGACCAAACCTGGACTCTGTGGAGAGCTGTTCCTGGTTTCCTATGGTTGATATTCCATTCTAACTTGTGAAAGTGTCACAGAAAGTAGGGGCAGCCTCTATCTCATGGGACCCTTGGAAGCAACTGTTAGGACAAAGTGGTTGCCAAGGTAGTGACTTCATTCAATTCTTTTTTTTTTTTTAATTAATTTTTATTGTAGGTTGTTCAAAACATTACATAGTTCTTGATATATCATATTTCACACTTTGATTCAAGTGGGATATGAACTCCCATTTTTACCCCATATACAGATTGCAGAATCACTTCAGTTGCACAACCATTGATTTACATATTGCCATTCTGGAGTCTGTTGTATTCTGCTGCCTTTCCTATCCTCTACTATCCCCCCTCCCCCCTCCCCTCCCCTCTTCTCTCTCTACCCCCTCTACTGTAATTCATTTCTCCCCCTTATATTTTCCCTCCTTTCCCCTCACTTCCTCTTGTATGTAATTTTGTATACCCCTGAGGGTCTCCTTCCATTTACATGCAATTTCTCTTCTCTCTCCCTTTCCCTCCCACCTCTCATCCCTGTTTAATGTTAATCTTCTTCTCATGCTCTTCTTCCCTACTCTGTTCTTAGTTACTCTCCTTATATCAAAGAAGACATTTGGCATTTGTTTTTAAGGGATTGGCTAGCTTCACTTAGCATAATCTGCTCTAATGCCATCCATTTCCCTCCAAATTCTATGATTTTGTCATTTCTTAATGCAGAGTAATACTCCATTGTGTATAAATGCCACATTTTTTTTTATCCATTCGTCTATTGAAGGGCATCTAGGTTGGTTCCACAGTCTTGCTATTGTGAATTGTGCTGCTATGAACATGGATGTAGCAGTGTCCCTATAGTGTGCTCTTTTTAGGTCTTTAGGGAATAGACCGAGTAGTGGAATAGCCGGATCAAATGGTGGTTCCATTCCGAGCTTTCCAAGAAATCTCCATACTGCTTTCCAAATTGGCCGCACCAATTTGCAATCCCACCAGCAATGTATAAGAGTACCCTTTTCCCCACATCCTCGCCAGCACTTGTTGCTGTTTGACTTCCTAATGGCTGCCAATCTTACTGGAGTGAGATGGTATCTTAGGGTGGTTTTGATTTGCATTTCTCTGACTGCTAGAGATGGTGAGCATTTTTTCATATACTTGTTGATTGATTGTATGTCCTCCTCTGAGAAATTTCTGTTCAGGTCCTTGGCCCATTTGTTGATTGGGTTATTCGTTATCTCATTGTCTAATTTTTTTAGTTCTTTGTATATTCTGGATATTAGGGCTCTGTCTGAAGTGTGAGGAGTAGGAAGTGACCTACCTCACTTCCTTTGTGATAGAACTCTTTGAATTTGGGATCCAGGAAGCCAGGCACACAGAACCAGTCTCAGTCTCAGTTCCAGTGGGCTCACATGTTTGTATTTACCAATGACAGAGTCAGTCTCTCTTGGTACCTACTCATGTGAGGATGGCCAAATGCCAGGAGAGCTCTGAAGAGGGGACGTTCCTGAGAAAGCAGGTAGTGACTCACCGCTGGCTCCTGACAACTTCACAGATTTGAACAAAGAGACCAGATCTGAGACAGGACAGGCCATTTCGTGGGTACATAGAATGGCCAACAAGTCAGAGGACACTCCGGATTGTCACAGACCTACTTGGGGGAAGGATGTGCCTTTGTGGATGTGGGTGAAAGTTTGTGGTTTTGTCTCATGTTCTGAGAATAGGTAGGGAATGCAGTTTGTTTGGTATTCAGTGG